>NC_081569.1:107188387-107498778 GCF_022355385.1 Mustela nigripes
CGCGCCTGTGCTTGCGGCTCTTGAAGGCTTGATTTTTACCCGCAAGCATCTTTGGGGGAAGAATCTGAAAGAGGAGCCCCCCCCCCCCCCCCCCCCCCCCCACCCCCGCTGCCCTGAGACCAGTTCACATGCCTGGCATTTGTGAGACGCTGCTGCTGTTAAGTGGAACTCTCCTTCCCCCTTTTCTGGAGATGATCAGGCGCTAAGTTTTCTTCTTTCTCACCCTCCCACCCAGGGTGACTCAGCTCCTCGTAGAAGAGATGGGTGTGTAACTGACATGGAGGGGAGGCACAGGAGTGGAGGGAGAGCCAGCAGGGGGGCCAGACCGCAGGGTCTGCTCATGGTGGGAGAAGAGGCTTTTATGTCCTGCCTAATTCCAATAAGATGAATTCCAAAGTGATCAGAACTATCTTCTTGAAAGATATCCATGGTGTGGGGTGGGGTGGGGGGCGGGGGCGGGAAGAACTGGATATTTCAGGACAAGCCCTATTAATGCCAAAGCAAATACTGAATCACTTGCTTGTCCCAGCCTACGCTATTTTTTCTGTATTTCATACTGATATATTCCGTCCTCCCCACTGGACTGTAAGCTTCTTGAGGGCAAAGACCATGCCTCACACGTCTGCAAATGACCCAGAATACATTGTACTCAAATCCAGGCTTGGGGGCTAAGTGGTCAGGATACAAAGCCCCAGTCTACCACAAGCCAATTCTTCCAGGCTTGAATATCTATCTTATATTTATTTACTTTTACATGTAATTGTGTCTTATCTTCCCAGGTAGATTACACGTATATTCACTGAGGCTTCACGGGACTTGGCCCAACGTTAGCTTTCAACAAATAAATACTTAACAATTAGATTTCTCAGACCAAGAGGCAGCAAGTGGAACTGGAAATTTAATCCTCTCAAACCCCTTGAAGACCCACCTCCGGGGCTGTGAGATTCCAGACATGATTGGACAGGAGAGCCGCTGCCCGAAATCCCCCAGAGGGTGGCTATTCCTGCGAGGAGTGGGTGAACAGACCCCCTTTGCTTCAGTTTGCCCTAGTGCTCAGGATATGTGGGCTTGTGAATAACGGGCTTGCCGATTCCTTTTTGTCATTCATCACAGTCACCATTTGAAACTGGTCAGTGCGAACATCCCTAGGTCTTGACCATGACAATCAAGGTGGTCCTGAAAAGGAGTCTTTGTGTCAACAAGCTGGTCTCCTGCTTCCTAACTGGACAATGTATGTAATTTAGGTTGAGAAAGAGGCACTGTCCGTTCTGGGCAGGCCCAGCCTTCCCCAACATCCCAATGCATTCTACTCTGCCCTTCCTTTTACTCCCCAGTGCTACCCCTCCTCCTCCTCTGAAGGCACGTGAGCATGTCCCAGGTTTACAGCTCATTGGACTGAGCTTGACCCTGTCTTCCTTTCTAGTGATTTCTGACTTTCTTAAGACCAGGAGCCAGACTCCAGATCTGTTCTCCCCATCCACCGTGTAGAGGAGCAGTTTTTAGAGAAATTCCTCCAAAGAGCAGTGGTTCTAACAGCTCAACAGAATTACTTGGAAGAGAGTTTAAATAATATGGCTCCATGGAAACTACTCCCCAAAGATTCCAATTTAGTCAGTCTAGTGATGTTCAATCAGCTATAAAATTTTTTTAAGATGTATTTTAGAGAGAGTGTGTGTTTGCAGGGGATGGGGGTGGGGCTGTGGGGAGGGGCAGAGGGAGAGAGAGAAGGAGAGAATCTGAGCAGACTCCCTGCTGAGTGCAGAGCGCAACACAGGGCCTTGATCTCACGACGCTGAGATCATGACCTGAGCCAGTATCAAAAGTCCGATGCTCAAGCGACGGAGCCACCCAGGGGCTCCCCAGTCTGCTGTGTTTTTGAAAACTTTACAGATGACACCGAGGCACCACTGGATAAATTCTAAGCTCTTCTAGATCAGGAAACATGTGAATCTTTCTTTCTGCATCCCCCAGTGATTAGCCCAATGCCTGGCGTATAGCAACGTCTTATAACGGAGACCAGTAAATAAATGACTGAAAACAGGGTGAAGGATTGGGAGCGCTTTCAACCTGGCGACTTACCTAAAGGTCAAGAAGGGCCAGTGGGACACAGAAAGCCAAACTGGTCACGGCGGGGATAAAGGGTAGAAAAAAACAGGGAGGGGGTGAAGAACATTTGAGCCCCACATGGGAGGACATGGCCCCTGCCGTTGAAAACGCTGCTAGGCCCCAGTACTGGGATTTACAGGAGTTCTGCCTCCAGGGCCACCTAGGAAATCAAATCTGATGGGTCATTTGTTTAAAACCCTCCAAGGCAAAACAAACAACCCAACCCAACCCAACCCAACCCAACCCACAAAACCGCCTCCAAAGCCCTACATTGTCAGGATCCTCTTTCTTTGGCTCAGGAGTCCCTTTCTGGCTCTTCCCCAACTTGTCGTTCTCTGCTCACTCCCATCTCTTTACACCCACAGCCACCTGCCTTCTTTCACGCCTTACCCCTTGCGGGGTTCTCCCTACCAGCAATGCTGGTTGCCCCCAGCCTTCTGTTTCCTCTAGCAACCCCCAACACATCCATCCAATCACAGCTTTAAAACATCACCTTTTCTTCCCCCCAGAAGACTGTCCGCTCCCCAGAGGGTCGAGGCCAGCCTGCTGCATCCAAACCCTAGCCAGCAGATGCTCCAGTATTTGTTCAAGGAGGGAAAGCTGGGAGGAGAAACCACTGGCAGACACTCAGGATTGCTCGCATTGCTGCGAAACTGGATTCTGCCTGCAGACACCCAACAAGCTCCTTGATTTGTACCTAGGGAGGACCTGGGCTCAGGGGTGGGCGGTGTGTTGAGAAGAAAAGCAAATGACGGTGGGAGATTCCAAAACAGACCAGAGAGAAGCCAGAGGGTGCTGCCCAAGCCCTGGCTGGGGTCAAAGGCCCTGGGAGACCGTCTCCTGTGGTCACACTCAGCCAAAACAGGTGGCCAAGCTGGCTCCGCGCTAAGAAATCGCGGTGGCCACACAGGCGTGACGCGGGGGCTGCAGGTGGGAGCAGGCTCCCTGGGCGCGGGGGCGGGGCGCGCCTGCCTGCACTCCGACAAGGTCAGGTGCACTGCAGAGGCTGCCAGGCTCCGCCAGGCCGGTGCTGGAGGCAGCTGATTCGCCTGCTTGACGCGTGGATGCCTTGATTTGGTCTGACAAGTGGAGGCTACTGTGAGAAGCGGCCTGGATTTTTGACATTCAGTAAGCTAGAAATAACCAGCTGGGCTCCTGGCGCTGTGGCCGCAAATTTCTTGCCCTTCCCAGGCGACCACGGCCTGATTGAAGGGGGCTTTTTGCTAAATGCAGACCAGTGTTGTGTGTGCCAAGTCTGGGTTCTAGTCTAGGCTTATCTTCTAACCCCGTGATTTAGCAGAGTCGCTTGAACTGACTGTAGTTCCGCTTTCCTTCTGTAAACTGAGGCTGCCAGTAGCTGACCCCCTTTCGTCTCTGCTAGAAAATGATTCTAAGCGGCTGTCCTGTCCCTCCAAATCCCATAATCTGAGCTGATGTCTGCAGTTTCTAGAAGACTTGGACTCTAAATATTCACTCTGAGAAGGGCTAGATGATCCTGCTTGAAAAGGTGACAATTAACCTTTTGTAAATCATGGCCCTATGAGAATCCGTTGAAATCTATGGCTTTTCATAGAAAAGAAAAACTTACACAGCAACCACACGTTGCTTACAACTGCAGGGAGTTGCTAATTTAAACCACACACCCCAGGCTTGACAACTCCAAACTATTCCAACTCCTCCTCATACCTTCAAGGAACCTGGCCTAAAACAAGCCCTCAGGGGGCTTTCCCCCACCTTCTACTCTCCATTCACCTGAGTAGCACTTTTTCCTTACTTTCTCTATTCAACCATCCTCCCCACCCTCACTCACACTTGGGCACTCTCAAGAAGGAAATTGTCCAAGATGCCCTTCAACGGACGAATGGATAAGGAAGATGTGGTCCATATACACTATGGAGTTTTATGCCTCCATCAGAAAGGATGAATACCCAACTTTTGTAGCAACATGGACCGGACTGGAAGAGATTATGCTGAGTGAAATAAGTCAAGCAGAGAGAGTCAATTATCATATGGTTTCACTTATTTGTGGAGCATAACAAATAGCATGGAGGACAAGGGGAGATGGAGAGGAGAAGGGAGTTGGGGGAAATTGGAAGGGGAGGTGAACCATGAGAGACTGTGGACTCTGAAAAACAATCTGAGGGGTTTGAAGCGGTAGGGGGTGGGAGGTTGGGGGAACCAGGTGGTGGGTATTAGAGAGGGCACGGAATGCATGGAGCACTGGGTGTGGTGCAAAAATAATGAATACTGTTATGCTGAAAATAAAAAAAAAAAAGAAGGAAATTGTCCTATAAATATTTATAAAAGGTGTGGGATGCCCAGTAGCAGAGAAAGTGAAAAATAATATCCCCCAGTCTGCAAAGCACGGCCCATGCTTCTCTCCCAGCTTCCTCCTCATCTTTCCCATAAGCCCGAGGGTTGGAGGGGGTGCCGCTGAGTGGGAGCTGAGGCTGCCACAGCAAAGTACTCGTCTCCGCCTTCAGAACCAGCACCACCATCAACACTATCATATAATACTTCCTATTCCAACATCAACTGGCAGCCACCTGTCCGGCGGCAGAAAGAGCCAAAAATGTTTTGCATAGTGGCTTGCTTGCCTCAAGTGTCTTGTTACAGATTGGTTTCTTGTACAATGGGGCACTACCAGGAGGGGTGTTTTTTTTTTTTTTTTAAGATTTTATTTATTTATTTGACAGACAGAGATCACAAGTGGACAGAGAGGCAGACAGAGAGATGGGGGGAAGCAGGTTCCCCGCCAAGCAGAGAGCCCGATGTGAGGCTTGATCTCAGGATCCCAAGATCATGACCTGAGCCGAAGGCAGAGGCTTTAACCCACTGAGCCACCCAGATGCCCCCAGGAGGGGCTTTTTAAATTTAACTGTGAGAAATAGCTCTAACAATGGATGATTCAGGAGGCTAGTAATTGGGTCTCACTCCTACCATACTGTTTTGATAAAATGACATAGCCCAGGTGAGGGTAGGAAGGCAGTAAATAAATGTACCTGGGATCAAAATGTGCCTGGGATCTGTTGCATCCACATCAACAAGCTGTTTGGTAGAAATGCAGGCTCTGTCCCAGACCAGAGTGAAAGGAAATCTGCATCTTATTCTATTCTATTCTATTCTATTCTATTCCATTCTATTCTATTTTAAAGATTTTATTTATTTACTTGACAGAGATAGACACCATGAGGGAGGAAACAGAAGCAGGGGGAGTGGGAGAGGGAGAAGCAGGCTTTCTACCTAGCAGGGAGCCCATGGCGGGGCTCCATCCCAGGATCCTGGGATCATGACCCAAGCTGAAGGCAGACACTTAAGGACTGAATCACCCAGGTGCCCCAGGAGATCTGCATTTTAAAGTCAGGAGGATCCGCACACATGTTAAAGTTTGAGAGACCTAACCCAAAGTCTGCTGATTGTGGTCATTAGTAGAGTCCCAGTCATCTCTTTCTCCTACCCAGGAAACTCACAAAGGACGATAAAAGTTCCCCATGCTCTGTCTGCAGGACATGCTGGCCACGCCCCCACAGAGGACCCACCTTCTTCCCACCACTAGAGAGACCTCATTCGCTTGCTTGCACAGTTGCCCACCTTGGGCTACTTCTTTTTCATTATTTTATTTTCTGGGAAAACAGAGGTCTTCTATCTGGAGATGAAAATGACAAGGGACCACTTCCTAAACAAAACCGAATTGGGCTTTAGCTTTAACAGGAGTTCTGACCTCAGTGCGGCTGGAACCAGTTCTGAGGTCTAACTATGAAATACCATAGGGAGAATGGAGAAGGATCACCCCAGAGGGTGCGTATGCACAGTCCAGCACTATTCCGTTGGCTTTTGATAATGAAGGTGCAGAAACCATGGGAGGAAAGAGCAGAGAGCTGGACAGACTTCGAGAATGGGGCAGACGGGGAAAGATGGAAGTGCAGAAAACTCTGGGGCAGACAGTCTTGAGGGACGCCAGCTGAGACAAGGGCCTGACCTTCCAGATTGCCCCTCCCTGCCTATTCTCTAGAGATACTGGGGGCTTGTGGCTTTAAAAAGGAGAGTTGCTTGGCCAGCTTATAGCAAATGTAATGTGGGCACTTCACTGCTGTCCTGGCTTTTAAAGGGGTCAGAAGCAGACCAGCTTCAATGTGTCAGCTCCGCTGTATGCAGCCTTAGAAAGACATCCTTGATCTTTTATTGTCCTGCGTTTCGCTCCAACCTGCAAACTCTCCCTGGGGAAATGACTCACCTTAAAAGAGATGCCATTACAGCCCAAGATGTTTTAGCTTCGCTTCCAATCTCTGACTCTGCATGGAAAGTAATTGCTATTGTGGTATGCCTTGTGCTTTTCTTGTCACCTCTGCCTAGGTGAACAGAAGCTAAGTGGACACAGCTGCTTAAAATTTGCTGGAACTTCAATGTTTTCTTGGAGAATGATTCAGACGAACAGGAAAAATAACGAACAGTAAACAAAAGTGCAAGTTATAAAATTTTTTTTGTTCTTTTGGTGGTGGGGGGGGCTGATTCAGCTGGTGGAACAAAGTGATTATTACTTGGGACCCTGGATTAGTGAGGGAATCAGAGAGGCACTGGCACATCATCGCATCCTAACATTTAGTAGAGAAGCAGAACGAAGTTTCACCCTCATCATCTCACTGCCAGGCAGTCTATTATAGATGCCACGAAGGGAGTTATTTTTCCCCAAATGGTTGAATAGAGGCATCCCACCTGATGGCAGCATGAGTACAGACTCTTGGCGGTCCCAGGAGCCTGGTTACTGTGGATCTAGTTACCCGCAGTTTAGCTTACTTGGCCAATTTATTTTTTTCTCTCAAAGCTCAAACTCATGTCCTCCAGGAAGACTTCCTGAATGCCCGCAGCTCATAGGGATCTCATCCTTAATGCAAAGGAAAGTCACTGCACAGGAGCAGGGTCAACCATCACACTCCTGTTTCTGTGTCACCTTGGATATTTATTCTTGAATAATTCTGTTCCTGTCTGTCTACTTAGATACATCAGTAGCCGTCTGTGTTCCTCATCTCCTGCTATCTCCCGAGCTCCTACTGTATACAGTCTGTGCTTGATCAATGTCAGTTGGGTTTAGTGGACAGTAATCTCTAGGTGGCAGGTCCATCTGAGACCCAGGGCCTCACAAGCAGACTGCGAAGGGGCTAGGACTATTGACTCAGAGACATTCTTGGCTCTGTATGAATGCTTTGTTTTAAACCATTTTTCTCTGGGTTTTTGCCCTCAGTGATTGAAGACACATAACTCCACATCAGCATATTTTAATGTATCTGCTGTATTGGATCCCACAGTCAGGCCAGAGTGTCCCCACACAGCCTCCCTCACTTCACCCTGTGCACTCCCCAGAGACAGGGCAGGTGGTGGAAGGTGTTCAGGCTGGGTCTCTGCTTAAGGCAAGTAAACAAGGAAGTTTGGGATTTCATCTCTTCTCAAATTCCCCAAGTGTTCTCAACAACCAAAACAAAAGAATGGATTTGTTTTATTCACAGGTATTAGCGTCCCTCCAAAAGCAGGTGTTGGGCTAGCTGGAGTATCAGAGGCCATTGCCCAATAAGGCCCACAGGTGTGGATCATGGCAGTGTTCTCAATTTCTAGAATAAGTTTGCTGTCTTCCACTTAACATCACCTTCATCCTAGTGAGATCGCTGGATCTTGTATCTGGTATGTGCCAGGCACTTGGTAGTTGGTAGACATCAGAGATACCATGGCAAATAGATACTGCTTAAAATCTGGTGGGTGAGTCTGGAAGGAATCTGATAAGAACACAGGTAAGTATGCAATTACCAACCGTGATAAAGGCCTAAAGGAAAAGAATAGGAGGGTCTACAAGAACTCTAGGTTTTATCTGATGGAATAGGGGAAGATTGGGGGAGGGCTCCTTAGAGGAAGTGATATTTGAGCTGAGCACTGAAAGAGAAACATATTTAAAAAGGCAAGAGGGGCAAAGGAGTGCTCAAGCTAGGGCTTGGTCACCGGAGGAAATGCAGTAGCGTCCTTGAGGCTGGATGAAAGGGAAGAAGGCAAGCAGGGATCCCGAGAGGCAGGGAGGGGCTGGATCACTCGGGGATGTGTAAACTATTGTGGAGTTCGGCTTTTATTTCAGAACAGTAGAAAGCCATTTTAAGCAAGGGATGAGAGCATTAAAGTTTCCAGAAGATTGCTCTGGTGAGACAATGGTGAGCAAAAAGTTCATTTCTCCAAAGTCTTCCAAGTGTCCCATGTGTAGTCTGATGAACCGTACACCTCTGCTTCTAGATGTCTGGGCTAACATGGGTTATACCTTCCCAGGCCCACGAGAAAGCCCTCAGGGCTTGTGGAAGGGTATGGGAGCCCCTGTTGGAAGGTGTGGGAGCCCCTGTTGGAAGGTGTGGGAGCCCTTGTCGGAAGGTGTGGGAGTCTTGGTAAAACTCACAGCTAAGGCATTCAAATCTGGGCTGCTTTATTTCCATCGGCTTTTTGCCTCCACTCCCAAGAAATAAATCCTTAAAATTACAACCCTTGGGTCCCCATGCCCAGGCAGGCTTACTTCTGTCAGATCACAGTAATCATGACTTTGACTATGAATTACCAATCCCAAATTAAATGATTAGCCCAAGGTCAATGGATTAGTCAGCTGCCACACCAAGGACAGCTTTCCAGTTCCCCGTAAACAAGGGAGGATGAGCTCCCCAGAGTTGTCAGGGGGCTGTGGACGTTGGGCCCTGAGAAAGAGATGGAAGGAAATTGTCTTCCCCTAAACACTTGAGTTTGTTCTTTGGTATTCATATTTACTTTAAGGTTCTGAAGTTCCCAGGATCCCTTCTGGGATGACCAGAAACTCTTCTTAGAGTAGGAAGCGATTCCTTATATGAAAAGCCTTTGTAACCAAGTTTGGTTCCGCCTGAGCCATGATGCTTTGGGGTTGATGCTAGCTTTCCTGCGGGCTGTCCCACCTTGCCGTTTCCTGAAGCCGCAGGTACAACTGAAGCAGCAATGCCTGCGTGGCCGGAAAGACATCTTAATTCTCAACAGGTTGGGATCTGAGAAGGAATAGCTTGCTCACTAGATTTGCTTTACAAAATTTGCACTGCTGGCGTCTTGCGTCTGGGCCTTTCCCCGGCCCTCGTTGCACAAATCAACCCAGGGTTACTCATCCTTCTGCATTTTAAAGGAATTCCAGGAGTGCTCAGACAAGCTGCAGAGAAACCTGTGTTATTTCAGGACTTCTGAGCGTGGATGTCTCAGGCCCTAGTAATGCCAGTGAAATTAGAAATGACTCTGTGCGGGAGGTTGCATTCTGCTTCCATCAGACGAGGTGGAAAGGCACGTGGGGGTTTAGGGGTGGCTCCCCCTGGAAGAGGAGAAGCTTGGAAAATTGGACTCACATGCCCCGCTTTGTCCTTGTAGACAGAGCGTCCTCCCTTTCACCCGCTTCTCCCTCCATGCACTGATCTGTCCTGACAGCTGCCAAATTAGCCCTCTCACTTCGGGGTTTGCTTTGGCACGACCATGGATCTTTCCTTTCAGAGCATCCACTCTTCGTTTAAGAAGTTTATTCAACCTTATCTCAGGGGTGAATTAAACTCAAGTAAAACCCTTCAGAGGGAAAGGGAGTTTCGGCCACTAGAGAGTATGCAAATCTGTGGTACTACAACTTATTTATTCACCAAATGTAAGTCTATATTTGGATATAGATGGCCTGTAAACACAAGGACAGAGGGAATATTCTGTGATGTCTGTTATCCTTTTTCTACAGTGGTGGTTTTTTCCTTTTTTCCATGCGTCATGGAAATGTCTTCTCGGTTCTGTTTCTTCAGACTGGAACAGTCCCTCGGTTTGGGTCTACAACCTGTTCCCTGAAGGACAGAACCCGAATCCAGTCTAGAATCTGCTGGAAGAGAAAATGGAGTATTCCTCCTTCAGTCAGGGACTGATCATCCCAGCTGTCACCAACTGACAGAGTGGCCTTGGGCAAATCATGTGACCTCTCTCTCCTTCCTCTCCTTGTTTGCAGAATAAGGGAACTATTGCTCTTATGCTCTCACAGAATTATTGTAAAGCTTACTTAACGGGTAGTCAGTATGTGGGTGAACTGGACAAAGCTTTAAAATAACCACGCTATTATGTGGAGTTGTTTTCTATCCTTTCTCCCTATTCTCCTTGGGAAAAAAAAAAAAAAAAAGGAACTAAATCCTTGCCTAGCAATGTGATGGCATGCCTGATTTAAGTCCTGCCCAGAGTGGAGAAGGCTGACACTACTGTGGAATCGGCTCAAGAGTACCTAAGAATACACACACCGTACATGTCTGGCTTGTTCGCTTTCTCACACCGTCTCGATAGCCCAGACCTCATGTTGGGCTGGAGGAGAAGTCCTACCAGTTCCTGGAGACACAGTCCACTACATGTTAATAGGAATGCTGCAAAGAGTTTTAGCCTGGCTGCATGTGCTTGGAGGGCTTGAAAACACCTTTGTGTGTGTGTTGAGTCAGACAGGGTCTCTCTTACACTGAAAATTACTGGAGTCTCTGCCATCCATTTTTGGTGATGTGGTGTCTTCCAGGTAATGAGCACATGCTTCCACGGGCAAAAGGGCTGTGGTCCCACTCCTGTCACCCATGAGCTAGCATGCTGGGGTATGGCACACAATTTCTCTGGGCCTCATTTTCTTAAGGTGGAGGTTTTCAAATGGTGTTCAGTGAAACCTTTTGCAGGGGTGAGGGGTGGAGATGGACTCAGTGATGATGATGATGGCAGTGATGATTTGGCCTTTGAGGCATCTTTATAAAAGGTGGAGTCATAGGAAAAGTTTGAACACTGCTGTCTTCTAGTACTACTTTCTATGTCCCGCCCCCCAAACTGCACCAGAACCTTCACTGAGTGCTCCTTTGAAATATTTATTTTCAGATAGTCAGATTTTTCTTCTTTTATCCTAATAACTTATGGGAAGAAAGTAAGGTTAGAAAGAGATATTTGCACTTACTTCTGGTAGATTAGGAATTCTCAGCTTGACCCATCCGGGCTACAAAGGTTTCTGTGACAGAGGTCTGGTCCGGTGAACTAGGCCCAGGGCTGGAACCCTCATAAGCAATAGCCATCTCCCAAAAAATGATGGTACGTGGGCACAGCATACACATTGCAGGTAGTTCCTGACCCACTATACTTGCCAGTGGTAAAATGTGCATTTCCAGGATCCGTCCCTTGTTCTATCTTCTGAAGTCATTTTAATTAAAATAGAGTTGGACATAAAATAGAGTGGTCAAGAATTGATCAAAAACCTAAACTGTGCTGTCTTACAGAAGTAGCGTCATTTGCTGGCTACCAACGTGCTGTGAGTGCCGCTGGCCCAAGAGTCCCTCTGACTTGGTCAAGTATCGCAGGACCAAGACTGTGGGTCTGATGGGTCAGGGAGAGGGGTGTCCGAGAGGAGGCCTGCAAAGTGAGCCTGCTGCAAAACGAGTAAGGTCCCCGAACAATCCACGTGGCCTGCCCCATCCAGCCCACCATCGTCTAGTGACTGAGAAACCAGTGACGTCACACATCGGAACTCTGGATTGTCCTCTTCCGTCTCTAGTAATGCTTCTCCACGCTGCAGCCTTCCCCAGGCCCTCGGTCTAGAACTTTCTCCTTATTCACCAAAAAGGCTTACCTGGCAGCGGAGAGATCTTGGGAACATGTGCGGGCTGGCAGATTTTCCCCAAAACTGAGTCTTAGGGTTCTTCTCGAAACCACACGTTGGTCTTCCATCTCCTGTCCCTTCTCACTTCTCTCTCCTCCTCCCTCCTGGCTCACGTTTACTCCTCGGTGATCCCATGATCTCACAGTGTTCACCACATTCCTGTTTTTGTCCCTTCCCCTGTCGGGTCTTTCTCTATAGTGTTGAGCGTCTGGAAACAGTCTCTTGATTTTGTGTTGACACTTCAGCACTCTTCTGAAGTAAAGGGCCAGATTTCACCGGAAACACTGAAAACGAGATTGGGCTGCACTGTTTTGAATTACAGCCCATGGAGAGAGGAGTCAAAACAAAGTATTAGGAAAGGCTTAGGGAAATCCTAGGGTCAAAACTTCTTAAATGAAGTTTTATGACCTAGTTGGAATGTGGCACAAATTGCCTTTTTGGTTCATTTGTTTAAAACAATTGTGTGACATCATTGTTTAGTCACTAGTCTGTGTTTATCCCCAAGGCAATTCCTAACGAATGGTGCCGGCAGCCCCGAGATGCTGTTTCATACACAGCGGGCATTGTGGTCTCCTCTGCTCATTTGCAGAACCTGCCGTTTTCTCACACAACAGTTGTTTTTGTTTTATTCAATCAGTGAACCCAAGAATCTTCGGAAGGGAAACTAAGTCTGGCAAAGCATTACCCCTCTTGAAAGACAGAGCTATTTGAATTTTTAAATAAAGTCCCCTTTAAGTCTAACTGCATTATGTAGGTTTTTTCTTTTTTAAAATTTTTACTTTGATATTCAAACTTCCAACTGACTAGAAGCGATAAAAATGGTATAAAAAACACCTGTTTACCCTTCACTCCTGCATAACATTTTTGTTATTTCTCTATAGATATCATCGTCACTATCATCGTTGTCATTATCTGATCCATCTGAGAATAAGTTTCTATGCTTTTATCCCTAAATATTTCAGTGACTATTTCTTAAGCACAAAGATGCTCACAACACAGTATAGCTATCGAAGTCAGAAAATTTAAAACTATTATCTAATATATAGATAGACCTTATTCAAATTTCGCCAGTTATTCCTAAAATATGCCTAACAGTTATTCCTAAAATATCCCTAAATAGGGGATATATTTAAATATCCCTATTTTAGGATATATCCTAAATAGAGGATATATCTAAATATCCCTATTTTAGGATATTCCTAAAATATCCCTAACACAACACAGTATAGCTATCGAAGTCAGAAAATTTAAAACTATTATCTAATATATAGATAGACCTTATTCAAACTTTGCCAGTTATTCCTAAAATATCTCTCCCCCCACTTTTTTTTTGGACAAGCTCCCACAGGTTGGGATATGAGGTACTTTCATTGTCATTTACCTCTAAATATTTTATCATTTCCATTGTAAATTCCTTTTTAACCCATGAGTTCTTTAGTAGATTACTGGTTTCCAAACATATGTTGTAGTGACTGTTTTTTACTACTTTTCATTGTTGACTTCAAATTTCATTGCACTATAATCAGAGAATATGGTCTCTATAATCTTTTCATATTTGTGGAGGTATCCTTTGTGATTTCAAAAGAGTTAAGATTAAATAAATATGAATTTAGGTCTAACGTTGAGCATAAGGACTTTTTCCTACATATCTAGTAAACCTGTTTTTCAAATCTTTTACATTCCTGATGTTTTCATTTTCTTTGATCTCAGGAATCTACTCGATGATGATAGATTTGTTGGTTTCTCCTTACATTTCTCTCAGCCGTGCTTTTGTTGTTTTCAGAGTTATGCTGTTAGATGCGTATGGGGTCATGAATGCTACATGTTGGTGGATTATTTCCTCTAATATTAGGTAGTACTTTTTGCCCGAAATTCTATTTAGTGTGATATAACTATTGCTGTATCTGTTTCTTTTTGTTGTTATTTCATGGTACAGCTTTTTTATTCCATTATATTCAAAGTTTCTCTTTTGGTTTGGTTTTAATTATGTCTCCTACAAGAGCCATATAACTGGATATTGATTGATGGATTGATTGATTGATTCATTGTGTTATGTTAGTCACCATACAGCACATCATTAGTTTCTGATGTAGGGTTCCATGATTCATTGTCTGTGTATAACACCCAGTCCTCCCTGCAATCCGTGCCCTCTTTAATACCCATCACCAAGCTCACCCATCTCTCCACCTCCCTCCCCTCTAAACCCTCCGTTTGTTTCCTGGCATCCATAGTCTTTCATCGTTCTTCTGCCACTCCGATTCCCCCCCCTTCATTTTTCCCTTCCCTCTCCTAATGTCTCCATGCTTTTCCTTATGTTCCACAAATAAGTGAAACCATGTGATAATTGACTTTCTCTGCTTGATTACATCACTCAGCATAATCTCCTCCAGTCCCATCCATGTTGATGCAAAAGTTGGGTATTCATCCTTTCAGATGGCTGAGTAATATTCCATTGTATTTATGGATCATATCTTCTATACCCATTCATCTGTTGAAGGGCACCTCAGCTCTTTCCAGTTTGGCTATTGTGGACATTGCTGCTATGAACATTGGGGTGCATATGGCCCTTCTTTTCACTACATCTCTATCTTTGGGGTAAATACCCACTAATGCAATTGTTGGGCCACAGGGTAGCTCTATTTTTAACTTTTTGAAGAATCTCCACACTGTTTTCCAAAGTGGCTGCACCAATTTGCATTTCCACCAACAGTGTAAGAGAGTTCCACTTTCTCCACAACTTCTCCAATATTTGTTGTATCTGGCTTTGTTGGTTTTTGCCATTCTAACTGGTGTAAAGTGGTATCTCAATGTGGTTTTGATCTGAATTCCCCTGATGGCTAATGATGATGAACACTTTTTCATGTGTCTGTTTATAGCTAGATTTTTTTTTTAAAAAAAATCTACTCTGATAACTATTTTGTAGATAAATTTAATCCCTTTATTTCTAGTGTGGTATATTTGAGTTTCCGTCTTCTTATTTTGGGTTTTCCCCTTACTATAATCTTTTTTTGCTTTGTAAATTTCTCCTTTTCTGCCTTCTGTATTAATAAAATTTCCATATACTTAGAATGCTTGAATAGGTATAAATGTATTTATTGATTATAGTGGTTCCCTTTAATTATTTAGGCACACATATTTAGTCATAAACTTTTTAAACAAAAGCCAAAGTTATTCAGAATTTCTATCCTTCTCTTTACTATTGAATAGGCCTAATAGAGATTAAACATGGTATTCCTTTCCCCCATCTTATTTTTGCTGTGTCGAGCTTGAATTGTACCCTTTTTTCTTTAAATCCAAAAATATGTTAATATATATGCCCTCATGGCCAATAATTAGCTGGACTTACTGATAAATGTAATCAATTGATATTTTATCATTATTTCTTGCATTTTATGCCTTGCACTCCGTCTTCTTCTGAGTAACATCCTTTAATAGTTCTTTTAGTGGAGTTTTTTACTCTTTTATTGTTGATAAGAACTCTGTTATGCAGTTGTCACTCCTTTGTAGATAATATAATATTTTCCCTCTGGAAATTTCTGAGCTCTTCTCTTTAATGTTAGCACCCCGCAGTTTTGTTTCAGCATGTCTGACAAGAGTGAATTTCCTTTAGTCATCTTGGGACACAGAGTTTGAGGACTCCTCTCTTCTTTCAGTCTTGGAAAGGTCTCTCCTGTTTACCTCTTCGAAGATTGCTTCCCTCGTTTCCTTCTTCAGAACTCCTATTTGCCATGTGTGGTAGCTATTTAAACTACAGTCCTTGTCTTTTTTCATATCTTTGCTCTCTCTGTATCTTTGGCTGTATAGGGGTAAATTCCTCAGTGCTATTTTGCAATTCTTTAATTCTCTATGTCTTTATGTTCAGTCTAGAGCTTATCTTATTGATTGAATTTTAAATTCAAATTACTATCATTTTTAAATCAAAGATTTCTAATAACTTATTTTTCATATTTACATAACTTATTTTGTTTATGCTTATTTGTGTTTCATATCATGCTCTTTTTAAAAAACTTTTTATTTTATTTTTTCAGGCTTCCAAGATTCATTGTTTATACCTCACACCCAATGCTGCATGCAATACATGCTCTCCTTAATATCCACCACCAGGCTCACCCACCCCCCCCACCCCCCCCCCCCCAAAACCCCCAGTTTTTTTCATGCTTTAAAAAAAAAAACAAAACAAAACAAAACAGAAGCTAGTCCTTTATTTCTTTGGAGACACTAAAACACACTCATTTAAAAAATATTTTTCAGGCTCTTCTATAGAATAATTTTATTCAGGACAAATAATATGTTGACTTACTTTATTAACATGACTTTTTTGGGTAGGATTTAGAATTTTGATCTGCAGGGTATCCAAATCTTATTTGGGAAGGTTTTTTACTTTTTCTCTTCCCATTTGCCCCAAATACTAGTTTCATAGTTGTCTCACCTGGACTCAGAAGCTGGGGTGGGTGGGTGGGGCTTCTGTCTTTTGGTGAGATTGGGGATACTATAGATCTAGGCACTGAGCCAGCAGGTAGCTTTACTCATTTTCCATTCATGAGACTGTATCCTCTCACTTTCCCAGGCTTACTGTTTGCTAAAAGCCATGATCCTGAATAAGAAATGATCAGATTCTAGACAAAAGTTGAATATAGAATTAACAGTATTTCCTGATACCGTTGTTGAAAGATAATGAAAGAATGGTTATATCAAGGTGTAGGGTCTCAGAAATGGAAGGACAGAGTGGTCATTACCTGAGATGGGGTGGACTGAGGGTAGAGCAGGTAGGGCAGGGGGAAATTAGGAGTTCATTTGAATTTGGGATTTCTGCTAGACATCCTAATCGAGATATTAAGTAGGCTGCTGGATATATGGCCTGGAGTTTAAAGAGAGATCTGAGCTGAAAATTTAAATTGGAAGTGGCCAGGATCTAGATGATATTTAAAAGCCAGGAACATGTGCCAGGTCACCAAAGGAGTGAAGATGGATAGAGAACAAGACCAATGACGGATTCTAAGCATTCTCCAACATCAAGAGTTTAAGAAGATGAGGGGGAACCATTGAAAGTGAAACTGAGAAAAAAAAGAAAAAACACAACTGAGAAGAGCGGCCAATGAGGTAGAAGGGAAACCAGGGAAGTGTTGTATCCTCCCACAGCAAAGAAAGTTTGAGAGGATCAACTCTGCTTGGTAAAATGAAGAGTGAAAACTGACCACTGGTTTTAGCAAAGTAGGTGGGGAAGGTGAGGGGAGAATGCCTGATTGGATGGTAATACTTGGCAATTATTTTTAAGCCTCCCTTCATGAGCTGTTGACATTGGGGGCACTACCTACCTCCCACCAACACTTGGCTTCAACAGTAAACATGCTTCCCTTCTCTGCCTCAAGTGGAATTCCCTTCACTTTGCAGAGACCAAATTTCCAGTGACCTTTCCTTGCTTTCATTCCTGGAGCACTATAAATTTCGAGTTTGTTGAGATGTTTGCCCATGAGCCAGCTATCCAGTTTTTATTTCTATTTTATCTCTTATTACTATGAGTTTAGAGCACCAAAATTGTATAAAAGCATAAACTTGTGGAGCCATATTGATTGGCTGGAAGTTCATTACACTCTTCAAATGTTCAGAAGAACATTTTGGATGGTGTGTAGTTAAATATTGCTGTGGAACAAACAACCCCAAAGCTTAGTGACTCAAAACAGCAACAATTTATAACTTGTGATTCTGGAAATCAGCAGTTTGGGGAGGATCCACTGTATACTCTTCTGGTCTTTGCTGGGATCTTTCATGCATCCACGGTCAGCTACAGGTCAGCTAAGGAGCTCTGCTTCTGCAAGTTAACTTGCTGTCAGCTAAAGCCAATAGATGCAACAAAGTTGACTTGGTTGTGTAGTCATTCACATAGCTTAAGCTTGTTCACATGGTAGCTGGACAGAATTCTAAGAGAGAGAACAGAAACTCACCAAGTCTCTTGAAGGCTAAGCACAACATCACTTCTGCTCTGATTTACTGGTCAAAGCAGGTCAGAGGGTGGAAAAATAGATTCTATCCCTTGATGGGAGGAAATGGAAAGTTACATTGCAAAAGGGGCATGAATACACGGAAGGGGATGATTTCGACCATTTTTGCAAACAAGATACTACAAATGGAGCATGAAATGAACTGAAATTGTTGTGGGATGAATTTAAATTAAGGAGAAAAGAGATCAACCGTGGCGCATACTAGGAATTATTGAGTGTTGAAAGGAGAGGAGGTAGTAGTAGAAGCTTTACGTCAGATTCAGGACAACAGTCTGAGTATTTGCCATCATCAAGGTGCATGCTGGAAGCCAAGGGAGAGTCAGGGAGGAACTCCTTCCTGCCTTTCAAGTAGCTCTTACTTGAATAAGGAGCGCAGGGCAAGACTCCAGCTCTACGACAAGGCAGAATATTAATGCTACAGGATAACTGATCAAGGGAAAATCTTTGGAATGAGGTAAACTTAAAGTGCAGGCTGAAAGGAAGAAGCCATGGAAAGATTAAAGACTCAGAAGAGACAAGGATTACAGGCAGTGGCTGCACATTGGTTGGCATTTTTATTTAATAGGTAGAAAGGCCCAAAGACTGAGAAATGCATCAGTCCTCAGGAGACAAAGGGAAAAGAATCCAAGTTCCCTCAACTGATTTTTTTTTAAAAGTTAAACCAAAAGGAATTTATTGCTTTTAATTTAAAGAACACTTGTATCAACAAGAATTCTGTACACCTCAGCAAAGATGGGTCCTAGCCTGTGGTAGGTCTGGCAGAATTTCAGGGTGTTACCAAGACACCCCTTCATACTACAGACATCCAGTTATTGATGTTCTTGGTACCCAGGCCAAATAAGGCCAGGAGAGCTTAGAAGCTGGTACTCAGAGGTTGTCTTGACCTGTGGATCTGGATTTCCTAAGTCCAACAATCTCAAGAGTTTCTTTTTTGTGGAGTTCTATAGATCCTTCAGAACTGAAGGTCACCCCCAAAATATCTTTTGGCTACTTGTTCATCTGTATAAACCACTCAGTAATTGTTTTCATATGATCAAAATTTGACTAGGTCTTCAATTCTCTGAAATTATCGTCTACTCTGGCTAACTCTTAGGTTGAAGACAGAGACTAGGGCTGGTCTTCAGTGTGTCTTAAGAGGCCTGAGGACCTCAGCCTCCAGGGGAGCCTAGTCTATCCTAGACATTTTTCCTCACGAAGCCTTTGTTCTCCTTGGAAACCACGAGAACTCCATTCAGTGGAGCCAGAATGAATCTGGCACAGGTAAGCCAGGAATTCCCATAATGCTCAATATTTTTTTTCTAAGGGTGGGGAGAGATGATGCAGAGATTAGTCAATCACCCCAATACAAAAACTAGTAGTCATTTTTTGAAATAAGGAGGAAATATTTAATAACTGTGTTGTTCATGCTTCTATCCTGGACATGAATTCAGTCCAACACCAACACTGCATGAGTGTAGATTTTTGTTACATGAAAGATTCTATTCCAGACTCAGGGAAACGTAGAAATGGAATCAAAGATACTTGAGTGCTATTCTCTGCTAGACACTATGCTTTACTTTTGCTCATTCACCACATCTAATCAACTCATCTGTCCCTTCAGTCCTGCCTCTAATATTTCTAGGATCCAATCCCTTGTCCGCATTCCCACACCACCAACTTAATTAATACTGACTGCATTGTCATCTAGTAGGATTACTGTAATATCTTCTGTTACGGACTGAATTGTATCCCCCTACCCAAATTCCTATGTTGAAGGCTTAGTCCAAAGTACTGCAGAAATGTGTATTTGGAGATAGAAACTTCGAAAAAGTAACTGAGGTAAAATGAGGTCCTGTGAGTGTTAGCTCATCCAACATAACTGGTGTCCTTTCAAGAAGAGAAGACTGGGACACAAAAATGCACAGAGGGAAGACCACATGAAGGCAGAGGGAGAACGTGGCCATCTACAAGCCAAAAAGAGATTCTTCAGAAGAAACCAACCCTGCCGACATCTTGACCTTAGACTTCTAGCCTCCAGAAATGTGAGAAGATAAATTTCTCTCATTGAAACCAGTCTGTGGTATTTTGTTATGTCAGCGCTAACAAACTAATAATGCCTTCTGTCACAGTCCTTTGCTTTCCGTCTTGCTCCTTTCAAAAATCAATAGTTCTCCAAGTGGAATTATCTGTCTCAATCACTGGTTTCTGTCACTTGCCTGCTTAAAACCCTTCAGCAGCACTCCACCTCTCACTGTAGTATTTTCCACATTTAAGTTTTTTTGAATATCTGTTATTTAAGATGTCCCCCAGGTATGTAAGAACTCCCTAGTTTTCCAACAAGAAGGGGCACAGTGTACATTTACACATTAAAGGCTCCAAGAAGTTTTGTGGCCAAAAAACCCCTGGCTAACTTGGTTTAACCCACTGTTTGACAAATTTAGTTGACTACAGAATTTTTTTTTTAGCATGATACCCGTTATACCCACTGCAACTTTGTTCTATAATATAAACTAGGAAATGCTGCCCGCAATCAAGTCCACATACTTTGACATGTCATTCAAAATGAGGATCCCCAGATCTAGCAAACAGACACATCGGATGCCTCGTTGGGTTGGAATCACGTGTTGTTTATCTGAAATTCAAATTCAGCTGGATGTCCTGTACTTTATCTGATGACTGGATAGACGACCCTTTGTGACCTATAATATAGTGAACAGACTGAACCAAAATGAATTTGGCAAGAATCTTTCCCCACTTTACATGCTGGGAAGAGAGGAAGTCAAGGTTGATTCATGGCTTTTAGTTGGATTCAATTCACCACCAACCCTTGTTCACTTAAAGCAGTGTCTCTCCATCCTGGTTATACATTGAATCTTCTGAGGAGCTCTTAGATATCTCACACCCTATCCCAGACCAAGGGGACTTAGAATGGGGGCTGCCTAGTGGGGACTTTGAAAGACAGGGTGGGGAGGAGAGTATGCAAAACAAGGCTCTAGGGAGCCAGATTGAAGGAGGCCCTCCCTGTTGGGACCAACCCTGTACTTGCAGAGCCCTGAGAGTGAGGGCTTCCTTAAATCTGTGTCTTACACTCCTGTATCTCACTCTGATACGCCCTGTTAAAAGAAGTGAGTTGAGGGAGGGACCTGGGTGGCTCAGTTGTTTGAGTCTCTACCTTCAGCTCAGGTCCTGATCTCAGGGTCCTGGAAAAGAGCCCCATAGCACTGGGCTCCCTACTCATGGGAAAGTCTGCTTCTCCCTCTGCCTCTGTCTGCTGCTCCCCCCGCTTATGTGTGCTCTTACTCTCTGTCAAATAAATAAATAAAATCTTTTAAAAATAAATAAATAAAAATAAAAGAAGCCAGTGCAGGATTTCAGAGAAGAGCTTGTAGGGGGTTTCTAAGAAGCCCTGAGTCCCATCTCTGCATTTTGTTGCTTTACAAGGAAATGTGAACCTTTCCCAGCAATAGACATGAGCTCTAGCCCCTAAGCATGAGTCAGAAGAGGCTTCACCAGGCCGGGTTTTTCCTGAAATGTAAACTTGCAGCTGGCTCCAGTTTCCTCTAGAACGCCAATCACAAAAATTTTCCAATGTTTAGTTGCCTCATTATTTTTCGGCTGAGGCTGGTGGTGTTTGAGTAGCTTCTAGCTCTGGCAACCCATAATTTCTGTTTCATATTCAAGTAGGGTTTAAACCTTCTGAAAATGTAATGGAAACATACACTTCATTTCTCTCTCCAAGGTTTTATGGATTCTCATCCCCAGTCCTCTTCCTAGTCTCCACTGCTTTCTGCCCTTTCTGGCCAAAATCTCACTCCCCATGACAGGCAGTCTGGTCAGAAAGACACACTGGAGGCAGCGAGTGGCACAGCATGCCCAGGAACCAAGGCCAGCTTCAGGAGGCCAGCTCCTGGAACCATCTCTTCCTTCGCTAGCCTCCAAGTTCCGTGATGTCATGAGCGATCTGCCCCCACCCTTCTGCTACTGGCTGGGGGCCAGATCCTTTAGGTTGATTCCCAAAAGGCTCTGGCAAGTTTTAAAACAGTAGGGAAAGAAACTTTGTAATTTTCCAGTGCTGAAAAAGGATAGTAGTGGATGAGGGGAGCTCCCTGCACAGCCAAAATTAACTTTTCTCCACTGTGATAATTGAAAGATTTTCAGTGATGTTCTTCTTATAATTGAGTTCAAAAGTACCTGCTCAGAGGAAAATTTGGAAGAGAAGAATACAAGGGAAAGGGTAACATAGGGCAGTGTTTGCAGCAATTTCCTGGCATTATCAAGATTACAGAATTATATGGGTGTATCTCACTCGGCTTAATAGCTGTGTCCTTGTGAACTTTCCCATAAATGGAATTTTTTTTAAAAAAATGAAATCACTATAAGTACACAGGGAAAGATTGCCAAATAAAGGAAGGCTTAGGTGCCATACTTTATGAAGTAAATTATCCTTAGATAATGTACATCATCCCTCCCACGCACACACATTGATCTTTTTTTATAAGTCTGAATTTTTCACAGGCTGGATTTTCATGAGTTAGGGGTGACTCTTACAATGACAACAGCTCTGAGGTCACAGCTGTTCTCAGTCTCTTAAACTGAACTTTTCATGATGTTCTCTGAGGAGGAGGAAGAGCTGCTGGGTTCTGAGGGGACTTTTAAGCTGAGAAAATCTTCCCTGGGAGGAAACTGACCCAGGATCTTTCTTGTCTACCCCCAGAGTGGTGTGGGCTCTGGAGTACCCAGAGAAATGGTCAATGGCTAGATCCTGGACAAGTTATTGGGAATAAGCTACTGCTAAATGTTGCCAAATCTGCCACAAAAGGCAGTGGGGTGCTGTGCAGAGAAGCATGAGTGCTGGGGCCAGACTGCTCCAACTCTCTGAACCTCAGTATCCCTATCTGTAGAATGGGGTGATACGATAGTGCCTACCTCAAGGTAACACCTGGCATACAGTAAACACTCAAAAAGTGTTGGCTATTTTTAACTTGCCTGGGCTAGCTCTATTTGAACACAGGGGAAAATATCAAAAGAAGACCAAAGATCCTTGTGTCTACTGATGAGTGCTGGTCCATGCCAGATCCATGCTGAACCCCATCATTTAATCTAGGTACACCGTACAATGCATCATCAATATTACCCCCACTTTCCAGTGAAAACTAGAGCTCAGAGAGGTTAAGCAATTTTCCTGAGGTCACACAGCAGATAAGGGACAAAGCAGCTATTAGAGGCCAGTGGCATTGTTCTTCCCACTCTGTCTCAGGCCTAAGATCAAAACCTTAAAGTGACTTTTCAAAGATGATGGTTTAGGGCCCAGAGGGTATTTGGGTCTAGAAATAAACTTGGTTCCAGAAGTTCCATCAAAATGAAATAGAGGGTAATTCTTTGATTTAGTCCATAAAGATTGAGAATCTACAGTGTGCTGGCACTTTAGGTACAAAGGTGAATAAGGAAGGCCTCACCCTTGGCCTCAAAGTCCAGCATGTGAAATTATAATAGACCCCAGCCAGTGTTAGGATTTGGGTGTGAAGAATGTGCTTTTGGATCCACAAGTAAATAAGTGACCAACTTTACTGAGGAAAACTTCAAAGGGGAAGTGACATTTGAAGGCTTCGTAAGTATCATCTTACCAAATCCTCTAGTATTGGGGAAACAGGCAATGATAGGACCCTGGGGCAGAGACAGCTAGGTACCCAGGTAGGATGTGAAGTCCCTTTCTTACTTGTGAAGAGAAGCCGGAGTCCACTTAAGCAGGCAATGGGGACAGCTCAAAAATCGACATTTTTCTACATTTTCCAGACTCCCTCATAGGCAGCTATCCCTGCAATACACAAGTAGTGGTCACTGGGTTACATTTCCAAAAAAGCATCTTAAAAAGGGTGTGGGCTTACATGGGCTTTTTTTCTTACCCTCTTCCCCTGCTTTCGGCTGCCTGCCTGGAGGACGGATTTGATGGCCAAGGCTCCAACACCAACCTGTGACCTTGAGAAAGGAGGCCACAAGCTGAAGATGGCAGGGCAGAAGGACAGAAGGAGCCTGAGTCCTTGGTGATGGTGACTTGCTGTCCCAGCCTCACACTGCCTCCCTCCAGACATATCTGTTTAAATGAAAGAAAAATAAACTTCTATCTTGTTTAAGCCTGTGTTATTTCTGGTTGTTGTTATTAGCATCTGACCCAGACCCTAACTGGCAAATGCCCCTGAGGATATTAGGTGGTAGAGTTGGGGTGGAAATTCAGACAGCCTGACTCTCCACCCCTCATGCTTGCCCATAGCTCTGTGCTGTTGGGGATGAGCCTGCCGTCTGAGCAGAATCCAAGAGTCTAGAGTGTCTCCTTGAAAGTCTAATCTCTTTTTGTCAACTGTTTGGCCCTGGCAGCAAGCACACAGCCTGACACTCAGCAGGATTCCTTAAGGTCTGTTGAGTAAATAAATGAATAACTGCCCCTAAACCACTTCCCCAAGAAATGGTTTTTCTGAGGGGCTCTGGAATGACCTCTGCTTCTTACATTTCCCTAGGCTGGTATCAGTGTGAAGCTTGTGAGAATATTGTGCTTTGAGATTTTTTTTCTTAAAGGAAAGAATAAATTAAAAATGACATAATAAAAATTTAAACAAAGATATACAGAAAAATTCCTCGAATTAAGTAAAATTCTTTTAATGATAAAGCGAAAAAAAATGGCTGAGAGGAAGAGTTGCTATCTCAAGTCTCCTTTTCCAAAACCTAGTTACGGATTACAAAAATAATGGACATGACTTTATAAAAAAATGGAGGGTTCTCTCATAATTCTCCTTCTAGAACAGATTGTTAAATATCCTTTCAACTCTTTTTCTACACATAAAAGCATTAAAAGTATAGGGCTGTAAAAATGAGCTCATGGTATATATACTATTTTGCAATCTTTGCTTTTTTCCAGGTAGCATCGTATTTTGGACATTTCTCCCTTTCTTGTATTTGCATTAATCTGGTTCTGTTTAAGGCAGGAGAGTATCCTTTATCCTAATGCTCCCCTTTAAAAAAAAAAAAAAGTATCTGGATATATCTTTGACCTTGCTGTGTAGTGTCATCAGGTGTTTACAAGAGATGGTTGATGAGAAGGACATCAGAGATTAACTCTTACCCATAACAGAAGTAAGCTGGTCCCTGGGGTTGTTGGGCTGGCAAATGTCCAGTTTTAGAAAAAAAATACTCTAGGGTCAATGTTTTGTGACCAGAAGGCCATGAAGCTCAGAGCTAGGAGCAAACAACCAGGCCGGGTCAGGAGAGCCTAGAAGCTTCCCGGATCCCTGAGACCAGGTCCTTCTGCCCCCTTCCTATCAGCACAGATGCTGGCCTAGGGGTGGGATGGAGGATCTCCTGAGAAATTGGAATCATTCCTCAGCTTCACAGGAAATCAGTCCTTGCCTGACCTTCTGCTAGAGCCCTGAAAGCTTGCCGGGTGCCGGCAGTCACCATTCTGGACTCAGGCAGTGGGGAGAGAGTGGCCAAAAAAGGAAGGTCACAGGTGTGGCCTCGGCGCTGGGGCCTTGGGCTCTCCAGGGGGCAATGATCAACCCGAAACTCACTCCCACTGCCCCATCAAAATCAAACAAACATACTGTCCACAAGATTATCCCAAACCCATAAGTCAAGCTGTCATCAAGCTGATGACAGCTACTGTAACCTGAGCTTGCTTGGTACCCGTGGAGAGCAGCTGCGTATCAGCGTGAGTAGCTCGAAGGGCTCAAGCCGCAAGACTGTGGGGAGGATGGGAGATAATCATCCAGCAGGGCTTTCAAAGAGGGAAGGAGGCCCAGAGGTTAGAGCCCAGCGGCACAGACGCACATACCTGTGGCAAAGGCTGTGTTGGGAGCCACCATGGTGGCTCCGACTCAGCTGTGGTGGGGACGGGGGATGGATAATATATTAAGAAGATCCACAAGGGAATTGGTTTGGGAAGGAGAATGGGGCAGGGGAAAGAGTGGAGGTGTGACTGGCTTTTGAGCCTGTGTTGGGGAGATTGACTTGACAAGATGGGCAACAGGGAGCAGCTGTGTCTGGGGCAGATCCCACCCACCCACAACGCCGGCCCCTCCATGCCTGCAGAAAGCCAGGCAGGCCGCAGCTGCACCTGCTGGGCCCCCACGTGCCATGGGTGGGTTAGGAAGCTGCCGTGCCTGGAACCTCACCTCCCCGCTCTTGAGCAAGCCAGGCAATACACACCCAATGGGCAGCCAGTCTTAACTGATTCACTGTCGAAGTAGTTCAGGCTTTTCTAGCTGACTAGCTGGCCCAACTAGCATTTCTTCCTCCAAGATGGCAAGGCAGCTGGGCCTGACTTCCAGTCCAGAGTGTCCATGCCCTCCCGCCAGAGATCACCAGGTTCACCTGAAGTTGAACAGTGCTGGGGTCCTGGAGTGGTTGCAGTTAAGGCTCACACAACACCGTGGGGAAGCCGGGGAACATCTCAGTCCCAGAACTTAAAGGAGTTGAGGCTTGGCTCAGGAGCTTCTCAAGGGCTCAACGAGGTGGGACTTTGCTCTGGATTAGATATTATCAGAAGCAGGGGTGATTCTATGCTTGGATATCTTATTTTCATTGAAAAGGCTAAGAGGAGTGAGACAAGGCGAAAGCTGTACTTAGTAAAGATGTATCAGTCCCTCATATAAGCCAGGAAAAGGGCATCTTTGGTCATTTCTGTGGTTTGGACAGTGTTCTTATTTTTGTCTGTGTCCAGGCATGATTATGGAGTAATCTTGTTTTTGCTTTGTCCCATCTAGGTCACAGAACAACCTTGTCTGATGTTGGTGTTCTATGGAAATATTTCTGTTAAACAGGAGAATGCTGAGGGCCAGCTGTGAGTGCCAGGCGAGGTCCTAGATCTCAGGGGCTGCTTTTCTCTTTCTCTATTAGAACTGAGGTGTGTGACTCAAAGCAGCCAGGAACCCTGGAGAGAATAGAACTTGAGTGATTGTAATGTTCATGTTTTAAGCAGAAACTCCTCGAGGGCTGGAAGAGAAGCTGAGGGAAGCCTGGTGCTCCTGATCTAAGGCTGCCTCTAGTCTCTTCATTCAGGCAATAGACATTTATTGAGCAACTAATATATCCAGGCACTTGGGATAGAGCTGTGAGCCAGATAGTTTTCATGGAGTGGACATTTCAGTGAGGGACCCCAGAAAATAGGAGGGGACAATGAAGAAGATAGTCTTAGGTAGTGATAAAGAAAGTTATAAAGTAGACAAAATTAATTGAGGGAGTTGAGAATGATTTGGGGTCCAATTTGGAGAGATGGTCAAGTATATCCTGTTTAAAGAAGTGATGAGAAGGTGCAATGTGGAGCTTTGCCATGAAAGTATTTCAGGCAGAAGAGATAGGATCTGCCAAGGCTTCTAGGAACAGGAAGAGTATCTCCGGAGCACAGTGAGTGAGGGAGAGATAGGCTAAGACAGGTCAGAAATGTGGGCTAGGTCAGGCAGTGGGAGGCCAATGGAAGACTTTGGAGACAAGAACTGCAGGACTTCACATCCCTTCCTGAGACAGCAGCAGTTTGTGACATACTGACTTTCCTCTGCATCCTAAGGCCTATTTCTCCCCTCTGAGCCTGGGGTCTGGAATATACCAAAATCGTCTGAAATTCTCTGTAACCTACTAAAGTCAGTCATTGTTTACAGCAGTGCATTCATTTTCTATTGCTACTGTAATAAGCTGCCACAACTTAGTTGCTTAAAATGACACGCATTTATTACAGTTCTTGAGGTCAGATATCCCCAAATCAAGGTGTTGGCAAAGCCGTGTTCCTTCTGACGGCAGTATCTGTTTCTTCTGGAATTATCTTTCTTCTAGAGACCTTCATTTCTTGATTTCTTGCGTGTGGCTCCTCTACCTTCACAGATTATGATGGTGTATCTTCAAATCTCTCTCTCTCACACCCCTGCTTCCATCATCACATCTCATTCTCCTACACTCCAGCCGCTCTTTTATAAGGACCCTTGTGTTTACATTGGGCCCACCCAGATAATTCAAGATAATCTCCCCTTCTCAAGATTCTTGACTTAATCACATCTGCAAAGTCCCTTTTGGCACCTGAGATAACATACTGATAGGATTCGAAGATTAAGACAGGGATGGGTGGGGGGGTCCGTCTTTGGGGAGCCGCTCTGTCTATAACTGGGAGTCCTGTGGAGAGCAGGGAAGTGAAATCTGCCCCAAGCCATTCTACTAATGGGATGAATCCTTGCCCCACCTACCTCAGGAAGTTATTGTAAGTATCATATTAATTAATGTGGCATAACTGGGAAAATAAGAAGTGCCATAAAATCTAAGGAACAATTATGAAGTATTATGAATCCTATGAAACATGAATGTAAAAGGGGTATTACAGATTAACAGAGAGCTAAGTTTGAGTCCTGCTCCCCAGAATACTTGCTACATTCATTTGGGCAGGGAACTTAATGTCTCTGAGTTTCATTGGGTATAAAATTTGGAAAATGCTTTCAGCTCATTACAGCATGTGGAGTTTAAATCCGGTAATATAGGCAGTGGTGCTTTTTGAAATGCTACACAAATATGCTTTGTCAAATATTTCATAGGCAGGCACCCAAATGCTTTTTCCTAGATGCACAATGGAACCAGACCATAGGATAGTACCTATCAGACCAATACCAACAGATTTTAAATCTCTACTGTACCAAGTGAATGGGAAATAAAGAGGAGACAATAAACAAAGGGCCTCTCTTCTTGCCTCCCTCCTCAGCTACTGAGGGGTCAAAAAGCAGCAGGAGGAAAACTGTAGCATCTAATTGATTACTCAGGAAAAAACACAAGATAGGCCTATTGAGAATACAGACTCTTCTGGAAATGAAGAGGTTTGGGGTTTAGGCTGACTTTCTCTGGAAGAATCCTATTTGGTCACATTTAAAACATTAAGTTGCCCAAGAGCTGCCTTATTCCTTTGGCACGTATTATGTAATCATGTGCATGGGCCTGAAACACATGCTTTCGGAGTGTGGTCTACAGACCCACAAAGACATTCACTTAGCATGCCATTTTAAGCATGGACCCCTGCACTAGACACTGTCCTTGGTTAAACACAGAAAATCCCCCTTCCCTCATGGAACTTCTAGGTTAAGAAGATAAATAGTCCTCAAACTATTCCATAACTGAATATAAAATTCCAACCCAAATCTTTCCAAGGCAAGGTTCAAGGTGCTATCAGGGCTCACCCAAGGAGTCCGAACTTGACTTCTGAAAACCAACCATGGAGCTGAGATCCAAAGTCTGAGCAATTGTAGACAGAGGGAAACTGAGGAGGGAAGAGTTATCCAGGTTGAGGGAGCAGCACACTTGGAGGTGAAGATGAAGCATGGAATGTTTGAAGGCCTAAGAGAAAGCCAGGACATCCAGACTGTGCAGGTGAGAGGGACAACGGTCAAGATGCAGACTACAGAGGTGGGCAGGCTCCAAGGGGCACTGAGTGAGCAGGCACAGTGACAAAGTATTTTATCCAGTCCAGACTCCATTTTGATTTTAATATTTCTAATGAGACCCCTATCATTGTATGTTCCTAAACTAAAAAAAAAAAAAAAAAATCCTTTAAGTAAGTAATGATTGTGACATAATTCTTACTAGGATAAGAGGTATGTTGTGTTCCCTTGCATAGGTGTGGGAAGGGTGCCCAGGTTGGCCTTCAGTGTGTGTACCTGGCCCTTCAGACTGGCTCCAAGACAGGATGCAAAGACCAGAGCAGATATTAGATAACTAACAGCAACTCTTGCCTCACTATTGTGCTTTCCCAAGCATCTCACACAAGGATCACTTTGGACTCCTACCATCATGATGAGACAGACCGTTTTAATAGTGGGGAGGATGTCCAATGACTTACCACAGGTCCCATAGGCACAGAGGTGATACTTGAACCCACATTCACTGTTTCTATATAAAATGTTTTCCCCCATAGACCACCACTGAGTCACTTACATTCTCTCTGACCTCCTTAAAATCCTAGAACTCTAGAATTTTCAGAGTTGAAGAGAACTTCGAGCATCAGCCAACTTGTTCAATTCTCTCATTTGGAAATTCCAGGAAGTTTGAAAATTTTGAGAAACAATCATATTTCGAAAAAGACGAAAAGGGCTGTTTTCCACCCAAGGAAGAGAGGAGTCATTATTCTGGTCATTTCTAGTGACTCACTATTGGCTCCCAGGAAAACTCCCATCACTAGGGAGCTGTGATCTTAGCAAATCTCTTTCCCTGTACTGTCTCCATTTTCTTGCTCTAAAATAAAAAACATAAAGTGACCACAACTAAAGATATCAAATTCATCTTGCATCATAACCCAGCACACACATGTACACACATACACATACAGAATTGAAACACAAGTTCCAAGAATCTGTACTAACCCTCACTAATGCAAGGCCCACTTTTCTCTTCTACCTTTCAAAAAAGAAGCTTTGCAATCTACTACACTGATTTTACTACCCACTAAAATGTGAAATCCTCAGGTTGGCAAACATGGGACAGGACCCTCTCTGAGGTGGCTTCCGGCCCTAGCTCCCTGACACCGCCCACCTTGGGGCTGCTTGGAGTCTCTTTGAGGTTTCTTCCTAGTAAGACAAGTGTCTGGCCCTCCCCTGACCCGGGAGCTGCAGGGGTGACTTGGGGTTGACACTTCCTATCAGTCCTCCGGCCTCACAAACTACCTGTGGTTTTGTGGTAGTGTGTGCCTACGTGAATAAACAAGGCACCAAACATGACCTTCTGACCACAGTCCACCAAGATTAGGTAGAGAAAAATCCAGACTCCGAGTCAAATTGCAGAGTGAGGGAATTTTGCTAGTTTCTGCCAGCTCCCAAGCCCAGCTGCCCACACACCGCATATACACACACACACCATATACCTCACCTGGATGCAAGTACCACACATACCACATGCATGGACACAGAACCCACACACAATTTGCACACACACATACACTCACCCACATATGTCCCAAACAACACACATATTCACACACACCCTATACACACATACTAAAAACTTGTATACACACACACACACACACACACACACATACACAACTCTTAAGAGGTCCCAGAAATCCTCAGTTATAAAGCAGGAAAACCTATAATTTGAGTCAAAGGAAAATAATTGAAAGGTAATCTATAATCAGTCCTTAGAATCACAGAGTTATTTCCAACACTTGGGAAATCTGGCCTAAAAGTACACTGGCTATTCAACAATGACACCACTGAAGCATTTTGTTTTTAAAACTGTACTCTCTTTTAAAATCAAATTAGAGGAGTAGGATATTTCAAATATAATTTTCTCAGGTTTAAATGTTCATTTTATGACTGCTTGTTTTTAATGTTATAATGTTTATTGGTTCACTTGTGATAACTTAATACTGGATATTTAATCTCACCTCTTTAATGACTTACGTATTTACTTAATGTTTTGAAACAGGCTTGTAAAGATGTTGTTTCGAAATGTCTTGCACACCCTGTTCACTGTTTTTTAAATTTAAAAACTGAATCACAGTGGGACGCCTGGGAGGCTCAGTCAGTTAAGCAATTGCCTTCAGCTCAGGTCCCGATCCCAGGGTCCTGGGATAGAGTCCCACATTGCCGGGAAGCAAGGGGTTCCCTTGCTCAGCGGGGAGCCTGCTTCTCCCTCTGCCTTCTGTTCCCTCTGCTTATGCTCTCTCTCTCTGACAAATAAATAAATAAAATCTTAAAAAAAAAAATAGAACCACGATATGCATCCCAGTTTTTCACCAGTAAGTAAAGTAAATCACAAAATCCTGCGATTGGTATTGCCAACCACTGCAGGGACCTGGAGCACAGGCTCCCTTGCCACCATGAGGCTTCCAAAGTTGAGTTCAGCATCTAGCCCAGGGTGTGGTGTCTGGGAAGCTCTCTGCCAATGTCTGGGGAGGCAACGGCTGGAAAAGAACAAGGCAGGGAGGCCAGGAGAAGAAGAAAAGAGAAAAGGAAGGAAGAAGAGAGAAAGAAAGGTCGAGGAAGAAGTGGAGGGAATGAGAATGGGTGTGGGGCGGAGAGAGAGGGTGGGACAGACAGACAGAAGGAACTATATGTTGCTGTGCCTTAGACGTCTGTTCTGTCTGGAAAATGGAAACCAAAGACCATTTCCATGACAAATCTTGTTCAAAATATTATTGCTGGAGCCCACCTGGTGAAGTGACAACTTTGTGGGAAGTGCACTGGAAAATTCAGCTTTCCGTCTGCAATAGAGGAAGCAGATCTTGCTGAGACAGTTGACAGACACCCAGTTGTTTAGTCTTGGACATCGCAGCTCTGTGCCCTTTGCTATGGTAACAAAAGCCATGTCATGGAAATACAGGCATCACTCATCTCTGATGGTTTTCTTTTCATCTCTAAGGAGCATACTTGAGTTTTGGAAAGAGTGTCACAACTTTATTGCTTCTCCTTAGGATAAGAATAAATAAATACTTGTTATTTCTGAAGAATCAGAATACAGAGGTAAGCATACATAAGACAGTAAAGATGACCTATTATCCAAAACATTCAGAGATAGTCATTAACATTTCATGTTCTGGATTTTAATTTTAGTACAAACATGCAAAAAATATATGTATATATGATCATACTATATATTTCATTATATAATCTTCAGCTTAACTTAATATGTTGAGGACATTTCTGTCTATATTTTTTAAATATTGCACAGCTTTCTCTTCTATTGACAAATAGTTCCATCCACCAATTTTTTGTTATTGTAAATGACACACTAAAGAATGTTCTTGTAAGGATGCATGGGTGGCTCAGTCGGTTGAGCGCCCTACTCTTGGTTTCAACTCAGGTCCTAATCTCCTGGTGGGGTACCCGGCTCAGCGGGGAGCCCGATTTCCCTCTCCCCCTGCCCCGTTACCTGCTCACAGACACACTCTCTCTCAAATAAACAAACAAATCTTAAAAAAAAAAAAAAAAAGAATGTTCTTGTACAGGCATTTTTGTGAATTTATCCTGTTATTTCCTTAGGATAAGTTCTTAAATGTGAACATTTAAATGTCAGTATGCACATTTTAAAATGCTACATCAATTTGCCAAATTGCCCTCCAGAAGGTTTGAACCAATTTACATTCCCTTTAAAGTGTATAAATGTACCTACTCTCTCAAGCCTTCATCAACACTAGTTATTACACTCTTTTTTAAATGCTCCAGTTTTATAGGTTAAAAGGCATTTTCATTTTTATTTTAATTGGCATTTCATTTATTATGAGTGAGGTAAAATATTTTTCATGTTTATTGGTACTTGCACTTCTCTTTGTATAACTTGCCTGGCCATGTTTCAACTGTATTTTTTCTAATGGGTTTCTGTTTTTTTTTTTTTCATTGGTTTCTAAGAGTTTGTCATAATTCAAAAATATCAACCCTGTGTTGTCATATAGGTTGTGAATTCTTTTCTTAGTTTTAGTTTTCATAACTTTGACTGTGCAATTTAGACATATAGAAGTTTTGTTTTGCATTAAGTGATCAATGTGTCAATAATTTCCTTTGGTTTTTTACCTTTGAATCATGTTTAGAATGGTATTTCTCATCCTAGAATACTATCATTTTTATCGGTGTTTTTTCTATCTTCCCTTGTTTTTCACATTTATATTTTTAAGCCATCTGGGATTTACTTGATGTGTTCTTTGAGGTAGGGACCCAAATTATTTTTCTAACTTGTTAATGAGTTGTCGGTAACATTTGGATGGAATAATTCATATTCTTCCTACTGATTTGAAATACTTTCTTTATCATATCCTAAATTCTTAGAGACTTGAGCTCTTCTGTTACTTGCCTAAGTCTATTTACTTCCTTTGGAGGTGGGGTAAAGGAGAGAATTCCCCCCTAGGTCATAGAGTTTCAGATGTGGAAAGACCTGAAGACCTTCTACTCAAAGCCCCTACAGGTGAATGCTGGAAATATTAGCTGACTTATTTATGGTTAACACAGCTAGCAGGGCAGAGTTGAGATTAGAACCAAGATATGAACTGAATCTAGTTCATGGAGAGCTGAGACTAGAGTCCAGGCATATTCCCCTAAAACCACGCTGGATGAAGATGGTTACAGTGAGGGTCTATCAAGAACAGCAAAAAACACCTACTAATAAAAGGTTCATCTTATCCTAGATCTTCAGAATTTAACAACTTGGAAGAAAATAAGAAGTTTTCAGAGCACTTGTTAAATGTGGATTGGCCCTTGATGTTAACTGACCCGGTCTTTAGAAAATCCCCTATGTGGGGCGCCTGGGTGGCTCAGTGGGTTAAGCCTCTGCCTTCGGCTCAGGTCATGATCTCAGGGTCCTGAAATCCAGCCCCGCATCAGGCTCTTTGCTCAGCGGGGAGCCTGCTTCCTCCTCTCTCTCTGCCTGCCTCTCTGTCTACTTGTGATCTCGCTCTCTGTCAAATAAATACATAAAATCTTTAAAAAAAAAAAAAAAGAAAGAAAGAAAGAAAAGAAAAGAAAACTTTCCATAGCAAGAAAACATCTCTTGATGTTAAGACGTGCTAAGTAGTGAGCACGTGAGTACACACGCACGTTCCATAGAAGCAGCATAGCAAGTACTGGCCTTTCAAAGAGAAATTTCAGACATGTCTCTGAAGAGACACTCTTGCCCTGGTTGGCTCTGTACAGGTCATTCAGGTCAGGTGCCAGCAAGAGCCATCTGCTAAGAGGCTGGCCAAAGTGTGGCTCTGAGAACCTGGCCAAGGAGAAGAGCTTTTTATAGCCAAGGCAGGGGAGGAAACTGATCGTCTGAGGAGAGCTACTCTAAGTTTGTGTTTGCTTTTCTCTATTGAGAAGATTTTTCAAACTACAGTCTGCAAAAGCTGTGCAGGCTCTCTCTCACCCCTCCCACCTTGTGGAAATCCATTCTCTAGCAAACAACCTTCTATCTAAGGTCACTGAAGTTTTAAACATACGTGTAGTTTCCTAAAGATATTTTTTAGTTCACTTTATTTTTCAAAGGAATATAGTCATATGGTCTAACATTCAAAAGAAACCAAGGAATAGACAGGGAGATTTCTACTTCCTTCCACCCATGGCTAACCAGTTCCTGTCCTGGGGAAAAACAAGTTCTAGTTTCTTATGGACAATTCCAGGGTTGTTTTACATAGTCAAACATACAAGTACACACATATATTCTTTGGTAGAAATTGTTGCATGAAGGGTAGCATAGGACACACATATTCTGCACCTTGTCATTTTTACTTCGTATCTTGAGGATATTCTGTATTCGTACATAGAGCTACTTCGTTCTTTGTCACAGTGGCATTTCATATACTCTATTGTATGAACAAATAATTTTTATTTAACCAGCTTCCCATTGGCATTTATTGTCTGAATTTTGCCATTACACAGCTGCAACCAATATATTATTTGACACGTCCACAAATTTATACCAGGAATAATGTCCCAGAAAGGGAAATGTGGGATATAAGGAGATGAGCATTTTAATTTTGACAGAAATTGTTAAATTTCCCCTCACAGAGATTGTACCAACTTAAAGTCTTCCTGGTAGTGTAGAAAGTGCACATTTCTTCATACCTTTGCTAATGTAGTGTGGTACCAATCTTTAACATCTGTTCATGCGATAGGTAAATAATGATATCTCAACATAGATTTAATTTGTGTTTCTCTTATTATGAGTGAGATTGAGAATATTTTCATATATTTAAAGGCAGTTTGTAGGGGTGCCTGGGTGGCTCAGCTGGTTAAACACCTGCCTTCAGCTCAGGTAGTGATCCCAGAGTCCTTGGATTGAGCCCCACATCAGGCTCCCTGCTCAGGTTGCTCTGCTAAGTGGGGAGCCTGCTTCTTCCTCTCCCTCTGCCTATCACTTCCCCTGTTTGTGCTCTCTCTATCAAATAAACAAATAAAATCTTTTTTTTTCTTTTAACAAAAGGCAATTTGTATTTCTGTCGTAGAAATTATTAACAGCCTTAGGGTTTTTTCTAATATGTTATTGATCTTTATTTATTGATTTGTAAGAGATTTTTATACCATAGAACAATAGTCTATCTGTGGTTTTAGTTGCACATATTTCCCCAGTTGTTGTTTGTCTTTTAACTTTATTGTTGATATTTTAAAATTCCTTTTATTTTATGGCTTCTGTTTTCTGTCATACTTTCCCAGTCTAAGATTGTAAAAAAAAAAAAAAAAAAAAAAAAAAAAAAAAAAATCCTGTGGCTTATTTTTACATGTTTATGGTTTATTTTAGTTTTAAATGTTTACTCTATCTGAAATTTATCCTAGTCTGAAGTTTTAGGTTTCTATACATTTTATTTTTTTACAGATGGTTGACTAGTTATTTGAAACTACATATTAAATCATCTTTCTTTTCTCAATGGCTAAAATTAACAAGGCAGGAAATGACAGAAGTTGGCGAGGATGTGGAGAAAGGGGAACCCTCCTACACTGTTGGTGGGAATGCAAACTGGTGTAGACACTCTGAAGAAGTATTGAGTTTCCTCAAAAAGTTGAAACTTTAAGCTACACTACGATCCAACAATCACACTACTGGGTATTTACCCGAAAGATACAGATGTAGTGATCTGAAGGGGCAAGTGTACCTGAAGGTTTGTAGCAGCAATGTCCACAATAGTCAAACTATGGAAAGAACCTAGATGTCCATCAACAGATGAATGGATAAAGATGTGGTATATACATACAATGGAATACTATGAGCCATCAAAAAACTGAAATCTTGCCATTTGCAATGGTATAGATGGAATAGAGGGTATTATGCTAAGCAAAATAAGTCAATCAGAGAAAGACAATTATCATATGATCTCTCTGATATGAGGAATTTGAGAGGGAGGGTGGAGCGTTCATGGAGGGTAGGGAGGAAAAAAATGAAACAAGATGGGACCAGGGAGGGAGACAAATCATAAGAAACTCTTAATCTCAGGAAACAAGTTGAGGGTTGATGGTGGGAAGGGATAGGGTGGCTGGGTGATGGACATTGGAGGGTATGTTCTATGGTGAGTGCTGTGAATTGTGTAAGACTGATGATTCAAAGACCTGTACCCCTGGAGCAAATAATATATTATATGTTAAATAAATAAATAAATAAATGATCTTTCTTTTCTCCATTGCTTTGAAGTACTATCTTTTAATATTTATGTTTTCAATATATTCATATAATTTATAATAGAAACTTTCCCCCTTGTAACAATGCCTTCAAAATTTTTATGATTTCATATCAGTCTCTTACAACCCCTAAAAAAACACATTTTCATCATTTTTTCCCTTTACTTCTCTCTTTTAAAATGTTATGTTCTGTCATAATTAAAAGAAACCCTAGGAATAGAGAGAAACTTCTTTTTTTTTTTTTTAAGATTTTATTTATTTATTTGAGAAAGAGACAATGAGAGAGAGCATGAGTGAGGAGAAGGTCAGAGGGAGAAGCAGACTCCCCGTGGAGCTGGGAGCCTGATGCGGGACTCGATCCGGGGAACTCCGGGATCATGACCTGAGCTGAAGGCAGTCATCCAACGAACTGAGCCACCCAGGCGTCCCTAGAGAGAAACTTCTTAACTTGATCAAAAATATCTATAAAAGTCCTACAACTAACACCATACTTAATGATTAGAGACTAAAAATTTTCCAACTATAGATCAAGAAAAAGGCAAGAATGTCTTCTCTCATTACTCCTTTTCAACACCATACCAGTGTTGACATAAGACAAGAAAAGGAAATAAAAGTATATAGATTGGGAAGGAAGAAATTAAACTGTCTTTGTTCACAGATGACATTATCATCTATGTAGAAAATCTGAAAAAACTGACAAGAAAATTTCTGAAACTCATGATTATAACAAGCTTGCAGGACAAAAGGTTAATGCGCAAAAGTCAATTTCCTATTTACCAGTAAAAAAAAAAAGTGGATTTAAAATTTTTAAAAAACAATGATGTTTCTTTCCATTGACAACCCCCCAAATTAAATTCTTAATATAAATCTAACGAAATATGTACAAGACTTACATGAAGAAAACTATAAAACTCTAATTCACAAAATCACAGAACTAATTAAATGGGGAACTATACCCCATTCTTGGATAGGAAGCCTCAATATCCTCAAGATGTTAGGTCTTCCCAATTGATTTAGATTTAATACAATGCGAATCAAAATCCCAGAAAGTTATTTTGTGGATATTGGCAAACTGATTCTTAAGTTTATGTGGAAAGAAAAAAGACCCAGAATATCCAGCACAATACTGAGGGGAAAAAAAACAAAATTTAAAGACTGACACTATCCAACTTCAAGACTTACTATAATGCTACAGTGGCTAAAACTGTGTGGCATTGGTGAAAGAATATACAAATAAGTCACTGAAACAGAACAGAGAGCCCAGAAATAGACCTACATAAATCTGACCAATCATCCTTGTCAAAGGAGCAAAGTGTCAAAATAATAGATCAAAAATAGTCCTTCCAATAGCTGGTGCTGGGACAACTGGACACTCATATGCAAAAAATGAATCCAGACACAGAGCTTAACACTCCTCACAAAAATTAACTCAAAGACATTATAGACCTAACTGTACAAACTAAATGATCTTGAATATAACAGTGACTGTTTAGATACAACACCAAAGGCACAATCCATGAAAGAAATAATCGATAAACTGTAGTTCACTAAAATGAAAAACTTCTGTTTTATGAAAGATAATACCAAGCGAATGAAAGATAGACCACAGACAGGAGAAACTATTTGCAAAAGACATATCTGAAAAATGTTATCCAAAATATACAAAGAACTTTTTAAAAGTTGAAGTTTTAGGGACACCTGGATGGCTCAGTGAGTTAAGCGTCTGACCTGGGCTCAGGTCATGATCTCAGGGTCCTTGCATGGAGCCCTGCATCAGGCTCTGTGCTTAGCAGGAAATCTGCCTAATTCTCTCTCTCTCTCTGCTCCTCACCCGACTTGTGCTCTCTCTCAAATAAATAAATAAAATCTTTTTTTTTTTTTTTAATCTGTGGATTCTGAGAAACAAACTGAGGGTTTTGGAGGGGAATGGGGTAAGAGGTTGAGTGAGCCTGGTGGTGGGTATTGTGGAGGGCATGTATTGCATGGTGCACTGGGTGTGGTTCATAAACAATGAATTCTGGAACACTGAAAATAAATTAAAAAATAAATAAATTTTTTAAAAATTAAGTTTTAAACTCAATACTAAGAAAACAATCTACTTTTCAAATGGGCCAAGTACTTTAATAGATACTTCATCAAAGAAGATATTCAGAGAGCAAATAAGTACATGAAAAGATGCTCCTCATCATATTTTATCAGGGAAATGCAAGTTAAACAAACAAACAAAAAAACCCCAAAACAACAATAGGTGTGTAAAGATACCATGACACACCTATTAAAATGGCTAAAATCCGGAACACTGATAGCACCAAATGCTGACAAGGGTGTGGAGCAGTAGGAAGTCTCAGACATTGCTGGTGGAATGCAAAATTGTACAGCCACTTTGGAAGTCATTTTGGTGATTTCTTACAAAACTAAAAATACTCTTGTCATATCATCCAGCGATTGTTCTCATTGATATTTTCCCAAAGCAGCTGAAAACTTAAGTCCACATAAAAGTCTGTACAACAGATATTTCCAGCAGCTTTACTCATAATTGCCAAAGCCTAGAAGCCACCAAGATGTCTTTCAGTAGATAAATGTATAAACTCTGGTACATCAGTGGAATGTTATTATTCAGCCCTAAAAAGAAATGAGCTATCAAGCCATGAAAAGATGAGGAGGAATCTTAAATGCATCTTACAGAGGGAAATAAGCCAATCTGAAAAGGCAGCATATTAAAGGAGTCTAACCGTGTGACATTCTGGAAAGGCAAAACCATGAAGACAGTGGCTGCCAAGGAATAGTGGTGGGGAAGGATACACAGGAAAAGGAAAAGGAAAAGGAAAAGGACAGAGGATTTGGGAGGTAGTGAAAATACTCTGTATAATATAATAATGATGGATATGTGCCATTTACACGTTTGTCCAAACCCACAGAATGTGTGCCAAGAATGAGTTCCAATGTAAAAACATGGACTTTGGGTGTTTCTGATGTGTCAGTGTAGGTTCATCAATTACAAGAAATGTAGCATTCTGGCAGGGCAATATTTTGATAATAACTATGCATGAGTGGGAGCAGAAGGTATTTGGGAAATCTCTGTACCTTCATCTCAATTTTGCTATGAATCTGAAACTGCTCTAAAAAAAAATTAGGTATTTTTTTAACGTTATTTTGTACAAGCCAGCTCCTCCTCTAAACCTCTCTCACATTCCTGCCACCAGCATTTCTGCTTTCCCGGATAGATATTAGCCCCAATTTTAAGAGTATTCGTACCTCTTCCTCGCCTTTAAGAAGAAACTCCAAATTTCCTCTCTTCCACCTTACACTAGGTGGGCATGGGTGAGTTATGAAGGTAAGACTGGAGTTTCAGAGACGGCAGGGCTCTTAGCAGAGAAGCAGGGGTTGTCCGCACCGAGGTGGCAGCTGAAGCCCGGAGATTGTTGATTTACAAAGAAAAATGTGTAGAGAAAGAAGAGCGATGGATGCTGAGAAAAGAAATTGTGAAGGAGGGCCTAGATAGAGGAGAAGCTGGGAGAAGGAAGGAAGGATTGACAATGGAGAATGGACGATATCCGAGGAGGAGCCAAAGAAAGATTGATGAGGTTGAGATGACGGGGAAAAAAATCAATAGATTTTGCGACAGGGAGATCATAGCTGCTTTTTAGAGCAGGTAACTTCTCATACTCAAATCCACCCACCCCTTCCACCTCAACTGCTTCCTCTTTCTGGTTAGAGGGAATTGCTGTCAGCAGACCAGGCTTCCCAACAGAATAATTAGAAAAGCCAAACAAAACACAGAAATTATCCTTTGAAGGGAGCTGAGAGCTGCTGAGGCAAGGAAAACTGCAAGAGTGAAGGCATTGGAAGGGGAAGGACTTCCAAGTTCTCAGAGCATTTGCAGTAGGCTGGGAATCCTGGGGCGAGAGGCAGTGCAAAGCCCGGCAGAGGGCTGCTAAGGAGGGAGAGAAACGGGTCGAGTTTTGGCAAAGGGCTTGGGAGCGGCTCAAGCACACAGCCTATTTTCCTCTTGAGAACTTTTGCCAAATACTGGGGCTGTTCAGAGCAGGGGTTTTAAAATGCAAGTGGAAACGCTTCCTCTGAAAAGCAGAGCGGAAGTTTTTCAGCAGTCTGGAAGACTAAGATTAGAGTTTAGTACCCTATGGGAGGGGCCTTGTAGAATACAATAGGTTTTTTGTTGAAGGCCCAGGTAAGAGATGAACCGGTAGAAGACAGATTTACCAGAGCTATAACTCAACGGTGACTCAGCAAATCACCAGAACCTGATCAGACACTATTCTGTCAGTTACAGCAGGGGGGATGGTTCTCTAGAAGAACCTGTCATCTGACATCTCTCTTAGTGTACATAATGTCCAGCATTGAACTAAAATTCACGAGGTACACCAAAGGACAGGATCACATGACTGAAACACCAAGGGGAAAAAGACAGTAGAAACTGACAGGGGATCCAGGTTTTGAAGTCGGCTGACAAGGACTGACAATTTCCCACCATTGTTTGTTAACAAGAACGAGGGACAACATGGATGAAAAGATGCAATCAGTTGCTACCTCTTCCACGAAGCTTTCTTCAGTCCTCCACTTTTAGAAGCCATTGTTTCCTCCCCAACATGATCCTAAAAGTTTACCTATACCTCTTATTGTACCTACCATCTTATTAAGTAGTATCTTGTAAGTGGTTATGAGACTGACGCGCTACCTACTGCGCTAATGAGGCACCTCTTGTAAGTAGTTAAAAGCATAGAGTTTTTGAAGTCACATCGAGCTCAAGTTCAAAAGTCATTTGTTAACTACATGACCTTGGATAATTTACTTACCTTATTTGCGTCTCAATTTCCTTGTCTGTAGAAAGGAGTCAATGATAGCACTTTCCCCATAAGGTTGTTTTGATATACTCATACTAACTCGGTTGCAATGAAATACCCTAAGATTGAAGAATATAGATGATCTTGTCTCAAATCTTTTCCCATTCACACAAGGAACGTTTGTTAGTTTTCTACCCAATAGCTATTCTCCACATGTTCTTTGCTATCAGAATATGGATTCTGGGGACACCTGGGTGGCTGAGTCGGTTAAGCCGCTGCCTTCGGCTCAGGTCATGATCCCAAGGTCCTGGGATTAAGTCCTGCATCAGGCTCCTTGTTCAGCAGGTAGCCTGCTTTTCCCCCTGCCTGCTGCTCCCCCCGCTTGTTTTCTCTCTTTCTGTCTGATAAATAAAATCTTTAAAAAAAAAAATAGAATGTGAATTTTGTTGAGTTGGCAAAATGACCAGCCCAAGGACTAAATCATGAATTGGTCTAAAGCAATCATACAATTCCATTCCCTTGTTCCAGCAATGGATCGGAATAGGTATGTAATGTTGTTCTGGCTAATGAGCTGGTAAGAGATATCCAGAAAGCTTCTTGGAAAGATGTTTGTCCTTGATGGAAAGAAAGAAAAATATGAAGAGAGCTCTCTTTAGCCACCTCTGCCCCCATTCCCTCACTCCTTAAATGTGGTACAGTGTATATGTCCTGTTTACAACAACAGCAGCTATCTTGCAACCATGGGTGAAAGGCCTGAAGAAATGCCGAAAGGACCTCACTGAACTTCAGTACCAACCTTGGAACTACCTCCAAACTTCTTTTTTTTTTTTTTTTTAATTTATTTGACAGAAAAAAATAGAACATGGTAGGCAAATGAGTATTTCTGTTTCTGCCCCCATACAAGTTATAGTCAACTCTCAGACATAATTGTCATTAACATCCCAGGCTACAAGTCAGATATGGCTTTAAGTAACACCTTTAAAGCCACCTGATCAAAGAATATCTAAATGGTCACACCTGATGACCAGGTAGGTAGAGGTCAAGGGAAAGGGAAGGTGAGGCAGAATTAAAGAGGCAGAGGAATGAAGCCAGGAAAGCAAAGAGAAACCAAGAGGTTATAAAAACCAATGGGGAAGACAAGACCAGGGTGGAGGAAAAGTCCAAGCAGATAGTCAGCAACAGGAAAATCCAGAGGAATTGGGAATGGAAAATTTAAATGTCTTAATTATCTAGAAAATAATCTAATAAAAAATGTCCCAGACTCTTTTTTTCTTTTTGGAGAAAGTTTGAATTCCAGTAATAGACATAAACAAAGACCTGAACAAATGGAGTGATACATCAATTATACAAGACAATGTTTTAAGAATATCACTTTGCAAATTAAACTACAGATCCAATGTAATTGCAGTTAAATGTCCCACTGTCCAGCTTTCAAAATTTTGAGAAACTGAGTTTTAAATGTATATGGAAGAAAAAACATCATGCACACATAGCTAATTTTTTTAAAATAAGCAAAAAAAGGAATTTGCCTTACTAGATATTAAGGCATATCACAATGCCACAATAAAAAAAAAAAAAAAAGGAGGGGGGAAGGCAAGGTGACCAAAGCACCAGAACAGAGAATCCAGAAATAGACATAGTTGTAGTTGGGAACTTGGTATATAGTAAGAGGAAGCATTGTACAGTTCACCAAGCGACCAATAGATCAATTAGTAGAGAATGTTGGGAAAATTAGCTACATTCAGTCCCACCTCAGATGATCTAAAAAGAAACCCCAAATGTATTAAAAGCCCAAATGTTAAGTGTAAGATTATATATTAATAGGAGAGAATTTGGGTTACTATCTCTGTAACTTTCAGCAGAGACCCACAACTTCAAGAAAGCCCCAAACATACAAACCGTAAGTGGAAGAAAAATTGATAGATTTGTCTATACAGCAAAATTAAGGATTTATTCCAACAAAAATACCACAAAGTCAACAGGTAGACAGTAGGGTGGAAGAAGATGTCATTAACATCCCAAACCAAAAAGAAAAAAAAAATCTGTATGTAGGAAATTCTGCAAAACACTAAGAAATGGATGGGGAAAAAACAGAAAAAAATGGAAATGGCAAAATCTATGAATAAACAGTTCCTGGGAGGGGAAACTTCTGGATGGCCAGCAAGTATATGAAGAGTTATTCAACATCACTAGCAATCAGAAATGCAAACTAAAACATCAGTGAAAGTTCACATCGTGGGAAGTTAGATAAGATCAAGGATAGCAAAGATGAACAGCTAATGAGCTAATGAGTTGGTCAGAGCACCCAGTCCTGAGAGAAGTGAAGGACATCATCTCAGCCCTGAGTACATGCCCAGTGCAACTCTCATATGCAGATCATAAGGAAACATAAATGGCGTGGGTGTGTGTGTGTGAACAAGAACCTGGAGGAAACCTGATGTTTATTGATAAAGTCATAGTTTAGTTAAGCAAAAATAGAAACAATATGGCCCACTAGGCTAGCCAGAAGTAGTAAAAGAGATTTCTGTAGAGCCACTTGGTTGGGTAACCAAAGCTTGATGACAAATCAAATAGGTTATCAGCAGAATGAATTCCCCAGTACAGAACCATATTTGTGACATGAGAACACTCATACAAAATGGTGCCATAAATGTATTTTTAAGAATATATGGAACAGTGGAGATAGATTGGAAGGAATCACAGAAGTTCAAGTTAGTCCCTATGGTGGAGAAAGAAATGGGGATATGACACACTTATCTTGATTGTGGAGATAGTTTCACAGGTGTGTAGATATGTCAAAGGTGGTCAAATTGTAAACTTTAAACAGGGTCATGTTTTCATATATCACCTGTACCTCAGTTAAAGAGGGCAGATGGATGAGGACTGTGGTACATGAACGGATGACTGACTCTAGTCCATTCTCCTGAGGATCAAATAAAATAAAACAGAAAGACAGAGAGCCAGTGGCCAAAGAACTCCAGGGACCCTCAGATTTTAATGTGTGTGAGAATCCTTGAAGTACCTGCTGAGAAACACATCTGGGGTCTCACGTCCAGAGCTTCTGGACTTGCATTTTACATATACACCTCAGATGATTCTCCCATAAGCAGACCCTGGGCCGTGCTAGAGGCGCCATGAAGTAGGTCACACCAAGCTACCATGAGAGTGCTAGGAAATGAGCCAGGAGGGGCAATGGCCCTGGAAAATCTGCCTAGCACCAACAGCAAAGAAACAACACTCAGGCAGCTGGTCCTTTTCTAGGCAGCCTTGTTTCCTGTGTCTTTCATGAGACCCAATCCTGGTGGGCTGGGCTCAGAGCAGTTTGAGTGATGGAAATCGACAATAGCCAAGGGCATCCATGGACAGGAAGGCCCAGAGCATTTCCTTCACAAGGCTGCTGTGGGCATAGGGCCTCCAGACATCTGAGCTTGCCCTGATCACCCTCACTCACAGTTGGCTTCCTGAGGTTGGGCTGGGGGCTGGGGCAAACAGGCTATGAAAGGAGTGAGAATGATACACATTGTCCGAGGCAAATGCCTGAGTCTAACCTGATGTGAGGAGAACAGGTTGACCCATCTCTCAGCAAATCTCCCGGTGGGCTCTTGCCGCGTGCACATGGTCTGGGATTTTAGCCACAGAAATCTGTTATCCCTCCAGTGCCTGCTTTGCCCTGGCCTCCATTGATCCCTGCTTCTGGCTAATGCTTCAGCTGGACTGTCTGGTGACGGTATGCACACCGTGTGAAAAAGCTCTCTACTAGTTCCTGCTCTGGGTCTAGACAGACATGACTTGGTCTTGAGCTCGCCTTTAGGATGTCTAACTGCATGCTCCACCCTGCCTGTCCAGCTACCGGGAAGTCTACCTCCTTGTGAATGGAATACAACCACCCCAGTCAAGAAGAGATTCTGAGCTCCCTTCTACAGCTGTTTATCCAGGCACTGGTCCCCTAACGTCCTGGGAGCACCAACGGGAGCTGGGATTCACTGTCCCCTTCCTAATATGCAGAGTGGCCTGGTTTCCTAAGGACAAGGAAGGTTTTTTAGATTTATACAAACAGACCAAGCATATTTGTGGGTATCCAGGTAACAAACCCAGTCTGAAACCCCTTTGACAGCATAATTCATAGCCCCAGACAGAAATGCTAATGTGAACACAGACACTCCAACGAAACAGCTCCAGTGGAAAAGATTAATAAATGGTCCCAGATATAGCTCTCTTTACAAATCATTTGCTTCTCCAACAGGACTCTTTTCACAAATGGGAATATTTTCACGTAAGGAAAAAAAAGAACCAAGGAGAAGAGAAAAGCATGGCAGAGAAGCCAGAGATAATATTGCAAGTATTTCAGGCTTGTGAATATGAGCAAACATGTCGGGCTTGTTAATAACCAGTGAAGCTTTCTTTTGCTCCTTAGGAACTGTTTGAAACCTGCTGTTTCATGCTGATTGTATGTGGTGTGTAAGCAAGAGGGTGCAAATCCGAGGCTCCCCGTGTGTGTCTGCGGGACCATCTCCATGTGCCCGTCTGAATGAGACCTAGTGCAGCTGCAGCTCCCATGGTGCCGAACAGCCCGGGCAGGCTGACAGAGCCATTCTTCTCTCTAAGTAATGTGTTTGCTTAAGCATGAACATTAGTGTCAGAAGCGCTTAGTGCAAAGCAACCTTTCAGGGATGAAGCAGTTATTGCCAAGTCTGGAAATTCGTTATGTCTGTTTGTCCAGGGGTTAAGGGTAGAGTTAGGCATTTCTTGTATTTTCTAATTAATAATTTCTTGTATTTTCTAACACACAAGAACACTATAAGAATGATCTCTTGGAGGTGAGTCTGGCTGTGAAAATCCCACCATCTTGCCCTGGGAATACCTTCCTCAGGAACTGAACAATAGGGCTGGTTGTGTGGGGCATATCCTCGTGCTCTCATCAGCCTTGTCTTCCGAAATGAGTGAAATGGAAGTTATTTTACACCCAGCCTGGCACAAAGCTAATGTGCCTAATTAGCGGAAGATTTGCTTTTAGGAAAGGAATCTGATGTTAATCAGTAGCGTCTCATCTTTCAAAGATGAGGACACATCCTGGACAGACTGTGTATTTTTTTTCTTGTCTTTCTCACAGTAGCGATGGATGTGAACCAAACAGACGATTCGCCTGCCCCTGTGGCTGGCATGGCCGGAGGCACTTCTGAGGCAGCTGGCCAGTCCTGAGCTGGGGGCCGCTAACTGGGCCACTCAGCCCAGGGCTCACAATCTGCCAGCTGGTTCATGAACGGCTGGGCTTTGGCGCAAGAAAGGGCCAGAACTAAGACAATCCTCAGAAGCCATCTTGTTTTAGCTCTGTCTTTGGAGAGGTAAGAGAGGAAGCTGCTACAAACCAGGTCTCCTTCCTGCTGCTGGACCCATGTTCCTCCTGGGAGTCAATGTTTATCACCAGCATCCTGTGCATGCCCCACTCAGAGGCGGATGATGCTGGGGTGGTGGGAGGGGCGTCCAGGCGGTAAGAGGATACACCGCTGTAGAGAATTTAAAAACAATAATAAAACTGCTGCTTCTTATCACCCATGCTGACCACTTAAGCAGTATCATAACATACTTTTGCCCACAGGCTCTAAACATTTGCTTATTTGTTGTTGCCCTGGACGCAGGTGGATTCTACCACAGGTGTTCCTTTGGAATGTAAGTTTGTGACAACTTGGAATTATCCAAGCTCCCTTCGGTGCATTTCATGTCTCTCCAACCCCTGGGATACTACACATTCCTGCATTTAAGCAGCTTCAGAATGAGCAATGATAACACAGCCATTGTCTAGATGAAGAAACAGCACATGCTTTATTTCAAGCCTCTTTAACCACAGGGAGTTTTCATCTATGCTTAACCAAGACAATGGAACAAAAATATAAAATAAAATAAAATAAAACTCAAGACAGTGAAATGGAATGTAAACTGCATGGTGTAATAGTTTTGTTTTATGTGCAAATTTCAGTTCATGCATGAAATATTTTACTGAATTTGAAGTACTTCAAAATTAAAAGTTACTCTTTATAAAAATTGTCAATCATCTGAAAATGAGACAGGCCGAAAATGAGTGCCTCCTTTAGTTTTGTGCCTTCTGTTATTCCTAGCCATGCCCCCTACTATGGAAATCCAGAAAGTACATCTGTTTACTCTCTGAGCAACTGCAGCAAGAGCTTGGACACCTGACCTAAGCTTGGCCCTCCCAAGATAGCAGAATTCCACCCGGATTTTGAATCTTAATCAAGTGACTCAAAGCCGAGGGATAGTTTGGAATCCCTTCTTGTGGGAGTGGTGATGGGGCCAGGAGAGGGGCAGCAGTGTTGTTTCACAAGACCCTTTCCATCCTGTGGATTTGGCTCTAGTCGGCCTTCTTATGTACATTGGTTTCTACGTGTTTGTTAAGCCTGATTCGATGGGTATGCAGTTGGCTCTCTGAGCTCCCTGCTATCTTTCTGCTGAATTCTTTCTCTGCATAAGTTAACCAGAGCCAGTGTATTATTCGTCATCAAAAACACTTACTGGTATTCCTAATTCAAAGGAAGACTTTGAGGGTGATTCTGAAGTCCACGATAACGGTCTACAGCAAACAAATAAGAGCCCTAAAGATATAGAGCGTTGGCCTTACTGGAAATGTCAAAGGCTGTCTCACATGTCCCCAACCACTCTAGCCCGAGCTTAGGAGGTCTGACAAGACAAAAACCAGAGGCTCTCTTTGGTTTGAAAGTTCTATATAGAGTTTACTCCATGTAAAATAAGTTAATGGCAAAAACCATTTTCAAAGTATCCAGTAAGGGTTGTGGTTAAGGCAAAGAAAAAGAGAAATAATAGAGAAGCAGAAGGTACCTTGTCAGTAGAATTCTGCAAGCCAAGTTTAAAATGTCACATCCAGCCATTTATATATATATATATATTTTAATTTTTACTAACATATAATGTATTATTTTTAATTGCTTGCTCTGTTCTGAATATTATCAGATCAAAGGAGTGGAAATCTCATCCCTAAACTGCAGAGAAACATTAATTCTGTAACGTATCACGGGAGTGGGTAACATTCGGTATAAGAATTCAATTCAAAATGAAACAAGATGGGATTGGGAGGGAGACAAACCATAAGTGACTCTTAATCTCACAAAACAAACTGAGGGTTGCTGGGGGGAGGGGGGTTGGGAGAAGGGGGGGTGGGGTTATGGACATTGGGGAGTGTATGTGCTATGGTGTGTGCTGTGAAGTGTGTAAACCTGGCGATTCACAGACCTGTACCCCTGGGGATAAAAATACATTATATGTTTATAAAAAATAAAAAATAAATTAATTAATTAAAAGAATTCAATTCAAACTACTCGTTTCCAAAGTGATCCCTACGGATTCCATTCTTCTCTCCATTGTAGCTGTGACAAACACCTCACTTTTGTGTTAGGTTTGATGACACTGAGCAAGTTCTTTAAAAATATCTAGACTAAGGTTTTCTCCTTTTTCTTTCTGGGTAGTGACATCATCATGGGAAAATTAAGAAAGATTACATAAAGCACCCTAACACAGTGCCTGGCACATAGTATACCTCACCTGGGTGATCTTTCACCTCGATTAGTCTTTAGTGAGCACCTGCTAAGGATATTTGAGGTACCAAAAAGTTATTCATATTTATGCTGTGTTTTCTGTGCCTTCCCTCTGCTACTTTGCTAAATGCTATTTAGATGGTCTTTCTAAATACCAAGATGAACAGCCCCCAATACCAGCTTCCTCAGTCTATCTCCTGCCTGCTCCTCCTTTCTCACCCCTGATGTGCATGCATGTGCACACACCCCTCTAATTCAGAGACTCAGGTACAGCTTAGGAAAGTCAGCTTCCTCCGTCAGTCCCCACCCTCCACCCCCACCAGAATACCCTCTGTCTTACAAAGCATTCTGATTCCACCATTCTGATGGGTATAGATCTGTTTACTCTGTTATATGTCTTCACGGCATCAGACGTGTTGCCTTCACCATACTCTCTACTAATTAATTATAAACATAATCTCTATGCAGGACACAGACAGGCTGTCAAGACAGGCAGGCTGGAGGCTGGGGCAGCTGCTAAGGCTGTAGGGCCAAGAAGAATTTCTCCTCCTTCACATCAACCTCAGTTCTGCTAATTTTAAGGCCTTGCAACTCATCGCATCAGCTACACCCAGCTTAACAAGGATAACCTCCTCCACATAAAGTTAACTGAAGATAGCTATTTATCACATCCACAAAATACCTTCCCTGCAACACCTCACGTGGTGTTCAGTTGAATGATCGGGTTTAGCTTAGCCAAGTGAACACATAAAACTGTTATTTTCTGGTCATAAAAGCAATCATCAAAACATAAACAAAACAAAACAAAACATATCACATTCAGACAACCACCATTAACACTTTGCTTTTAATGAGTCTCTTCTAGCTCTTTTTTTCTAGTGATTTATTTATTTATAATAGCAGGAAAAATGAAAATGAACTATATGTTTAACAATGGGGGAATTGTTGCAGAAATTATGGTGTATGCATAGGAAGCAAAATTATGTGGTCTTTAACAGTTATAATTATGAAGACTATCAATCTGAAAAAATGCTTCAAGTAAAAAAAAAGGCACAGTACAAAATTATATCCTCACTGTGATTATAACTATGTAAAAATTGTATAACATGGTAACACAGACTAGAAGGAAACATAAAAATAATGCAGCCGGAAGGGAAGGATGAACAGGCAGAGCACAGAGGAGTTTTAAGGCAGTGAAACTACTCTGTATGAGACTGTAATGGTGGGTACATGTCATTATCCATTTGCCCAAACTCATAGAGTGTATACCACCAAGAGTGAACTATCCATAGTTGATAGATAGAATGTATATAACTGTGCAGCTGTGATTGTAAGTTACAGACTGGGTGATAATGATGTTTCAATGGAGGTTGACCAGTTGTAACAAATGGACCACATCCCTCTGGTGGGGGATGTTAATAGGGTAGGAGGTTATGCATGAGTGGGGGCGAGAGGTATATGAGAACTCTCTGTACTTGCTGCCTAATTTTGCTGAGAACCTAAAACTGCTCTAAAAAATAGTCTATTTAAAACAACAACAACAACAAATGTCAGCACCCGCCACCATGCCCTCCAGCATGCACCATTTTATGTGGCCTGAATGAGCACAGAAGACGGCTACCAGCACCCACAACTCTGCCTAGGGAGTTTCTCTGTCCTCTACCGAGCAGCCTGCCCAAGTGAGGGACAAAATGAAGTTGCTGGAGAATTACTATCCTCCTGGGAGCAACCCTCAACCAATGACTGATGAAAGTGGCTGGGCATATACCTGGTCCCTAGGGCAAGATATCCCGGAGGTGGGTGTTGCACAGTGGGTCCCAGAGCACCCACATAGCTTACACCCCAGTTGCCTGCAGTATCTCTTGCTCTAAATCACATTCTACCAGTTTCCTTCCTTCTCTGTTTCACTTTCCCACTCCCCTAGCGGTGTTCTCTTCATCTCCTAAATAAACTCCTTGCTTGTCTTGGTTTGATTCTGGGGCATACATTCTTGAGAGGAGTGATATATTCCTCAAAGGTCGAGACTTGGTTACTTGGGGGAGGGGGTAACAAAATTTTACTCTTTTTATTTGTGCTCTGCATAAAGCACAGATATATATACACAATATACTAACAAATTTACAGTACATCTGTTATATTAAATATCCATGTGGGTGCGATTAAGAAAAAAAATGTTTAAAAGGGTTCTTTAGGGGTGCCTGGGTGGCTCAGTGGGTTAAATAAAGCCTCTGCCTTCGGCTCAGGTCATGATCCCAGGGTCCTGGGATCAAGCCCCTCATCACATCGGGCTCTCTGCTCAGCAGGGAGCCTGCTTCCTCCTCTCTCTCTCTCTGCCTGCCTCTCTGCCTACTTGTGATCTCTGTCTGTCAAATAAATAAATAAAATCTTAAAAAAATTAAAAAATTAAAAAAAATAAAAGGGTTCTTTAGGGTTTAATTTTTTTTTTTTTTTTTACAAAGGCTGAGGAATACTGTAAAAGGGTTAGTGGGGGGCACAGACTCAAACTAATAATAAGACAAAAATAAAAACATCTCATTTGTTGGAATGATGGATCAAATATGAATATTGACTTCTAATTCTTTTTTTCTTTTTACCTCATTTAGTTGTGGGATCTGGTACAATAATAATAAAATAACAATTGCGTATTTTTTTTTTTAAATGAAAAGCAGACCTGGGCCTGATCTCAAGGTACTTCTGAACCAAAGACAAACACCTGTCATCAACCAGGTCCGGCGGAGCCCTGCGGCCCTCAGTCTCCTTGCAGCTACTTACACCCCTAGCCACCTCCCCACTTCCTGGCCCCCCACCTTAACCAGCATCATTTCATTGCCCTTTCTTCACAGTCTGGGTAGAATCACTTTGGATTAAGTGCTTAACTTAGGGTATTTTTCCTTTTTTCTTTTTTTTTCAGCAAGACAAAAAAATAAAAAGGAGATAAAAAGCTAAGCATACACAGAAACTCCATCTGTATGAAAGGAAGTTCACTGGAAAGAGAAGGTCGGGTGTTCTGGGGAATGAAGGGTGAGAATGGAAGAGTTGGTGAGGAAACCCTTCCCAGAATGCAAGGGAGAAGGCTTCACATGCAAAAGCAGGACAAAAGACATCCAGGATCCACCCAGTTCTCCTGTACTGTCATAGCAAGGGCAGGAGATGAAAGCAGGCACTAAGGAAACTTTGAGGCACTGTTTAGTCTGGACCCTGGAGGGTAACAAGGGGCTAGGAGAATGCTCAGTGTCATGTGCAGAAATTATTGTAGCTGCAGAAACCTGAATATTCTTTGTGCAGGGCAAGGGAGAGGTTGAAGAACCCATAAGGTGGTTGTGACCAGCCATGGGTATTTGGCAGCCAAAACAAAGGGATCAAGTCAGTTCTGAATCATTACTCATCAGCACAATGATTTGAATTCTTGAAACTGGCCCAAGAAAGATTTTCTTTTATAGTATTTATAAAAACTGTAGTCAAAGTGCTCTATTACCATATCTTACTTTCAAATAAGGCAAAAGATTGGTTAATACCAATGTTCTAACTTTCCTCCCCAGTAAGAAGGAGGCCCGGGGCTCTAACCTGGGCTCCAGGAGTCCAACTGGGTACAAGGATGGCAGGGTTAGCTGGAGGAGGAGGGAGATGGAAACAGAACTGGTAAAACCCGGGAGCTGTTTGCTCAAAGGCAGATTCTCACATGTCTGGATGGCTTAGGTAGTAGCAAATTAGACCGATGCTCAAAGTCCCTTTCTTATTCCTCTGATTCAGTGAGCTTTATTATCTTATATAAGTGCCCAAGATACTTTCTCCTTATAAACTAGGCCTTGGAGAAGCTTGTAAAGATTTTGTGGCACACAAGGTAAAATTCCACTCTGGTTCAAAGTGTACCATTTGTGGAGAGTGAGTCACAATGCTTTCCAGCTTGTCTAGCAAATGCTTTTAGATGTTCATGATCTAAACTTCTGTTTCCCACCCAAAGAAGAAACTGAGTAGCTCATCTGAAGATAAAAAACAGTTTTAATAATAAAAATACCTCTCCTTTACTGAGAAATTTGTAAGTGCCTCATTACATGAATTATTTTATTTTTGAGCTTACTGAGGTTATTAGTGCCTATTCTACAGATGGGAAAACTGATGCTTTAGGAGGCCAAGTGTTTTGCCTCGAGATTTCATAGCTAGTAGATGGAGTAGTTAGCTTCAGGGACGATACACTGTATTTCCTCTCAAAGAGATAGAATGATTGTTTTATTAGAATTATTACAGCTGATCACGCATAAAGGTGGATGGGTAAAGATAGCAAGGGATGTCCTCAGCAAGCATTTGAAATGAGGGCACTTAGAAAACCAACATGGCAGTAGACCATTTATTGTATGTAGCTGTGACACTGCAGTATCCTGAGAGATGCGTTAGAGAAGCATTCCCCAAGTACTGGAACTTCCTTTCAGGACTTGCCTTGAAAAAGGTAGGTAGAACTCTGAGACTTTGCAGCATACTGAAAAACGTCCTTTGGTTACCTTTGAGTTTGTGGTTTATAAAGGATTACAGTGTCATAAAAGCATCTTCCTCCTCTTGCCAAAGGTATTTCCATGTACCCATCTTTGGTTTCAAATCTCAAAAGTCTCATTCACTCAGGTGAATGAAGCAACCTCAGGTAACTGAGTAACTTCAAACCCTCTTCCCCTACTTTTTTCAAAATGGCTGCCATGAAGTCCTTCCCTCCTGACAGGCTCAGGCCACCCCAGTCAAGAGGTGGGGTCTAGTCCTTCACTCCTCTTGAATACGCGTGAGTCTTAACAACTTGTGTGACCAATCGAAAGCAGTGGAATTGATCCCAGGCTTTTAAGTCTAGGTCAAAAGAAACCTTGCTGCTTCCGTCTGAGTCCCTTAAAATAATAGCTCTTGAAAATGAGTTGCCATGTAATGAGCGTGGTTACTCTGAGACTACCATCCTGCGAGAAGCCCAGCCCACGTTGAGAGGCCCTGGAGGAGAAAGAGGTGTTAAGGAGCACTCAGGCACCACACAGGCGGGGGAAACAGTTGTTCTGGAAGTAGACCCTCCAGTCTTCGCCACCACCACTGACACTACGTGGATAGAAGCCAGACCAGCCAGGCAGCCTTTCTTGAATCCCTGACTCACAAAATCATGGGACACAATAAAATGGTTGTTTTAAGACATTCAGTTGGGAATCATTTTTTTATGTAGTCACAATTCAAACCAACAACATTCTCCAGCCTCTCTGAGCTTAAACAAACAATAATAAAACAAAAAAGCTCTACACACCGCTCTGGTTACTACTCAGTCTCCTTCCTCTCTTCATATCTGAACTCCCCCAGTAGTCTTTAACAGATTTCTCTCCCTTCTCACCTCCCACTCCTCCACCCACTTTCATCAAGCTTCTGTCCTCTTCTGAAACTGCAAACAATCCTAACAGCTCTATTATTGCTAACACCTTTCTTCCTGGGCTCCCCTGCATTCTCTGACATTTGTCTACTTCTCCTTGCAAACACCCCCATGCCCTGGGTTTCTCCTTTCCTACTGCTCCTTCTCAGTGTCCTTCTGCTGCTGCTGCCAGCAACTTAAATGGATCGGGTTCCCCAGGATTCTGTCTCAACTCTCTTCTCATGCTACATTCTTTCCCTGATTGCCAGAAGTTCCACACAGATGATGTTGTGTTTATTACATCTATCAGAAGGAACCAGAAGGTCAAAGTTGAATTTTAATATTTAAAAACCAGGGAGACCAGGCACCTGGGTGCCTTAATCATTAAGTGTCTGCCTTCGGCTCAATTTATGATCCCAGGATCCTGGAATAGAGCCCCACTTTGGGCTCCCTGTTCGGCGGGAAGCCTGCTTCTCCCTCTTCCACTCCCCCTGCCTATGTTGGCTCTCTCACTGTGTCTCTCTCCATTAAATAAATAAATAAAATCTTTTTAAAAATTTAAAAATTAGGGTGGGATTATGGACATTGGGGAGGGTATGTGATTTGGTGAGTGCTGTGAAGTGTGTAAACCTGGTGATTCACAGACCTGTACCCCTGGGGATAAAAATATATGTTTATCAAAAATAAAAAATTAAAAAAAAAAAAGAAGATATGGTCCAGATATACAATGGAGTATTATGCCTCCTTCAGAAAGGATGAATACCCAACTTTTGTATCAACATGAATGGGACTGGAGGAGATTATGCTGAGTGAAGTAAGTCAAGCAGAGAGAATTAATTATCATATGGTTTCACTTACTTGTGGAGGATAAGAAATAACATGGAGGACATTAGGAGAAGGAAAGGAAAAGTGAATTGGGGGAAATCAGAGGAGGAGATGAACCATGAGAGACTGTGGGCTCTGAGAAACAAACTTAGGGTTTTGGAGGGGAGAGGGTGGGGGGTTAGGTGAGCCTGGTGGTGGATATTAAGGACGGCACGTACTGCATGGAGCACTGGGTGTGGTGCATATACAATGAATCTTGGAACACTTAAAAAATAAAATTAAATAAAAAAATAAAATACTCTAAAAAAAAAATTAAAAATTAAATAAATACATAAATAATGGATATCAAAATAGCCAAAATAGCCTGACACAAAAAGACAAATAAAAGATGATTCCACTTAGATGAGGGATCTAAAGCACTGAAAATCCATAGAAATGGGAAGTGTGCTGGTAGCTATCAGGGGCTGGGTCCAGGGAACAGAGGGGAGTTACTTAATGAGTATAAAATTTCAGTTTTTCAAGATAAAAAAGTGCTAGAATGTGAGTTTCACAACAGTGTGAACACACTTAATGCTCTGGAACTGTACACTTTAAAAATGGTTAAGATAGTAAACTTTATGATGTGTGTTTTTTACCACAATAAAAAAAAAGCCATCAAAAAGATACCCTATAAAAGTAACCAGTTAAATATCAATATTTTTAGGGGCACTTGCTTGGCTCAGTCAGTTAAGCATTTGACTCTTAGTTTCAGCTCAAGTCATGATTTCAGGGTCCTGAGATCGATGCCTGCCTCAAACTCAGTGCTCAGTGGGACTCTGCTCGTCCCTCTCCCTGTTCTCCTCCCCCTACTTACTCCGTCTCTCCTAAATAAACAGCATCTTTAAAAAAAAATTTTTTTTAATAGTTGTAATTTTTAAAATGTCATAAATACACTATTCTTCAAATACAGGCATAAAATTATGGCCCACTAAGGGATAGTCTTAAACCTGGGATGAAGGAGCGTCTTCTATAAGCCTGGCATTTGCTCATTTTAAAAGGATAACATACTTGACATGCTTCGTGGGGCTCATAGAATTATGAGGCTGGAGACATTTAAGGATGATGTTGCTCTACTCTGTCTGCTGTGTTTCAAAGTCTATTATAGTTGTGGAGTCCAAATACTAGAGCTTTGTGATAGAGGAAGTCTAAGTCCCACTGATTTCCTTGCCCCCCGCCCCAATGTCTTCACCAGCTCTCCCATTTTCCTGTCTCACGTTATCTTTGCTGAAGAAATAGGTAGTGGAGGAAAGGAAGGAACAGAACAAGAAAGACCCCTGAGGACAGTAACAGCAAACTTGAAATGTTGATGCTTCTAGAGGGAGGGTTTTGTCCAAATAAATAAATAAATAAATAAATAAATAAATAAAAAGAAATGGGATGAAATCAGAGAGGGAGACAAACCATAAGAGACTCTTAATCTCAGGAAACAAACTGAGGGTTGCTGGGGGGAGGGGAGGGAGGTATGGGATGGTGGGGGAGGGACATTGGGGAGGGTGTGTGCTATGGGGAGTGCTGTGAATTGTGTAAAACTGATGATTCACAGACCTGTACCCCTGAAACAAATAATACATTATATGCTTAAAAAATGTTTGTGTGTGTGTGTGTGTGTGTGTGTGTGTGTGTGTGTGTAGAGAGAGAGAGAGTCAGTTGCCTTCTGAAATTATGAGAGAATACTGTGAAATATTTACACCCCCCTGGCATTAACTTGGGAATTCCCTAAGTTGATAGGAACTTTGTTTTATATTTTTACTTTTAAAAATGGAAAAACATGAAACAGGGGACTGTTTCTGAAAAATTCTATCTTTTTTTGTGGATGCATATAAAAGATGACCAGGCACTCAAATGATCCAAAACAATTCTTACCAGAATTTTTTTTTAGAGATTTTATTTATTTGTTTGACAGAGAGAGAGCACAAGTAGGTAGAAAGGCAGGCAGAGAGAGAGAAGGCAGTGGGGGGTGGGTGGGAAGCGGGCTCCCTGCTGAGCAGAGAGCCTGATGCTGGACTCCATCCTAGGACCCTGAGATCATGACCTGAGCTGAAGGCAGAGGCTTAACCCACTGATCCACCCAGGCGCCCACCAGAATTTTTTAATGCTAATGTCCTAAGACCTGGGTAATGAACAGAGCAAAGAAAAATAGGATGAATAAAGAAAGAATTAAGAGCATTATACAAAGGGAAACACATTTATTGGTTGTTGCATCTGAAAGCTTTCATATGAACAGCAGCGGAGCACTGTGGGAAGCTAGGGAATTTTACCCCCAAATTTCAAGCCTGCTCTGTTGTATTCTCCATCTTTCAGGCAGCATGGGATTAAGTCAGTTTAACAAACACATGGTTTGTGATGATCACAGACTAATGACTTCAGAACGTTAGTCACTGCCCATAAGATATTTTGCGAATAGCTAAAATGGTGAGGCAAAAGTCAAGAACATGACCCAAGAGAGTTTATGGTCAGCTCTGGTTACCTCTACCTAGAAAGCTACAAGATCGCTGCTCATCTCACCCCTGCCCAATTCTTGTGTTAAACTGAATATACTCCTGATTCAATAGCATCAGTCTTCTCTGCCCTGAAGACAAGGAAAGGTTTAGACTCATACAATAAATTGCAGTCTTGATTGGTAAAAGGCAGAATACAATGTACATAGACTTTTCCTGCCAATGCTGTGCTCATACTTCCTTTCTTGTTTTTCTCATTAAGGTTAGCAATCAATTTGAAATTAGTTAAAGGAGAGAAGGGCTTTTTGCCAATACATCCATGTAGCTGTCCCAAATCTGAAACTGTTCCCAGGCATAAGGTTTGTGAATGCTAAGACATTAGAGCTGTTCTCCTACCCACCTAGTCAAACCGCCTTTCTTTGCCTCATTTTCAGCAACCCTCTTACGTTCCCTGCATCAAATAAAAGTCTGCAAGTGGTGAGTTACATAACCACAATTTCTCAAAATTTCAAAGAGAAAATACCTTAAAGACTTCACAGTGATGTGCCTCTTTTCATGTGATTATGAACTGAAATACAATTTTGCACTCACTCTTTTTTGAAGATCATATATCAGCAAAACTCATGTTGAGTATCTATTTTGCTTCAGATGCTAAAGGCTTTGTATACATTTTCTAATTAACCCTTACATTAAAGAAAACATTTTATAGATGAGAGAACCCAAACCAAAAGAGTGCAAGGAGTTTGACCAAACAAGCTGAGGTTAGAGCTGGGACTCAAAATTAAAACTACCTGATGCTAAAATCCATACTTCTGGTGTACGAGTGGAATTGTTCTGTGTGGCTATAAAGGAAATTTATACATGAAATAAATCCAGAAATCTTATTTAGACTTTACCCTGTATCTAATCTGATTGACACTGACAGAGAAACTGATGGACATGTATCTGATTTTTTTAAACAGCTCTGCCAATAGAATCAGATTACCATTTCCTTCAATATTTTGCACTGAGTCCTACCCATGAGTCACATAACCCCCTGTGATGGTCAATTTTATGTGTCAATTTGTCTGAACCATGGTACCAGATCAAATATTATTTAGGATGTTTCTGTGAGGATGTTTTTAGATGAGATTACTGTGAAAAGGAGTGGGGTCTGAGGCAAGATTGCCCTCTGTAATATCATCTGATCCAATCAGTTGAAGGTTTGAATGGAACCCAAGAATGACCTCCCTTAAACAAGAGAGAATTCTGCCAGCAAACAGCCTTCAGATTTGAACTTCAGACCTTGGACTTGCAGCCTCCATAATTGCATAAGCTGGTTCCTTAAAATAAATCTTAATCTCTCTCTCCATTTTCCAGGGAATAGAAATGAATATTGGTGACATTAACAATCCACCATACAAGGGAGGCTAAGTAAATGGTTGAGAGCCAGGGAAAGAGAAGACTCGGGGTTCGTTTGTTTATTTACCATATATCATGCCTTATTTTTGAATTTTGCAACATATAGATATATTACCTACTCAAAATAGTAAAAATATTGAAATGAAACTACTGTGATAGGTCACTATAGTCAACGATTGTCCTTCTTTTTGGCTGCCCACCATCCAAACAACTCACCTTAAGGAGTAGAGTCAACCTTCAGCTACAGAAACTAAATATGCCAGATGCTCACTTTTCCTGCCTCCTTTGCTGCTAGGGCATTGACTCATGACCAGGGTTCTGCCAGTCCCGTGTGCTTTCCTCAGACTTTAAATTAGAAAGTACAGAGAGGCAAAAAGGGGACCAAACCAAAGCCTTTCTAGCAATGGAACAGTGGCAGGGATAGTAGGTAGCTCAATTCCCAGAGTCATCTGGGAAAGTAGCAACATCCAGGGTCTAATTCTGGTGATGCTGGGAATGCTCTATAGACAATGCCTACCACCCAGTAGCAGTGGTAAGGTGTGCTCATAGAAATGGTTCCATGACATGATTTAGAGGACACATGTGTCCTCTAAATCTGATTTTTACCCCTTCCAGAGAGTTTAGAAGCTATCTAATATCCTTTTATTAGATTCCATTTTCTGCTTAAATTAGCCAGTTTGGTATCTTTTGCTTGCAGCTAAGAACTCTGACTGGTACAATGGCTACTTTTTGGATTGTTATTGTGAGGAAGAAGAATTATAAGACCTGATGAAGCACCCTTTAAGTTTCCATTAAAAAAAGAGAGCTAGGGGCGCCTGGGTGGCTCAGTGGGTTAAGCCGCTGCCTTCGGCTCAGGTCATGATCTCAGGGTCCTGGGATCGAGTCCCGCGTCGGGCTCTCTGCTCAGCAGGGAGCCTGCTTCCTTCTCTCTCTCTCTCTGCCTGCCTCTCAGTGTACTTGTAATTTCTCTCTGTCAAATAAATAAATAAAATCTTTAAAAAAAAAAAAAAAAAAAAAAAAAAAAAAAAAAAAAGAGAGCTAAATGTGAAGGATTGGATAAGTAAGTAAACAGTAGCTTAACCTTCCCTTACCAGTTCCACATGTATAAAGCTTTTCTGAGCTGGACCTGCCAGGAGGGAAGGCATGGTAGAGAGGGTCTAAAAACTTGTCCACTTTCAGTCAGAGGCAGAAGCCATTGTATCTTTGAAGTGTGCTCATGGCTACTTGTTGACTTTGAGAAGAGCAGAAAACTGTGCCGCAGGGAGGCCAGGCCTAGAGGGTGTCTGAAAGTTTCTTTCTTCCCCACTTTCAAATTTTTGACATCAGTTTACAACTTTCCCTGTCCTGCTTTGGCAGCTCAAGATTACTACAGATACACATGTAGAACTGCAAGGTCCACATGGATGTTAAGTTATTTGAAGTGCCTGAAAGTTAATGTTAGCTTGACAATAATTTAGACCTTAAGACTGTCTTAAGGTTTTGTCTTAATTCAATAAGATATCGTGAAAGTGAGGTTACCAGATAAAATAGAGAAAAAGCTGAATCGAAGTCAGAAGACCCAGATTCTGGTTTGGGGCTGTATCTTTCAGAGTTACTGGATCTTCTTTTCCCATATTAATCAGATGATTCCTTAGATTCCTTCATCTCATATGTTATACTTCTGAATTATTAAAACCCATGGTGAATTGTGTTCCAAATTGGTCAAAGCAGCTCGAAACGGCGCCAGCCAGATAGAGTCAGACTGAATTACCCTGTATTTAACTTCTCTGTACTTAAGACTCTTTCGCTAAAATGTGTATTTACAGATAGTGCTAACAGCCAGAAAAAGAGGTCATCTATTGTCTTCTGTTTGTTCAGTTCAGAGAATTTACCTACAAGCCACCACCTTTCTCTTATTGCTTTACATTTTCTTAAGCTCAAAAGCTAGAACTCTAGTGACCAGAGCTCCATGAGGGACAACTCATCACCAACGAAGGTTGGCTGATTATGTTTGTTTTATATCTGTTTTATTCATAATTGAAAAACCCAGAAGCAGATGTCCTGCATTAAGTGAATGAATAAACTGATACATCTAGACAATGGAGTATTATTCAGCACTAACAAGAAATGAGCTATCAAGCCATGAAATGACACGGAGGAACCCTAAGTCCATGTTAGTAAGTGAAAGAAGCCAATCTGAAAAGGCTACATTCTATATGATTCCACCTATGGGGCATTCTGGAAAAAGAACAACTATGGAGAGAGTAGAAAGATCAGTGGTGCCAAGGGTAGGGTACAGAGATGATTAGGAGGAGCAAAGAAGAAACTCATCAACCAAAAATAAGCTAATTATGTCTGTTTTCAAACTGACGGATATGGAGAGGAAGTTATCCACATCTACTAAGTGATTATCAGACAGAGGAAAAGATGCATGTTGAGGCTGTTATAGACACACAAACTATTCCCAAGAGCCAGAGAAACAAATTAGAGTGCCTAGTTTTAGGGGTAAGTCCATGTTCTTATTCAGTTAGATGTATCACTCCACTCTCTGCCTTATTTTTATTTTTTAATGAAATATATAATCTCTTTATTAGAAATCTTGGAAGGAGTTCAAAATTGAATCTCCTCCTTGCTAATTTAATTTAAGTGCTTTGTAGAAACCTTTTAATCACATTCTATCCTCCCCCCTACCCCAGTTGTACACAGCCATGGAATAGTAGGTTCTATTTAGAGTTCAAAACAACCTCTTTCTTGTTGCTGACTCAGATTTCTAAAAATTGCAGTCTGTGGCTGAGCCTAGCAATGAGGAGAAATTCAAATTTGGAGAAATCTGGAGAAAACCATGCTCCTGGCCAAAGAGAGGACCTTGTTCAAGTGATGAATTAGGCAAAGTTTGTCTTCTAGGTTCCAACTTCTTTTTTTATTTCTTTCCCCCTGAACCCTTTGGATAATCCTTACTATCTTTTTGTTCATCAAACATGTTTTCAGGGGTGCCCGGGTGGCTCAGTGGGTTAAAACCTCTGCCTTCGGCTCAGGTCATGATCCCAGGGTCCTGGGATTGAGCCTCACATTGGGCTCTCTGCTCAGCAGGGAGCCTGCTTCCTCCTCCTCTCTCTCTCTGCCTGCCTCTCTGCCTACTTGTGATCTCTCTCTGTCAAATAAATAAATAAATAATCTTTTTATTTTTTAAAAAAAGACATGTTTTCAGGAAAGGATTAGAAACACATATGTACATTTATTTGAAGGGTAGTCTGGGGTCTGCTTCTTTTTTTTTTTTTTTTAAGATTTTATTTACTTTATTTGACAGAGAGAGAGATCACAAGTAGGCAGAGAGGCAGGCAGAGACAGAGGGGGAAGCAGGCTCCCTGCTGAGCAGAGAGCCCGATGTGGGGCTCGATCCCAGGACACTGAGATCATGACCTGAGCTGAAGGCAGCGGCCCAATCCACTGAGCCACCCCTGGGGTCTGCTTCTATATGCTCTTCAACCCACTGTAATCTGGCTCTGGTGCTAACTGCTAACTCAGCTCTCACTGAAACTTCTCTTACTGAGGCCACCAATATGCTCTCAATTGCCCTTATCGAATGGATACTCCTCAGTCCTATTCTTAATAAACTCCTTAATAAACAGTGAAAACTGCTATTCTCCTGTCCTTCTTGCTAGCAGAACTCCTGTTCATTTTCCCAACCCCAAGGGATAAGATTGATCGAATCCAGTCATGACAACCCCTTTCACTTTGCCAATGACTGATCTAGGAGTGGGAATGGGTCTTGGACGATGAGACATAAGGGGAAGTCAATGGTTCTCCTGGGAAAGATTTTCCTCCTTGAATGAGAATAAGCACACAAAGAGAAAAACTTATTGTCTCCACACCCCTTGTTTTCTGCTTTGGATATTCTCAGCTACTTGACATGCCCAGCCTATGACCCTGTGGGAAACATTCTGATACACTAAGTAGCAGAGAAGAAAGATGGAATATGCTTGGGTCTTCCATGACATTGCCGTGTCACAAAATCCATCCAGAGACCACTTGCTCCAGACTCCTTGATAAGTCGTTTGTAATGATATTAGTCACTTTCATCCTGCTACTTGCAGCCAAGTATATCCTAACTAATACACTTTCTCTCTGTAGCATTTGATATTGTAAACAGACCATTTTTCTCTTAAGAAGTCTTCTCTCCATGATAGCCAGTTGAGTTTCATCTCTGTACTTCCTCTCTTTCACATGTTTCTCAAATACAGGTGCATCCTGAAAGATCAATCTTTAAGCCGCTTCTCTGCTCACCCCCCGAAGGAAAACTTTAATTACTACCCATACTCTGACACTCTCGGACCTCTCTCCCAGGTTCTATCTTAAGATGTTTAAAACCAAACTCATTTTCTTTTGCAGGCATGGTCCTCCTCCTATATTCCTCATTTCAGACAATGCTCGAACCTCTACCCAGTCACCCAAGGCAAAAATATGGGCATCATTCTAATATCTCTTCCTCAGGTATTCACACCTGCTCCCAGTCCTCACAGCAGCAAATTGGTACAGTCTAATGCCCTGAACCTCCTCAATATTTTTAGAATCCCTCCATTCCTACCCCCATTCAATCATACATTCTCATTTCTTGTTAAATCCATCACAGGTCCCTCTTAACTCATTCTCTAGTCTTGTCTCCTTCATCCTATCCTCTGCGCTGCCTCAAGATGAATTTTCTGTAGATCAAATATTAAAGGACCACTGCTCCACTTAATCATCCATAGACTCCTTAGAATGGCATTCAAGGCCCTTTATTATTTGACCTCAGAGTACTCTTCTAGTTTCGTATTCTCTGGATATGATCTGACAAAGAGCCCTTTTTTCCCCGATAAAGTCTAATTTCTACACTCACTTCTACTTTGTCCACCTGGTTCAGTCTCACTTATCTTCAATTCAGGTATTATCTCAGATGTGAAGAGTCGTTCCTTATTCTTACCACCTACCTGCCCTTCTTCCATCTTCTGAGAAAGAGTTGCCCCCACACTATTTTAGAATATCTCTCCCATAGCATGTATCAGCCAAATTCTGGGGTCCTTGAATACTTTGTGTCCAATTTCCATGAGATTCTGAGCACCCTGGAGACAAGGACTGTCTTGTTCAAGTGTGTTACTCTAAGTTCTCACAAACTACTAACAGATAGTAACAGTAAATATTTAATGAGGGAAGAATTAAATGGATAAATGATGTTCTCTCAGGGCATTTACATTTTACAAGAAAGAAAGTGGCGACAACTAACTACTAAGCCATAAAAAGAATTTTGAATTATCTGATGTACCATCTCAGGGTCCAGTGGGGAGGCATTTTACTGATGCTGGTAAATTATACTACATGGACACCTATTAATCCACAATAACATTCCTGTCTTGCCTCTTGGGTAAATTTCCTTCCAGAAAACATCAGAAATTTTGGCCTTTCAATAAAGGCATTTCAAAGTCTGTAAGTTGTCTAAAATTAATTATAGCCTTTAGTGAACATATTATAGTGTTTTTGATGTGGTAATGATTCCTTTAAGAAACCCATGTAAAAACATGTAGTTTTTTTAGAAGATGAATTCAGAAATTTTATGAAATTCATCTGCAATATGTATAGACAAGAGGGATGACTTTAATTATGCTCTACACTTAAGATCTGGCTGTAAGTACCTATAATTGTTAGATTCAGTGTACATACTGTATTTAACATAATCTGAGCAGATTCAGTCCATTTTATTATTTTTTTTAATTTTTATTTATTTTTTAATTTCTTTTCAGTGTTCCAGAATTCATTGTTTATTTTAAAATATGGGCATCATTAATTTCAGAACATGATGCATTGGATCTTCCTCATTTGCCTGAAGCAGATCTATTCTCTACCTTGTTCTGTGGCTGCAGGAAGCTGACCTCTGAGGATTGCACCAACTTACACCCTCAGCCCTCTGGTTTCTGGGGGGTTTGACTGATGAGCATCGCCAGCAAGAGATTAGAAGAAGAAAGGAGAGATGGAGAATGCTTCCATCCTGCCAGGTCACAGTCTGACAATGGTTACATTCCTCAACCAAATGCCACAGTTCCTATGGATGGACTTCTCCAGACACCTGTAAACTTCTCTTCCCCTTGCCTCTTAGGTCGAGAGGTCCTAGAATTGAAAACAGTGACCTGCTATTGCTAGGAATGGAGGGGGAAGTTTACACTATCCCCTGTTGATTTATCTCAACCCTGCCTTCACCTTTCATTAAACTCTCCCCATTCACCCAGCTTTAATGCCATTTGTTTCCCGCTAGAACCTTGGCCAATACACATGATCAGGATGTTTAGGGAGGTAATGATCAATCTACCTACACTATCACCCACAATTCTCACTTTTGCTCAAACCTTATCCATCTGTGGGCACACAAAGTTCCCAATAATAGTAAGAGAGCAATATTTTAGAATACTCATCAGCAGAATATTCTAGCCCTCTCTTGGGTTCCAACATAATGGTTCTCGATCATCTATGAGGAGGACACTCATTTACTTCAGAACAAAGCCACCTCCCCCACCATTAAGCTGGATAAAAGAGTCCCCAGAAGCAGCTGCCTATCTATAAGGCACATTAAAGTATCACTGAGTTAATAAGACATAAAAAATGTTACAAGACAGAGAAAACAACATTATTCAGAAACCATTTCAGGAGAAGTTGGTAGACATATTTCTGTGAGTTGTTTGAGGTGAAAGAGAAGGACGACTAAAAGAGGATGAGACATCCTCTCCCTTCAAGAGCCATGCTCTATGGTAACAAGAGGTGGCTGGCCAACAGACCAGCTTCTTCTTCTTACATTTTTTATTTAAATTCCAGTTAGCTGACATATAGTTTAATGCTGGTTTCAGGAGTAGAGTTCAGTGGTTCATCATTTACATATAACAACACCCAGTGCTCCTAGCATAACAAGTACCCTCCTTAATACTTATCACCCATCTAGCCCATCCCCCACCCACCTCCTTCCATCAACCCTCAGTTTCTTCTCTGTGGTTAGGAGTCTGTTATGATTTGTTTGATTTGTAACCCCCTCTCTCTTTTTCCCTCCCATGAACGTTCATCTGTTTTGTTTCTTGAGTGAAACAAATGAAATCATAGTATTTGTCTTTCTCTGATTGACTTACTTCTGTTAGTATAATACACTCTAGCTCCACCCAAATTATTGAAAATGGCAAGATTTCATTCCTTTTGATGACTGAGTATTCCATTGTTTGTGTGTATATGTGTGTGTGTAGATAGATAGAAAGATATAAATAGGTTGACAGATAGATAAATAGAGACCACATCTTCTTTATCTACTCATCAGTCAATGGGCATTTGGGTTCTTTCCATAGTTTGGCTATCGTTAATAATGCTGTTGTAAGCATTGTGGTGCAGATACTCCTTCAAATGTGTATTTTTTATCCTTTTGGTGAATATCTAGTAGTGTAATTACTGGATCATAGGGTAGTTCTATTTTTACCTCTTTGTCCACCATACTGTAATAGGCCCACCTCTAAACAGAGTGGGTACTGTTAACTTGGGATTACACCTGGCTGAATGTGTTTTCTCAGATCAGAGCTAGAGCTGAATGTGTTTTCTTGGATCAGAGGTAGAGTGAACTTGTTTTAAGCAAAAGCAGAAAGTCTAAAACTGCCCTTGTTGACTCATTTTGCAGTCCTTTCCCCATGCAGCTAGGAGAGACTGAGTAGAAGGCAGCTTTTTTACATTAAAAAAAGTCTCTCCCACCTGTCCTTGGACCATGACCCATTGTCCTTGACCTTGGTTCTTTTACTCAAGGAAAGGTATCAAGCATGCTGATTCTCTTACCTTAAGACTAGCTTCTTCCAGGGAAGCTTCTTGGCCTTTCCTGCAACTAGACACTGACTCAAATTGCCCAGCAGCTTTCCAGAATGCAGAAATACTATAAGTGTAGGTTTCAGTGCTCAATAAAATAATCAGATTGGAGAACACAGTATGAATGTAGGTATATCTTGGAGGTAGGTAACTTTTGACTATCCCCTGAATTTCTGCCCATTATTCACTAAACAAAACTTGGCATCTGGCCTTTTAATGCATGTATCCCATAAGGGGACTGTATGGCTCTACTTCTTTGTCAAGGCCTGGAAATAATCTTAGACAGCATTATCCATAGGGTATATTCAACAAGGAGAGACTGTCACTGAAGATACCCAGGGCACTCCTATTCTTCTTATAGTCACACCTCATCAGATGTTTTTCTCTTATATTCCAATGCTAAAATTCTCAAACCGGACTCCTAAGCAGTGGACACCATTGGTGGATTGAGGTGTTTTACCATTAAAATTGAGTAATGTCAACCTCTTCTAATTCACACACACAAAGTAACATATAATCTTCTCCCCTTTTAAAGTTTCTTTATTCTTAAATTTCTCTTGGACTTTTATTTCTCCTCATCAGTGACAAAATGACAGCATAAAGCTTAAAGAACATGGGCTGTAGAGTCAGATAGCCTGGGTTTGATTCTTACCTTCACCACTTGCTGCGTGACTGTGGGCATTACTTAACTTCTCTATTTCATGTTCTCACCTATAAAAGGAGGGTAATATCAGCACCTGTTTCATAGGGTTGTTGTAAATTGCTTATTAATTACTATGGCAATATTTATGGAAAAACTTGGAGATGGCTCTTTTGTATTTTAACAGCCAGTCTTTGATGTGAATATAAGTGCTTATGATTTTGTTGTTTTGTTTTGTTTTGTTTTGTTTTGTTTTTTTAAAGAGAAACAGACTTTGAGAGAGCATGAGGGAGGGGAGGGGTCAAAGGAAAGGAAGAGAGAGAATCTTAAGCAGACTCCATGATCATTGTGGAACCTGTTACAGGGCTTGATCTCGGGACCCTGAGATCATTACCTGAGCTGAAATCAAGCGTTGGATGCTTAACCAACTGAGCAACCTAGGTGCTTGATTTTGATTTTCATATTATGTACACATAATGTAGTCTTTAATGAAATAGATGTTTCACAAGGAATACCATAGCTTTAGGGGCTTAGCCACTTGAATAAATCTGAGCTCTACTGATGTAGAAAGTGTAGGAACTCTGTCACAAAAATATATGATTAGTCTCTTTTCTGTCACTTACCATTTCTGTGACCTTAGACAAGTCACCTAATCTTCCAGTTGTAAATGTTTAATCTATAAATGGGACTACTTATATTCATATAACTTCTAGGATTTTGCAATCCTCAAAGTATAACAAATTATGGAGCTGTCATAGTGAAAAATGTCATAATGCAAATTATTCAAATGGTAGAAATTTCAGCTCCTATCTTACAAATTTATTGAGAACATTTTTTTTTTTAAAGATTATTTATTTATTTATTTGACAGAGAGAGATCACAAGTAGGCAGAGAGGCAGGCAGAGAGAGAAGGAAGCAGGCTTCCTGCTGAGCGGAGAGCCCGATGCGGGGCTCGATCCCAGGACCCTAGGATCATGACCTGAGCTGAAGGCAGAGGCTTTAACCCACTGAGCCACCCAGGCGCCCCTATTGAGAACATTTTTTAACTAGAAAAGTTTGTTACCTTCTTCAATCACATGTATTATATGCCTCCTTACTTTTGTGTGGAACCAGTTCTGGGTGCTTAGCTAGATTCCTAAATGATCATGTGAGACAACACTAATATTGTAAGTTTAAGGAGAAGAAGAGAAAGTACACCCAGTTAAATTTGAATGTCAGATTAAAACAAACAATTATTTATATTTATTATTTTGCGGGCAGGGGAGAACAGAGGGAGAGGAAGAGAGAATCTTAAGCAGGCTCCATGCCCAGTGTCGAGCCCGATCGGGGCTTGATCTTACAACCCTGAGATCGTGACACAATGATTGTGAGCCAAAATCAAGAGTCTGATTGCACTACTGGGTATTTATCCCGAAGATATAGATGTAGTGAAAAGAAGGGCCATCTGTACCCCAATGTTCATGGCAGCAATGGCCACAATCACCAAACTCTGGAAAGAAATAAGATGCCCTTCAACAGATGAATGTATAAAGAAGATATGGTCCATATATACAATGGAATATTATGCCTGCATCAGAAAGGCCAAAATTAACATAGAAAACAACGTGTGTTGGAGAGGATGTGGAGAAAGGGGAACACTCTTACACTGTTGGTGGGAATACAAGGTGGTGCAGCCACTTTGAAAAACAGTGTGGAGATTCCTTAAGAAATTTAATATAGAGAACCCCTATGACCCTGCAATTGCACTATTGGGTATTTACCCCAAAGATACAGATGTAGTAAAAAGAAGGGCCATCTGTATCCCAGTGTTCATAGCAGCAATGGCCACAGTCACCAGACTGTGGAAAGAACCAAGATGCCCTTCAATGGACAAATGGATAAGGAAGATGTGGTCCATATACACTATGGAGTGTCATGCCCCCATCAGAAAGGATAAATACTCAACTTTTGTATCAACATGGATGGGACTGGAAGAGATTATGCTGAGTGAAATAAGTCAAATAGAAAGAGTCAATTATCATATGGTTTCACGCATTTGTGGAGCATAACAAATAACATGGAGGACATGGGGAGAGGGAGAAGAGAAGGGAGTTGGGGGAAATAGGAGGGGGAGATGAACCATGAGAGACTATGGACTCTGAAAAACAATCTGAGGGTTTTGAAAGGGCGGGGGGTGGGAGGTTGGGTGAGCCTGGTGGTGGGTATTAAGGAGGGCACATATTACATGGAGCACTGGGTGTGGTGCATAAACAATGAATTCTGGTACACTGAAAAGAAATTTAAAAAATAAAAAATTTAAAAAAAAAAAAGAAAGAAAAGATGAATACCCAAATTTGTATCAACATGGATGGGACTGGAGGAGATTATGCTGAGTGAAATAAGTTAAGCAGAGAGAGTCAATTATCATATGGTTTCAATTACTTGTGGAGCATACGGAATAACACAGAGGACATTGGAGAAGGAAAGGAAAAGTGAATTGGGGGAAATTGGAGGGGGAGACAAACCATGAGAGACTGTGGACTCTGAGAAACAAACTGAGGGTTTTGGAGGGGAAGGGGTTAGGGGAGTCAGGTGAGCCTGGTGGTAGGTACTAAGGAGGGCATGTATTACATGGAGCACTGGGTGTGGTGCACAAACAATGAATCTTGGAACACTGAAAAAATAAAAAGAGTTCTATGCTTAACCAACTAAGCCACCCATGCACCCCCAACAAATAACATTTTAAATATAGTTATGTCCTATGCAATATTTGGGACATGTTTGCAGTAACAACAACAAAAAAAGTATTCATTGTTTTCCCAAAAGTCAAATTTAACATGGTGTCCATGAGATATTTGACCCATACTTACACATTGTTTGAAATTCAAATTTAACTGGTCATCCTCTACTTTACCTGACAATCCCAGCTACATGGTGCCTTGGTCAAAAATGCATTTACTTCTCTTTACATTTAACTGCCTTTAAACCTTGAAGTGTAAGAATAAACTAGACAATCACACAAAGCAATATCCTGTCTGACTTAACTGGAAGCTAAGAGCAATAAAAGATTTATTACGGACACTGGTTCTGCTCCAGACACTTCTGCTGTACCTATTCTGTGTGGGCTTCAGTTTTGCACAGGAACATCCTAGAAATGCTTTGCCTCATGTCCATGATACATGTATGACTCTACCCTAGGGCTTTCTTACTGCTGAGATATCACATAACCAACACGTAGTAATGAACAATCTGTATGATAAAAAGAGTGGGGATTTGGAGTCAAGGGACTTGGGCTTTGGTCTAGTCTCCACCATTTGCTGTCTAAATGCTCATAGAGAGACTGTTCAACATCTGTGGCTTTCGGATTGTTTATCTGTAAAATAAAGATGAGAATTTGTACTTCCTAGATTTGTTCTGAAGAATCAGTGAGATAAGATACATAGCAAGTACATTAATAGCTATCACTGATAATTTTCTATGTGTTGCATACTACATTAAGCCATGTATATGAGTTTCCACTGTTAATTCATTTTGTAAACTGAGATACTGAAAGATTTTAGTTCCTTGCTCAAATTTACAAAACTAGTATGAGGAGCCAGAATCCTAAACCAAGCAGCCTGACTCCAAACCTATGCCCTTAACCATAAAATGATATGCCCTTAACCATAACATCCAGTGAACAAACAGTGTATGGCAATTTCCACTCTCTCCCTCTTCCTTAGTAACAAAACTCTGCATTGATTTGGAAAAACAATGTGTGACATTAAATGACAATATCTCCCAGCCTCACCTGCAGCAAGATGTGATCATGTGATTAAATTCGGACTCATGTGTGTAAGTGGAACTGTTATGTAGCACTTCTGGGGAACTTCCTTAAAATGGAGGGAGGCAGACACGTCATTGTTCCTCCTTTCTTCTGACTGGAATGTAGACACAAAGGGTGGAGTGCAGGCAGCTTTTATGGGCCATAAAGAATAATAGAGCAGCAAGATATTGTAGAGCCATTATATGAACCACAGACAGTCTATCTCAGATCTTCTCTTAGACTAAAAGAGAATTACCATTATACTTAATTCAGCCAGTGTAATTTTGTTTATATATTGATATGTGTGTTTTTCTTTTATTATTTTTTGTCTATATCCCCTAATTTAATCCTAACTGATGTAGAAGTTGACAAAATTTGGGGCCACCTATCCATTTATATTGTACACCATAAAATCATGTATGTACTTTTGGTTATACTTATTACATGTGATATTGATGAAGTGAGTACCCTTAGGAACCATAAGCATGACTCTTGTTGGAAGTCAGGAGGAATTGTGAACATATGTACTCCAAAGAATCAGAAGTCATTGATTTTGCTACACATATTGCAGAGCAGCTGCTGTCACAGAAAACTAATTCCATCTTTTCAGCCAAAGCTCATCACTTCCCAGGCAGGATGCTACTTACTTTACATAAATATATTCGTTTTTCCATCAAGACATAGTAAAGGAGAGAATGGATTCATTTACCAAGGTGAACAAAATCTGTATCCATAATTACTTTTAAGGCAAATAGCAAAGAAGGCCATACTGGTAAAGTTTGAAAATAATCACATCGACAAAGCAAACAATATTTATTCCTGACCATTGGCCAATTTGGCAAAGGATTAGAAGTTAATTTTATGGTGCCCTCTACTAATTGCGGTGTGAGAGAAAACATGTGTGTGTGTTTTTAACAAACTTTCTATTTATAGTAATCCCCATTTACAACATCAGTGAAGTTGTAGTTCAACATTATAAATAATGCTCATGTTGGCAAAAACAAAGCAAAAGCAGTATGACTCTAAGATAATGAGATTTTTTAAAAAAGCAACCGAACGGAATTTATGAATATAAACACATACTCTATAATCTATTTCATATTTATACCTTTTCATTTCAACATGGTCAATATGAATCATCATATGGGCAACTTTTAAAATAAGAAAATAAAATTATCAGGCCCTTGAACTAAATGAATTGCTCCAGCTGGGGCAGCGAACCCAATTTGGAGTTTCTCAGGGCCTTTGAGAAAAATAGGAACAAACTGGGCTATATTGTACTTCTGTCTAATAAAAGGAAATAAGCATAATTTGCATAATAATAAAAATTTTTTCACCTGAGTTCAGGGATGAATTGCTGTGTGGTCCTTAAACAATTGGACATGATTTCTTCAACTAGAATTTTATGAAATTATGAAAGTGTTCTAGAAAACTTTCATGTATTGGTACTATATAAAGCCTGAAGATATAAAATTAAACTGTTACTCAGTGAAGGCATTTCATTGGGAAGAGTGTGTGAAATTGTATGAGAAATTTATTTATGATTATTTAATTTTGTGGTTCCTCCAAAACAGAAGGGCATATATGTTAAAAGTATAACATATTGTCACAAAACTACCACAGTGATGGATAATTAATTCCTTCTGCATCCCTTTCTCTCTTTCTCTCCCATTCAAGAGAGCACATCGATGCAAATTAAAGGCACAGTATTATGAGCATAATCTTTATACTGCTTTACTTTAGAAAAGAAAGTAAGGGGCGCCTGGGTGGCTCAGTTTGTTAAGCATCCAACTCTTGATATCAGCTCAGGTCATGATCTTGGGGTGGGGCTATGTACTGGTCTGCACTGGGTGTAGTGTCTACTTAAGGTTCTTTCTCTCCCTCTGCCCCTCCGCACCCTCTGCTGCCACCTTTCCCCACTTGTGCATGCTCTATCTCTATATATAAAACAAACAAACAAACAAACACAAACATGTTTAAAAGAATGTAAATCACTGATGAAACTCAATGATCTACCTAGTATTAATATCAAATTACGGGCAACATGATCTCTTCCAAATGACCCCTCTCCTTTCTTCCATTCCCATGACCCCTCTTCACTTAAATATTGAATTGCTTAAAGAGTCTATGTTTAATATTTAAGTGATAAACATGTACTAAATAGAATTATTTACTGTCTGTTGATGAGGTTCAAAATATACTGACAATCTAATTTCTTAGTACAACCCTTGTGTTTTCTCATAAGAAGAATCAGTAAGTGTTGACCTCCAAGAAATGCCATACCTTGATCATGGTCTTGACTCGAACTTTAGGTCCTCTATTTACAATAGAGTTAATAGCAGATGACAGTTTTGCAGAATCCTCTATTTAGATTTTGTAGGAGTTAAGACACAAAAAGTGGTCTACCAATAACCCCTATTTCGGGGGGGTTAGGGGAGATAATTATTCAGAAGAAACTACCATTTACCTATCTAGTATCACACACTGAAAAGTCTAAACCCATGTCTTTCCCATGATTTTCTCCTTTTGATATTTTCTTAGTGGAGTCAAATATGAAACAGCCCAACTTTGTGTTAATCTTGGAAGGATTACAAGGCATTAACGTCCTTTCCTAAAGTAGAAAACTAAATGACAGAAATATCCTTCTTTTATTACCTAGAAGACAGACAATTCCATATAATTTCTATTTCAACACCATTTTCATCCGTATATAGCAGATTTCACAAAGTAAGATCATTAAAAATAAAGTCTTGGAATGCCATCTATCTTATATAATTCTGAGAGTATCCCAAAGGGTGTGTAGGTCTGAGTAGGCACCGTGGCTGAGAAACTGCTCTAGCTCAACCCAGGGAGAGAACCTGGAAGAAGAACCAGGTAACTTCCTTTGGATTGTCCTTTTCAAATGCCAGCTGTCACAAGGGAAGTGTTGGAAAATGTCACAGGGCATTTTCTGACACTGGAAAATATGGAGACACTATTTTTGACTGCAGGGACGTTCAGGCAGGTACTTCAGAATGAGGGAATGAGGGAGGAAGAGTCGTCATTCAGAGCTGGACAGGAAAAAAGTCATTCCTCTTCAGTGTTGGTGCGAGCTATGAGGGTACCTGGCAGCGAGGCTAACATTTTTCCAAAAGGAAAGTATTGAATCTACCCATGCATGTAGGCAGGTATTTGAATGACCCTGCAGAGTTCTCCGCCAACATGGAAGATATTATTTTGACACGAAAAACATTAAAAATAGATGTTAATAATTGACTGCCTTGATCATGAAGGCACTTCATTAAGTCTTCTGGAAAACATCTAATTCTCCATAGTATTTTTCTTGATAGGTTAGGCAAGACAGATTAGAAGAAAAATATACCAAAAATTAACATGATAAATTAACCTAGTACCTAGCACCTAGCTCAGGGCCAGACCAAAGGAATTCAAGAGTTACTGATGGAACAAAAGAACAAATGAGTGAATAAATTATCTATTTGATGGAGTTGTTTCATATTTGAACTAATTGAGAAAGACTGTTGATTAACTAAGTGACTTCAGTATTAGTATTCTTTAGCCATATTGCTCTTTCTGAAAATTATTAGTCAATAGGCTCATTTGTTTCTGTTTTGAAAAAATATAATCAAGCCCTCAGCAAAAATTTGTCTTCCTTTTTGCTTTACCTGTAAGGCATAGATCCTATTCTTTTGCATAATGGTAATAAGGTAATTTAAATGTATATTGGAAAGAAGAGATAAGGAACTTAGAACACGATCCAATTTTCTATAGTTTTGGGCCAGAGTTCAATTAACACAAGAGTTTCACAGTGGTGCAATGACATAGCCACAGAAAAAGTAGTAATGGCCAGTGACCTGAAAACAGATTATAGAGTTTGGTCCCCGGTTTATGGAGTGAGATAAGTGAGGGAATTGATCTGCACTATGAAAGGACCTCTATTACTCGTACCTACTTTTTTATAAAATAAAAGAGAAAAAAGAAAAATCAGTAGTAGAATTGATACCATAACCTCTTTGCTCCTCAAACAAGGCACTAGACTGAAAAACTTGACCCCATAATTTGAGAAGACATGAGTACTTATGAGAGCTGTCCTACAGACTAGTGGTCTATAATTTGAGAAACAAATGGTTCCCCTTTCCCACCAAAGAGAATAGTAAACCCCCAATTATATGAAGAATCTTAGCCCAAGCCTTTCTTCTATATTTCAGCACCCAGAGGCTCAGAACCTTGGCAAACATTACTGACAAGGACCTGCTCACACAGGCACAGATTCTTCAGGCTTCACTGGTGTCCTGGATTAGCATAAACTTTCCTCTTTACCATTTCTCTGCAATGGCTCCTTATTTGGGGAGACTTCCTCATGTTATGCCTGATGTTCCAGCCCAGTTATTAACAGCACTCATTTTTACTCTCAAAATGGTCTCAGTTGGAACAATAAATGATATGGTTACTGCCACATCTTGTCAACCTACTGCAGAAGTCACTCTTGAAGCATTTTCCATGAACACTGAAATCTGCTTCTATTCTGGTCATCCTACATTTGAAAACATCTTTGGTACTATAGGTAATCAACCATAGAGAAAGTGGGTCAGTATACATCAAACTTCTGTGAGACTATGAGTAGGTAACTTCAACTTCTCGGTCCTCAATTTCCTCATATAAAATAAGAACATTCAATTAAATGATCCTTTCAGCAATAAATGTCATTTCAGCTGAAATCAGCCTTCTACTCTTTTCTCTAATCCATGCTTATGGTCTGGGCCATACACCAGAAAGAAGGCTCAGGTGTCTAGTGTTAGTCTACTCAAATTCTTTTGAGGTCTAATAAACTCAACCATTATGAAGTGGCTGTGGATTCTTTATCATCATTTTAAGGTGCAAACATTCTGAAGTCCCAGGGATTCAGACCAGCTTGAGGGAGGCAGAGCCAGTAGGCAGGCTGCTATGTACAGAAAACTCTAGCCTCCCATTCCATGTTATTCCTAAAGCATTATGTCTGAGAATAATGATATTCTCTTCAACTGTCTGGAAGAATTGACCCTCATTTCTGAAAAATATGGGTAGATAGTAGACATATGTTACCATTTATGATCCTATAGAAATGGGTTACTGCATATCGTGAGCAACTCAACTTTCCATATTTTACAAATATTTATTGTACTCTGCATCTTCTAAAAAGGATTTGACTTTGCTTTCTTCTCTTCATTGATAACTATAATCTTGTTAGTTTTTTAATTTGCTTTATGGTCCATTAATGTCTACTTAATTATTAAGGTGACTGCCATGTCAGAGGTGAAAAATGAAGTCTATATCTTGGCAAGACAAAATTATGCACAAGGTGAAGTTTGAGGATTGGGCGTGAAGGAAGAAGCAGGACAAAGCAGAGGAAGATGTTCTGCAGAGCAAATGCAATAGATGATAGAGACAAGAAACCACAAGAGCTGAGACCAAGAAATAGAGACTTCCTAATTCTCAGAGAGGATGACTTATCTCTGTTGTGCTTCGTTGGTTTTCCTGTTTGCTGTGTCCTTTCAATCAACCCTCTGTTCATGCAAAGTCTAAGTGAGTCTCTGTTCCTTGAAACCAAATAATCCCATGAACCAAAAAAACCCCTTTCACTAAACCTTTCAGCATAACTCCAGTTTAGGTGAGTGTATCAGTAAGAACCCCAACAGCAAACAGATGGCACACTCAACTTGAAGATTTCAAAGGGGTATGTGTGGCGGGGAAGGGACTGATTAGAGTCACAGGGAATTGTGCAGAAACCCAAGGTTAGTAACTGCAGAACATTTACCACACCTGTACCCAAAAGAACAAAGGTGGAGACAACTAGAACTCAGAAAAAGTGTCCTGTGTAGAGAAACACCTTGAGAAGAGCAGTGACTTAGGTCAAGGAACACAGCCAGCCTGAGGCAACCTCCTAGGGAGGAGTCGGGGGAAATGAATCCTGACCTCACTTCCCTGCCTCCAATATCCTACTGGGCCCCCCACCTTGGTCAACCCCAACCTGAAGCCCAAGTGCAAGAAAACCTCTAGATGTTGTCCATATAGCTCAGTGTTCCAGGGTAGAGAGGTCTGCTTCATTTGCACTTGCCTGGTTACATTTCTGATTGTAGCACCCTAAGAAAGTGGTTAAATCTCCTGCACTCACAGCCTTAGGGGAGAAAGCACTATTTCTCTGGAAAGTGATGTGCAGGTCCTAACTTGGCAAACACACGTGCACCAGACTGCACATAGCATCCTCCTGGCCCAGCAAGGCAGGGACAGTTCTGCATACGTCAGCCTGGGAGAAGAAGCCTTACCAAGAAAGGGAGCTGTGGGCAGTAATGAGAAGTGGCAGCCAAGTGTGAAATCCTGCCACTGGCCAGCGGCAACTGGAAACAATGCCCAAAATAGCTCCGGCAGAATCAGAGCTTAAAGACAGGGACAGAAATGGTGTTTTACCAGGAGACATCCTTTCAAGCCATTCAGAGAATTCATGGAAGTGGTATTGTTGCCTTATTTTTGTTCCAAACATTGATTCCCAAATGAACCCTGGGCTACAATGTCCTTCTGTGTCTCTGGGGGGGAAGCTGGTCTGTTCTGGTAGGTGGGGGCTGAGAAAGCTATGTGAAGGGACATGGGCAGATGACAGTTGTTAAGGGCCAAGGTCCAGGACAAATCCGCATGTGAAGCCTGAAGAGAAAATGCTGTCTCACTCTCAAAACTACTTTTGTTCCTTTTTGTGGAGAATAGAATTGACTCATTTGTCATTTTATCACCAGGCCTTCATAAAAGTAGATCACCAAGTTCTCAGTTCTCAAATTAATTGTACAAAATCCAGTGTTGCTGCCTAATAATTGAATTTCCTAAGAAATAAATATGTTTTCTTCACTCTTTCTACCAACCTCTCATAAGCTGTTCCCTTAAAATCATGAAAAATTCTATTAAATATTGATATTTGAGCTATTTTGGTCACAAAAGAAGCATCACAAGCCTCAAACATGGTCACCGATGCCAGAGTGTAAATTCTGAATCAATATAATCCAGCAGACTGGTACTGAGCTTTGTCTCTGTGCTAGATACTTAGAATACTAAGGTGCCTTTTAAATGGCCTGGGTGACAAGAATGTGGATAAATTAGCAAAGTATTGCAGGATAGTATAATAAGTAAAATAAGACTTTATATCTTATAAAAAGTAAGTTGATTACATAAAAGAGGAAACGATCAGACCTTATAGGGGCCAAAAGTCTTTCTTGAGTCAATGACACGTGAATCTGGCTTTAAAAGATGAAGAGGAGTGGGGGTACCTGGGTGGCTCCGTGGGTTAAAGCCTCTGCCTTCGGTTCAGGTTGTGATCCTAAGGTCCTGGGATCGAGCCCCACATTGGGCTCTCTACTCAGCAGGGTCCTGCTTCTACCTCTCTCTGTGCCTACTTGTGATCTCTGTCTGTCAAATAAATAAATTAAATCTTTAAAAAAAAAAAAAGATGAAGAGGCATTAACAGGTGGCTAAGTGTGGAAGGGCATTCCAAGTAAATGGAAGAGTGTGTGCAAAGGCAAAGAGGGTTGAAGGAGCAAGTCATGTCTTAGGGACTAGAAGCAGGTTAGCAGTGCTGCAGGTTAGCAGTGCTGAAACATAATTTGCTCAGAGGACGAAAAAGCTTGAGAGAAAGGCAGACACCAGGTGACACCAGGCCAGCCAGCAAAGTATGATAAGCAGGGATGAATTTCAAGCAGTTTGAAAATGGTTTCTTCTCTGATTTTGTTAGGTTTAATGAGATCAGAGTGTCTACCCCTGTAATCACCATCACATGTCAGTCATCTCCATTCCATTGTGACATGAATTCTTGAGTGGGAGGGAAAGTGGCATTAATTCCATCATGCTGTGAGTTGAACATCGCCTGCCTACCCCCAAGGGTGTGTGTCACTCAAAAGAACACTGTCTTTCCGGGAGTCATGGTGAGGAAAGGAAGGGCTGCTACAGGCTGCATAGAGACAAGGTAGGGCTTAATAAAGCAGAGGTGTAAGTTGGTTACATTTGCATTCAGCTAGACACCCCTGGCAGCCCTGTGAGAAACTGACTGGCTCTTGGATGGCGGAAGGCACAATATATTAGTTTACTAAGGCTCCTGCAACAAATACCACAAACTAGGTAGCTTTTAAAAGGCAGAAAATTATTTTCTCAAAATTCTGGAGGCCATACATCTAAAATCAAGGTGTTGGCAAGGCTGCACTCCCTCTGGAGGCTCTCTGGGAAAACTCTCATTTGACTCTTCCAGCCCCTTGTGGCTGTCAGCAATCTTTGGCTTCCCTGGCTTATGGCCATATCACTTCCATCTCTGCCTCTGTCTTTACATCACCTTCTCCTCCCTGCTGGACTTTCCCTCTTCTGTCTCTTATAAGGACAACTGTCTTTGCATTTAAGGCCCATCTGGGGAATCTGGAATTATCTCAAGATTAACTTAATTACATCTGCAAAGACTCTTTTTCCAAATGAGCTAACATTCCCAGGTTCCAGGGATTTGGACATAGACATACCTTTTTAGGAGTCATCGTTCAAGCCACTACTATTTTTTAACCTCTGGTCTGCAGAAAAGCTGCACTGAGGTCCACTGGCAGATGTGGAATGCTGTACTTTGTCATTTGTTCATTGCTGGCTGAGCGATATGGGTCCAGTTAGGAGATGTCAGCATCCATGAAGATGAGCTTGGGATATGAGTGTGGAAACTAGAATGAGAATGTTCAAAAAAATAAAGTGGTGACTTGAAAGTGGAGGTAAGGAGGGTGAAGGCAAACATAATGATGTCTAGACATCATTATGGGCTCTCTAAAAAAATGGGAATTGAGGGAAAATATAAGGAGTCCCAAGAATCTCCAGGCTTGGAAGAACTAGCAAGATCATTTTGTCCATCCCTACATATGATTCAGAATTTCCCTTTTTGCTATCTTTAACAAATGTTTATGCAGCTTCTTTTTAATGAACTCACTGCAGTATCTGATCTCATTCTTGAGCAGCTTATAAGCTGAATGAAGAAAGACGCCATGTTTGTTGGGTTCACTGTTGTTTTTCTAGCATCTCATAGAATATTTTGAAAATGCTCAGTATATGTTTTGAATGAATAGATGAGTGAATGAGCAACCCCTGTGACAGGAAGATGTGGGAATTAATTAAGAATTAAAGTGGTCAAGACATATCAAGAGTTATCCCAGTAGTTACTCTTCCACCAGGAGCAATTACAGTGGTATAAGTTCCCATTTATAAGGTCAATTACTTCGTTCATAGATTGAGTCTAGGTCTCCTTCTACATGAATATTTCTCTCAAATACCTTGACGAGAACTATTATGTGCCCTGAGTCATCTTTTTCCCAGAGGAAGAGATCTTCATTTTCTTTAACTACACGGTCTGTTTTAGAACCCCACCACAGTTCCAATAGCTCTCCCTATATCTACTCAACCACTGTTTATGAGTGTTCACTGAGAGCTGCACACCAGGGCTGTGTATTCAGGAGGGAACACACCAGTCATGCACTCACATTCCATCTTGCCAGCATCTGAATGGGATTACTAAAGATAAAATACCCCAAAACTAAGAAGAGCAGTCACCCCTTCCCTTGTACTGGATATGTACTTTTGACTTCTGTATCTAAAAAAGAGATTGTTATTTTCTTGCACTTGCCTTTTGGCAATATCAGATGCAGTGTTTCTTATTGTTTGTACAACCATGGACCATGAATTCAACGTGGTAGTTTTTGTTTTGTTTTGTTTTTTGGTATAAGAATGTCTTAGTCTGTTCAGGCTATGTAACCAAATGCCATGGACTGGGTGACTTAAAAAACAGAAATTTATTTCTCATAGTTCTGGAAACTGTGAAGTTTGAGATCAGCATGCCAAAATGGTTGGGTTCTGGTGAGGACTACTTCCTGATTTACAGATGGTCACCTTCTTGCTGTATCCTCACATGGCAGAGACAGAGATCATTTCTCTCGTGTCTATTCTTATAATGTCACTAATCCCATTCAAGGAGGTTCTACCCTCACAGGCTAATTAACTTCCAAAGGCCCCACTATAAATATCATCATACTGGAGATCAGGACTTCAACAGATGAATTGGAGAGGGGGGACCCAAATATTTAGTCCAGAGCACTAAGCATACATAGAGTCAACACAATCACCTATAGCATTCCATCCCTTATGTAGAGATTATATGGTTCTACTCCACACCACGGTAAAGCAATGACCAGAAATAAGCCCCAACAATCCAGAAAGCTGGGCATTTTTTCAGGCATCTGCAAGAAGCAGATGCTCTGCCAAGCCAGAGAAAGGAACCAGCTTCTTGGAGTCTCAGGCTATATTTTGTGTTCAGTGAAGCACATCAGAATCATTTACATGGTGGAGCCAAAGTTAATTGTTTTCTTTCTTATTCTTCTATAATTTTATGTGGATCCACTTCTATTTTTATAAGAAAATAAACCTGAAGTAAAACAAAAAATTCAACCAAACTAAAGGGAATTTTCTTTCATTGCAAATGTTTGTTTAACCAATTTGCCCATTAATGGAAACTCCCAAGCTTCAGAAAAGATTTTCTCCTTTAAGAGAACACAGATATTTACCTAAAACTTCACATTTGTGACTTTTCAATATTGGGAACTTCATTTTTTTTTTTTAACTAATAAAATTGCACAAAAACAAATCTGCTTGTCCTACAACTATTTGTCTGTGGTTCAAAAAACTTTTTACTTAAATGAAATTATATGTTCTGCAAATCTAATTGCAGGAGAACTAAACACATTTACCAAGTAGTCATCTGTGAAACAAAATGAAGGAATAAGCTATAGGAAAATAGTGCCAGGAAATGGACAGTAGAAAGGAGTTCCAGGGAATGTCTACCTGCCTCTGTTGTGGTCATTTCTGGGTCCATTTTGATGTTTTCCAGTGAAAATTTAAAACCTCCTATCTCATTGCTGTGTATGAAATGACATTTGTTTAACTCTCACTGTACCTACAGAATAGATGAAGTGAATAGATTAAGATATTTTGCATTTAGGGAAGCCTGGGTGGCTCAGTTGGTTAAGCGGCTGCCTTCGGCTCAGGTCATGATCCCAGCATCCTGGGATCGAGTCCCACATCAGCTCCTTGCTCCGTGGGGAGCCTGCTTCTCCCTCTGCCTCTGCTACCACTCTGCCTGCCTGTGCGCTCTCACTCTCTCTCTCTCTCTCTCTCTCTCTCTGGCAAATAAATAAAATCTTTTTTAAAAAAAGATATTTTGCATTTATAAACCATCACATTTGTCTGTTATAGCTAATATACTGGTTGGAGTTATAGCCAACAGGCAATGGTTAGAAAGCAGGCAAAGATCCCAAGAGAGACTTAGTGGAAGGTAGATGTGGGCATATTGGGTGTGCACAGGTAAAATTGGTCAAAACTTTTTGGTTGCTTAATTTTCCTGAGTCTTCAATTTTAAACAAAAACATTTAGTGAATCAAATCACTTGGTTCTGTAGCTGTTTCAACTCCCTGAAACAATCATTGGATTGTCTATTCCCCAGTAACAAGTCCAATGCTGACTACAGAGTAAGCGCTGAAGATTTGTAGAATTCATGAACCAAGTGAATTAATGAATAAAAATTCTATACCCCATGCTTTTCCAGATAGGAGTATGTGGGTCAAGAAATACCTCTAAGAGGGAGACAAGCCATAAGAGACTCTTAACTACAGGAAACTGAGGGTTGCTGGAGAGGAGGTGGGGGGCCATCGGGAAACTGGGTGATGGGCATTAAGGAGGGCAATTGATGAAATAAGCTCTGGGTGTTATATGCAATTGAGGAATCACTAAACTCTACAAATAGTGTAAATAATACACTATATGTTAATTAACTGATTTTAAATAAAAAAAATACTTCTGAGTTCTGATACCAATATTCAAGATACATACATTTGACCCATCCAGTAGAGAGCTATCTTTCACATTATAATTACAAAAAGAACACTGGATGATTTGATTATTCTTCTTTCCTGATAAAGACACTAGATATAATTAACATTTAATTGAAATATTTATATCTTTATAGAGATACTATATATTTCAATTGTTCTGGTATGTTTGCAATGTAATTTTATCTATAAGTGGTTTCCAAACTAGACTGTGACCCTGATCAGTTGGATAAGTCAAGCAGTTTTAAATTATATCAATCATTGCAAATGATTTGGAAACATGGTGATCCTTTTTTGTAGTTCCAGTTATATCCCACACATACATATAGTCCAAGCCAAACAGATACCAACAAAGATATGTCTATACATGCTTGTGTGTTTATGTGTGTGTGTATGAAAGCATTTGTGGATTTTTGTTTGTTTGCTGATCTTGCTAACACAGTATTAATTTCTGCCTGTCAGTTCTCTAGGATTTTTGCACATTCACTGTTCAACCAAATGATCATTGGAAACCAACCTGACCATACAGAAAACTTAGTGTATTTTGATACAACAGCCTTCTTGAAATTTTCTCAGTAACTACCAGCATGCTCAAGGATTGCCAGGATAGGGGTAGCCCATATGGTTTAGTTGGTTAAGCTCTGCCTTCACTTCAGGTCATGATCCCAGAGTCCTGGGATGGAGTCCTGCATCAGGCTCTCTGCTCAGTGGGGGAGTCTGCTTCTCTCTGTCCCCTCAGCTTGTGTGTGCATGTGCACATGCTCTCTCTCTCTCTCTCTCTCAAATAAATAAATAAAATCTTTAAAAAAAAAAAAAAAAGGATTGCTGGGGTATGATTAACTTTCTTAGATGAGTTCCCACCATTGTGCAATGCATTTAAAAATACAGGAGCAAATAAATGATGTCACAAAGACAAAAGCCCTGCAGGTAAAAACTAGCATAAAGCAGATAAGCATTCTCTGGCTAGGATACAGAGCTCTAAAACCCCTTTTAAAAATTAAATCTTATTCTGAAAACACTATGTACCAGATGTGAACTGCCCAAACTTGTTTTTGAACAGATCCATTTTATGTCCATAGAGTTTAATGCACTAATTCAGGTTCATGCTGTTTAATTCATGGATCATTAAACCACTTCAGTGCTTAGCCCACTCATTCACCTGCAAGTCTATACCTTAAAATGAAGTCTGTTGTCCTTTTCCTTACATTTAAAGATGAAAAAGACTAATTATTTCTGCTAATGACTATCAGATTATCCTATTTAACTAAAAATAGATCCCTTGCCTAACATGCCTATACATAAAAGTTACCAGAAGCTTTCCTCAATTGACTGGCTAGATCAATTGCTTCAGTGTCAGCAAAGTCCACATGTTGGCTAGGCAGCAGGAAAATGAAGTTGAGGTGTTACCCCATCTCCTGTGAAAGAGGCAAAGGAATAGGAATGAACAGAGTCACATTCCAATCTTGGCAGAGCCTTCAAACAGCCTTGTGCTTGGTCAAAGAAAGACTCTGCTCTAAGCACTCATAAATCCTCATAACCATTGAGGTAGGGTTATAGAGGTGCTACTAGTATCCCCTTTCACAAGTGAAAGGATGTAGGTGTTTTCCTAGGGTCAGGTTATAGGTTAGGGGCAGAAATAGGATTCTCCTTGGAATAGATTAGTTACTATACTGCTGCTACTATCATGTACATGAAAGGACTGAGTAAAGTTGTGCAGAATGCTTATTCTCACGTAGGGAAGAAGTTCAGTAACTATATTTATGTGCAAAAATTTGAATGGGGGCAGAAGAAGCAGATAACTGATAGTGATGGCTGTCAGCAAGTGTCACCTGATTTTGAGGAGTGGCATGTTAGCTAAATAGGGCAGCTAAGCAAAACACAGTCTTACCATTTAACCCAGCAATTGCCATATAACTCAGCTAGGTGTTTACCCAACTGATCTGAGGATTTACGTCCACACAAAAACCTGCACACGGATGTTATAGAAGCTTTGTTTATAATCACCAAAAATTGGAAGCAACCAAAACGTCCTTTAATAGGTGAATGGATAAACAAACTGTGGCACATCCATACAACAAAATATTATTCAGAGATTAAAAGAAATGAACTATTAAGTCACAAAAAGGCATGAATGAATCTTAAATGCATAGTACTAATTGAAAGGAGCTAGTCTAAGAGGGCTATATACCCTATGATTCCACTTACATAACGTTCTGGAAAAGGCAAAACCATAGAGACAATAAAGATATCAGTGATTTCCAGGGGCTCAGAGAAAGAGGAAGAAGAGTTAAATAGATTAGGCACAGGCAGTCTCTTTGGGTGGTGAAACTATTCTGTATGTAATTATGGGTACGTGACACTACCCATGTGTCAAAACCTACAGAGCTTTATTTACAGCACAAAGAGTGAATCTTAATGCACAGAAATTTAAAAATTATTTAGGAGGTCAGGGGATCCTAGGATGGAATGCAGAAAGTGACAGAACAATCTACACATATTAAAAATATTTTAAACAACTTCACTGAAGGAGGTAGGGGTAAAGGTGCTGACCTAAGTAATTTTGGAAATGGATGGAGTCCATAAGACCTAAGGCAAAAGAACATGTAAAAGAATGAAACAGGACCACTTTCTGGATGCCATACACAAAAATAAACTCTCATGGATTCAAGACCTAAACATAAAACCTGAAGCCATAAAACTCATAGAGAAAAACATAAACAATAATTTATTTGACATCAAATATAGAAACATTTTTCTGGATATGTCTCCCCAAACAAGGGAAATAAAAGGAAAAATCAAATATTGGGACTACACCAGAATAAAAAGCTTTTGCACAGCTAAGAAACCATTGACAAACTAAAAAAACAACCTACTGGGAGAAGACATTTGCAAATGACATATCCAATAAGGAGTTAATACAAAAATACATAAAGATCTTAACATCAAAAGAACAAAACAAAAATAATCCAGTTAAAAATGGACAGAGGACCTGAATAGACATTTTTCCAAAGAAGATACATAGATAACCAACAGACACATGAAAAGATGCTCAACATCACTAGTCATCAGGAAAATGTAAATCAAAACCACAATGAGATGTCACCTTCTACCCATCAGAATAGCTAGAATCAAAAACACAAGAAATAACAAATGTTGGCATGAATGTGGAGAAAAAGGAACCCTTGTGCACTGTTAGTTGGAATGTAAGATGGTGCAGTCACTGTAGAAAACAGTATAGATTTTCCTCAAAAGCTTAAAATAGAAATACTGTATGATCCAATATTTCTCCAATGGGTATTTAACCACAGAAAATGAAAACACTAATCCAACAAGATATATGCACACCTATATTTACTGCAGCATTATTTACAATAGCCAGGATATAGAAACAACCTAAGTATCCATCAATAGACAAATGGATAAATGTGGGATACACACACAACACACACACACACACACACACATACACACAAATTATGCAGCCATAAAAAAAGGATGAGATCATGCCACTTGTGACAACACAGGTAGACCTACAGAGTGTTATACTAAGTGATCTAAGTCAGACTGAGAAAGACAAACACCATTTGATTTCATTCCTGTATAATCTAAAAACACATACATACATACATACATATATAAACAAACAAACAAAAACAGAAACAGACCCATAAATTCAGAAAACAAACTGAGGGCTGCCCGAGAGGTGGGAATGGGCAAAACAGGTAAAGAAGAGTGGGAGATACAGGCTACCAGTTATGAAGTGAATAAGTCACGGGAATAAAAGGCACAGCATAAGGATCTTGTAATAGTGTTGCACGGTGACAGATGGTAGCTACCCTTGTGGTGAGCATAGTATGGTGTATAAAGCTTGTTAAATCACTATGTTGTACACCGGTAACACATAAAGTAACACTGTGTCAACCATACTCAAATAAAAATATTAAAAGAAAGGGAAGGGAAAGGAAGAAAGGGAGAGAAGGGAGGAAGGAAGGAATGAGGGAAGGAGAGAAAGAGAGAGAGGCAGGGAGGGAGGGAGGAAGTCAGTCTTACCATTCACAATATGGACGGACCTAGAGGGTACAATGCCAGGTGAAAGAAGTCAGAGAAAGACAAATGCCATGTGATTTCACTCATGTATGGAAATCAAAAAACAAGTGAACGAACAAGAAAAAAAATAGACAATGGGGAAAAAACCAAACTCTTAAATACAGAGAACAAACCAGTAGATGCCAGAGGGGAGGTAGGTGGGAGTAGGGTGAGACAGATAAAAGGGACCAAGAGTACACTTACCTTGACAAGTGCTGAGTAATTTCTAGAATTGTGGAATTATTACATGTATACCCAAAACTAATATAACACTGTATATTAATTATACTTCATTTAAAAAATGAAAAAAGCTTTAAAGGCAAAAGAAAATGTAATCAAACCATAACTTTAGTTGAATATAAAGTTTCCGATGGGGTTTCAGGTTAAGAATTTTGATACTACTATACGCATACACTGGAATTGAACAATTAAGTAAATGGATTAGGAAGAGCCAGTTTTCTCACTGTTGGAATAGGAGTTTACAGATCAAAAATGTGAGGAGGCTGAAATGTTCTATGTGGTAATGGATTAGATTTGGAGCTATTAGTATGAACTCATGTTTAGCTTAACATAGATACATATGGTTATATATAAAAGTATTTGTAAGTTTGTATGTATACAGGAGTTAGTGTACACAAGTGTATCTCCTTGTTCTGTCAGCTGAGTAAGCTGAGAAGCAATGACACTCCACTACCAAGAAGCCTTGCTAGTGTCCAGATCTTAGTTTCTAATACCATTCTCCAATAAAAGGAAGCAGGGCTCCTTGGAGAAATGGCTGATTCTAGGACTAGGTCAGGAAGTACACAAGATGGTCCTGAAGCATCCTGTAGTTCCAGAAAGTAAGGGAGTATTAACACACACACACACACACACACACACACACCATGATGGGGGATGTCAAAGCAATATAAGAGCCAACAGAAAGAGTTCCCAATGGCCAAACGTGAAATAATTTGAACAATAAAATAAAAAATGTAGCACTAGACTAGAATCCAAAGTATAAAAATAAAATCTATGAATCCATACTAATATAAATAAATAATTGAATATCCAACTAAATGAGGGCAAGGAGACAAATCTCCCTTGCAGAAGAATTCCAAATAATTCTCTATAAGAAGGGGAAGCAAAACTGCCCACTTTTTTTTTAGCATGGACTGTGCATAATGACTTCCATGAGTATAGTATGGAAAGAGTCTAACTTTACAGTGGAGAAATATGACAAATTTCTTCAACTAAGCGATCAAGGTCAGCATCAGTAGTAATAGGTCATATTGGTAGAATGGACCCTTGATACAATGTGATGAAAATGGATCTTTAGTTTATAGTCTTCCTCCTGAAAACCTATAACCTAGTCTAAGGTTTTATTTATTTATTTGATAGACAGAGATATCACAAGTAGGCAGAGAGGCAGGCAGAGAGAAAGAGGAGGAAGCAGGCTCCCTGCTGAGCAGGGAGCCCGATGCGGGGTTCAATCCCAGAACCCTGGGATCATGACCTGAACCAAAGGCAGAGGCTTTAACCCACTGAGCCACCCAGGTGCCCCAAAACCTGTAACCCAGTATAATCATGAGAAAAACATCGGATGAATTCCAATTAAGCCACATTCTACAAAATGCTTGGCCGGCACTCCTCAAAAACAAATTAAGTTTGGAAAATGTCACAGCCAAGAGAAGCCTGAGGAGACACAACAACTAAATGGAATGCAGTATCCTAGGTGAGATCCTAGACTAGAAAAACAACATTAGCTCTATACTAAGGAAACTGAGTGAAGTTTGGACTTCAGTTAATAATAATATATTGATATTGGTTCATTGATTATAACAAATGTACCATACTAATAACTTAGTGATAGGAGAAACTGAGTATGTGGTTAGTAGTAACTCTCTGTACTATCTTTGTAATTTTTATTTAAGTATAAAACTACTTAAAAATACATTTTTCTAAACAGGGAAATTTTGGTTTTACCTAGAAGATCACATTACTGAAAGATACTGCTTCTCAACAATTCCATAAACAAGTTTCAATGTGGGAATAAAAGGTACAATTAGACACAAACAGTAGAAAATCAATTTATCTCCTTAGATACAATGATGATTTCAGTTTGATACAGATACTTGAAAAGAGATTAAAAAAATCCAGAAGTATATTTAATTTATTTGCTAAATAAACAATAACAATTTCCAGATAGTTGCAAAAGGCAAGAAACTATATCTAGCTGTATGATTAGCCCTCCTCGGGCTCTCTATCATTAGAATTTTAGTGCCTGGCTAGTGTATCCTTTCTAGTATATGAGATGACTTATTTTACAATGAAATATAGCCAGGGCATTACTGTTCCTCACCCTTTCCAACAACCTGGTGAAATGCTTAATCCAGTTAAAGGATGAAGTACAGGTTTTGGAAACAGGTATTTGAGCCTCTGTGTTGTTCTTGGAGCTACAATAAGGTCGGAGAAGCATCCTGAGTTCTCATCCTTTCCCAATCCTACAAAGCAAGAATGGTTGGATAAGCAGGAACTGGAGGAGAAGGCATGTGCGGATATCACTGTTTTCTTTACCCTACCCCTGCCTGGGGGCAGGTCTGAGAAGATGACAACAAAGGAAGAGCAACAGCTAAACACCTTCTGGATACATATCTTGTGCCAGGCATGGTGCCAGCATTTTACTGTTGGGCAGTCATCACAACCACCCTTATCTTTAAGGTTCTGAAGGGGCCCAATAAGTAAAGACTTCTACACTCCCTTAGTTATCAAAAAATTGAGATATAAGACAAAGAAGTGGCAGATGGCAATAATATCGCTCCTACTACTCTCTTACTGTCTTGATGAGAGAGCAAATTAGTGCAGCCATCTTGGAAAACTAAAGGTGAATATATATATACTTTATCCCCAGCAATTCTACTCATTGAAATACACCCAATAAATGCTCACCAAAAGACATATACTAGAATGTACATAACAGCACCATTTATATGGAAAATACAAATGGAAAATACCCAATCGCTATGCAAGGTAGATAAGATAAATAAATCTTGATTTATTCACAAGATGGACTATTACACAGCAATAAGAATGATTAATACATAACCATAATCAAGTACAAAAGAGCATGATTTATATGATTCCATTTATTGAAGTATAAAAGCAGGCAAAATGAATCTATGGTTTCAAAAGTCAGGATAGTTGTTGAGGGAGGTGGGGGGTACAGTGACTGGGAGGGAATAGGCATGAGGCTTCTTAGAAACTGGTGAATGGAAAATGGGTGCTACCCGATGTGTTTGGTTCTGAAAATTATAGAGCTATGCACTTAACAATATGCATTTTTATCATGTGCATTATGTTTTAATTTAAAAAATTAAAATTCTCTCTTAATCCTATCTCCCTATCCAGCTACCACTTCATTTCTCTCTTCTTTAAAGCAAATGCATTTTAAAATTTCTTAAATTCAATTAGCCAACATATAGTATATCATTAGCTTCAAATATAGTGCTCAATAATTTCTCAGTTGTGTATAACACCCCATGCTCATCACATCACATGCCCTCCTTAATGCCCATCACCCTATTACCCCATCCCCCCATCCACTTCCCCTCCAGCAACCCCCAGTTTATTGCCCATAGCTAAGAGTCTCTCATGGTTTTTTCCCCTCTCTGATGACCTCCCCTTCAGTTTTTCCTCCCTTACAACTATGGTCCTCTGCACTGTTTCTTATATTCCACATATGAATGAAACCATATGATAACTATCTTTCTGTTTGACTTATTTTGCCAACATAATACCTTCCGGCTCCATCCACGTCGATGTAAATTTTAAGTATTCAACTTTTCTGATGACTGAGTAATATTCATATATATATATATATATATATATATATATATATATATATGATTTTATTTTTTTATTTGACAGAGAGACAGAGATCATAAATAGGCAGAGTGGCAGGCAGAGGGAAAGGGAGAAGCAGACTCTCCACCAAGCAGCAAGCACCACCTCCACCCCCAATGTAGGGCTTGATCCCAGGACCCTGGGATGATGACCTGAACCAAAGACAGCTGATTAACTGGCTGAGCCACCCAGACTCCCCTGTTCCATTGTATTTATGAACCACATTTTCTCTATCCATTCATCTGTCGATGGACATCTCAGCTCTTTCCACATTTTGGCTTTATGAACATTGCTGCTATAACCATTGAGGTGCACATGCCCCTTCAGATTAATACATTTGTATCTTTGGATAAATATCTAGTAGTGCAATTGCTGGCTCATAGGGTAGCTCTATTTTTAACTTCTTGAGGAACCCCCATACCACTTTTCCAAAGTGACTGTACGAGTTTGCATTCCCTTGAACAGCGCAAGAGGGTTCCTTTTTCTCTGCATCCTCCCCAGCGTTTGTTGTTTCCTGTCTTGTTAATTTTAGCCATTCTGACTGGTGTAAGGTAATATTTCATTGTGGTTTTGATTTATATATCCCTGATGCCAAGTGATGTGGAGCATTTTTTTCATGTGTCTGTTGGCCATTTGTATGTCTTCTTTAGAGAAATGTCTGTTCATGCATTCTGCGCATTTCTTGAAAGAACTAGTTTTGTTCACTGTCTCCAATGTTTCCATTCTGTCCTGAATGCACTCCAACGAGGCTTTTGGCCTAGACTCTAGACCACTGCTCTGATGAAGATTCATAATGACTTGTACATGGTGAAATCCAATTTTCAATCTGCCTCATTTTACTTATCAGCAACATTCCATACATATGAGCACTCTCTCCATACTCACCTGGTTCTACACTCACCCTCACTGCCTAGGTAAATCCAAGCCTCATAGCTTTAAATACCATGCATATCCTTATGACTTCAAAATTTGTATCCTTAGCCCTTGACACATTAGATTTGTACATCCCACTGCTCACTCAAGACCTCCATTTGGATGTATAATAGACATCTCTAACAATATATCCCAAGCTGAACTTTTGCTATCCTCCAATCTACTCTTCCCACTCCTCTTCCTTTTCACAGAGACCTTAGTCACAGAGACCCCAAACCTTGGAATGGTTCTAGACTCCTCTCTTTTTCTTAGGCAATACACTTAATCTATCAACCACTTCCACTTTCAAAATATAGCCAGAATTTGCCCACTTTTCACCACCTCCACTGCTGACATTGTGGTTCAGTCCACTACAATCTCTTGCCTCATTTTCTCTTCATGGCCTCCTAAATGCTTCCTCCTGGCTTCTCACTCCCCCCACTCCTCTTACCTGCCCTTACACTCTACAGTTGATTTCCTTCAAAGAGTAATCCTTATAAATAATAAGTCAGTCATGCCCTGTGTCTACCTTACTCAGAACAAAAGGTAAACTCCAAACTATGACCCTTATTTTTTTAAGACTCTATTTATTCATTTGAAAGAGAGTGTGTGCAAGCAAGAGCACCCAAGTGGCAGAGGATGAGGGAGAAGCAGGCTCCCTATTCATGGGGCTTGATCCCAGGAAGCTGGGACCATGACCTGAGCCAAAGACAGATGCTTAACAAACTGAGCCACCCAGAATGCCCCCAAACTATGACCTTTAAAACTCTATGATCTCACCTCACATTATGTCTCAAACATCATCTTGGACAACCCTCCCCCAGTGTACTCTGCTTCAGCCATAATGGACTTAAAAAAAAAAAAAGACATATTTATTTACTTTAGAGAGAAAGAAAGTACATTGGGTAAGAGAGGGACAGAGGGAGAGGGAGAGAGAAACTTAAGCGGACTGTGCTGAGTGCAGAGCCCCAAGCAAGGCTTAAAACCAAGCAAAACCAAGAGTTAGGTACTTAACCAACTAGGCCTCCTAGGCGTTTGAGCCACAGTGGGCATTTTGTGGCTCCCTGTATATTCCAGGTATCTCCTGATTCTGGAAATTTGTTATTTTCTCTCTCTCTAGAATGTTCTTCCCCTGATATATACATGATTTGCATCCTCATTTCCTCCAGGTCTTGAACAAATGTGATCTTTTTAAAAGAAGACTTTTGTGGCCACTCTATCTAAAATTTTATGCATGCCTCTCTGTGTTATTTTTTTCTTCTTCTTAGCATTTGTCCCTCTTCTCCATGTGTTTGTTCATTTGTTGATTGGCGGATTATCTTTCTCCCTCACTAAATTGCAAGCTCTGTGAAGACAGGGATTTTTATCCATTATGTCCCTTTGTGCTCCAAGCCAAGGTACAATTAGAATGTGTTCAGTTCAATATCCACCTGCCAGTGGCATTTCAACTATCACTATAAATGAAATCATTCTTCTGGCATAGCATTCTCTGAGAGATTTTTATTTTCTCCCACAGGACAGAGTTGATTATTTTTATGATTCAGTCAAATTTACCACTAATGTCTCCATAACTATCTGGACCTCTCTCTGGATCCTAAGGAATTTGTTCCTGAGTAGTGAACATGATCTAGAGTGCAGTTCTTGGCCTGATCCCATAGCCACACATATCTGTTTGCTCCCAGGATCTGCCTGCTTGACCACTGGAAGGCTCCAGAGCTGGTTCTTCTTCATGTGCCATGATTGCAGCCTAACATGTCAAAACCATGAGACAGCCATCTGTTCAGTTACATAACTTGAGATCTGGAATAATTTGCAATGTAGGATTTGATGCCCAAATAAAATCATTTGCAGAAAGGAGATTAAGGTTTCTTTGCTGGGAAGAGGAGAAATTACCAGAGAAGCTATCATTTCACAGAATATAAATAAAACTGACTTCAAAATATCTAACTGGAGAAGACAACTTTGTTTCCCTAATATTTTTCTGCATTAAAAATAAGCACAAGACTATAGTTCAATTTTGTAAATGCAAAATAAATTTTTAATTGGGAAAATGAAATTATTAATTTAACATATCTTAATTGTGTTTGGTTCATTAGTCTGCCCTATAATGCTCCAAACGGAATCTGGGGAGGGCAGGAGGGAAATGCTGATTGCTAAAGACTTGATAAGCTATATAGGCTGGCATCATAGCACAGTCTTTCATCCTGGGGCAACACCTGATCCACCATCAGTGGGATAGAAGCCTGGATTTCTTTTCTAACATCACTCCATGTGACCACAGTCACATTAAAAAAAAATCTACGATTGTAGACAAGAATTTCTTTTTTCTTTTTTCCGTGTAGACTAGAATCTCTCTCACTAAATTGACTCCCCTAAACAAGGCTTGATTCTGTGACCTTATTCCAACTCCCTAGTTTAATGTCCTCCAGTCTTCTGCTAAATAGCACTCATTTTCCCACATGGAACTGATACTCTGATTAAAAATCAAACAAACAGAGATTTGTGTAATCTCTGACTGATTTTATTTGGAATAAAATCAGTCAATAAAGAAAAGTATAACAAAGTAAGTGAAAATCACCAGAACTTCCATTGGTTAAGATGTTTTGTGTATTCTTCTGTATGTTTTTTACATATGCAGATTTCTGTTTTACAAAAAATTAATCCTACTATACACATGAAACAATATTATTTAGCAAACAAGAGGAGAAGAAATTAAATTTTTTTGTTTGATTGTATATTAAAGAAAACCAACCCTTCAGAGAGGAACCAAGTCAGATAAGGAAAGAAGCAAGACAGACTGCAATGGAAGTTAACCCAGACCAACTGAATGATTGCCTGGATGGGTGGGTGGTTGGGTAGATGGGGAGCTATTTGACTGTGGTCAGTCAGAGAAGACCTCTCTGATAAAGCAGATTTGAGTAGCAGTCATTGAGAGGGAGCTCTGTAAAGATCTGGGGAAAATCTGTCCAGTGGAAGGGAATAGCAAGTGCCAAGGTACTGGCAGGCATGAGCTCTTTGCCCTTACAAATGGAAACTCCCAGTATCATGGAGGACACCTGTTCAAGGTAGGTTTTCCTCATTAAATCCTTCTGGTTTTCTCAAAAAACTGTCTACTATGCTGATATAGCTTGAATTCCCCAGTACTGAATATTTGAATGATTTTTTCTGAAATTCTTCCTAATGAGATTTAAGCAAGATTGGTGGGAGTTCCTTTGTATTCTTGGAGCTCTCTGGAAGGAGAAAATAAATGGGAACATACTTGTTTCAAATACAGATCCAGGCTGATTACTAGCAAGTTATATGGTACAACACTATATTCCTCTAAATGTAAATAGTTTTTGCTTATTATTTTATTTTATTTTTTAAAAAGATTTTATTTATTCATTTCACAGAGAGAGAGAGATCATAAGTAGGCAGAGAGGCAGGCAGAGAGATAGGGGTAAGCAGGTTCTCTCTCTCACAGAGAGAGAGATCATAAGTAGGCAGAGAGGCAGGCAGAGAGATAGGGGTAAGCAGGTTCCCCGCTGAGCAGAGAGCCCCACGTGGGGCTCGATCCCAGGACTCTGAGACCATGACCTGAGCTGAAGGCAGAGGCCCAACCCACTGAGCCACCCAGGCACCCCTGCTTATTATTTTAGTGGTAATGAAAAGTCTTCCCCACTCTCAAAAAAAAGTCCTAGACCAGAAATCAGAAAGCTGCAGTCTCAGCTCTGTCTAGCACAGGGTCTATTAACGACGCAGAGCTCACTTAGTTTCTCTGGGCTCAGTATTTTTTTAACCCTGAAATGAGAAGAATAAATTAGATAAATTCACATTAGGATAAAAATGCAATGCTTTTTATGACAACAACAGATATGACCAAAGTGAATAAATTGGTCTTAGAAATACAGGATATCAGAGTAAAACACTTTTTGAACTAAACTAAACTTTTGAACTAAACTAACTTTTTGAAGCAACTAAATTACAGAAAACAAGCACAAAAGCTAAACTTTCTCAAAAAGTATAATCGTAGGGAATTGCTACATCAGATCTGGACACTGAAAAGCCACGAAAGGATTCCAACGGGTAAAAAGGAACTGTATGGTAAGAAGTGCACACAGTTGTGATGTAGTCTAGTCCTGCACAACTTACTGGAACACTGAAGAAACAGACTTGCTATTTATTAAATGACCTGTCTGTTCCATTCCGAAAACACGTACATGGTCTAGATTATTGTGACATGGACCAATTGTCAGGTTACTCCTCAATGGGGATTGATTCATAGCTGGTAGAAAAAAGTCATGATAGCTCCATTTCTGAGTGGGTAGAGAGGGAACAGTAGCCAAGCTACAGAACCATTAGAAGGTATTTTTAAAGCCACATTTACATAATTTCATAATAATGGGCATGTCCTGTCTGCTCTTATATTGCATGGTCTGAAAACAAATGCCAAATTAAAATATGGCAGTAGTCCCCGGTAAGTTTGTCTTGGCAAATTTTTCTCTTTTCTGCTCCTTTAGGGGGAACCCTGTCATTGACCCAATATTCTCAAGCAGATATATTCAGCTGAGAGGAAAAAAACCGAGCCATAAACAAAGCAAAACTGTAAAAGTCACCAAGGAACCTTGGCCTCTTTGTAAGAGATTTCTTTAATGCTAGCCAGTCTGTCCAGATGTCTGAGAATGGATTACATGGTTCTGTGAGGTTCCTGTTAGGACCAGGATGTCATAGAAAGCTTCAATAACTGACATGTTTAAAGGGAGAAAAGGTTGTGTTTAGTTATTTATTTATTAGTTTTACTAGTGTTTAGTTATTTATTAGTTATTTATTTCTAAATACTATGTGACTTTGTACTTAGGTGACTACTTGTATTTTACACGGGATTCCATTTAACTATTTTCAGAGACATCATTTACTTAGAAGACAACTGGGTAATATAATGAACTGGTGTGGGAGGAGGCAAAATGTTGTAACTTACAGGAAGTAATTTATCTTCTTGGTGGGTTATCAGGATATGGTGATGACTAGACTTGTTACTCAAATTATTTCTTAGCAACAACTTCAAAGGAAAAGATATTGAACTTGAAACCATCTAGCATTTGAAAGTTTGTGTGGGTTTCAACTGAACTTCTCAAGGACTATATTTTCCAAAGGGTCAGAAATCAATGTACATCTAGAATTTCAGACTGTATCTATCACAGTGGTTCCTCTGAGGGCTACGCATATCACAGAATGAGCTGCAAGGCTATTTGTATAAGAAAAATCAAGTGGAAGGAGATTAAAAAAAAAAAAAAACAACTCTGCTACATAGAAGAGTGAATTTGTGTGGATGACATTTCCATGCATGTATCAAGTTTACTGACAAAAAAGTGGGGGAGAAATATGAATGTCAAGTCCAACAGATACCTAAGGCCCAAGGGAGCAGATATTAGTGATTTTTGAGCTGGATACAAAAATTCTAAGAAGCAAAAGAAAAATGAGTTTACCAAGTAACATCCTTTCCACATTCAAAGCTAAACCTACACATGCATACGAGTAATATCATGCAGGTTATGAAGCTCCCACATAAAACCAACAAATAATTTTAATAAATACTGGGTCCAGGGCACCTGGGTGGCTCAGTGGGTTAAGACACTGCCTTTGGCTCAGGTCATGATCTTAGGGTCCTGGGATGGAGCCCCACATCGGGCTCTCTGCTCAGCAGGGAGCCTGCTTCCCTCTCTCTCTCTCTCTCTGCCTGCCTCTCTGCCTACTTGTGATCTTTCTCTGTCAAATAAATAAATAAAATCTTTAAAAAAAGAAAAGAAAAGAAAAATTCTTTCTTTTAAAATAAATACATACATACATACATACATACATACATACATACATACATACCGGGGCAACTGGGTGGCTCAGTGGTTAAGCCTCTGCCTTCGGCTCAGGTCATGATCTCAGGGTCTTGGGATCAAGCCCCGCATCGGGCTCTCTGCTCAGCGGGGAGCCTGCTTCCCCCTCTCTCTCTCTGCCTGCCTCTCTGACTACTTGTGATCTCTGTAAAATAAATAAATAAAATCTTTTTTAAAAAATTTAAATACCAGAATTGTTGAAGCAGTTAAATATAGGTTTGTTCTTGAGTCCTTAATACATCTGAAACAAAAACCTGAGCCATAAAAAATACAATTAACCATACACATTCATTTTCTTGAAACTCCCCACTTTTAGAATCGGCCAATTTTAAACTTCCAAAGTGAGTAAAGATGCTGTGCATCATTTAGACACTAAAAATGTCCTTCTACCCTGTACTGTAGCAATTAAACAATATGACTTTTTAAAAAAGTATAAAAATAAAACCAAAAAGCAAGCAGAATTGTGAAATCCCCTGACACTGTGTTAAAGTATTCAGCAGCAGCCTCTGTGATAGACTAGAATACTGGAACAGCCTAAATCTCTGTGTTATATTTAATTTTCCAGAAGAATAAAGAAGTACATTTTTTACAGTAAGTAAGTTGGCATTGCACACACGAAGCAAACAGGATGCCTGAACCGTATGCATAAAAGATTGCAGAAATGACAAGGCAAGCAAATTATACATACAGTACTTATGCTTTCAGCAAGAACAGAAGGCTCAGAAAGTACTAAATTATGTCAATTCTATGAAAAAATGATGAGGTAGAGTGAAGTTGAGGAAGGTGTGGCTCAGAGCTTTTTTTCACTTAAAATACTTTGGACTCATTCATGTGTACAAATGAATTCATCAATCCTCCGTGGTAAAAAAAATAAAAAATAAAAAAAATGCATATGAACAGAATAAAAGCCTTCTCCCAGTGGCAGACACAAATCAGAATCTTTGAGGAGATTTGCCTCCACCAGCTCTGCAAAGGTGGTTGGCACACTCTCATCTAGCTACAAGGCAACATGATAGAGAAATGTGAAGAGGACCTATGGCCGTCCACGCTGCTCTCCGTCTGCGCAGCATCTCTGATTGTTCTTCAGGAACAGGACTGATGGGAGCAAGCGGTCGACCGAACGCTATCTGGTTTGGTACCCCCTATCCTCCAGGGTCATGTGATTGGACATGCTCATATACTCTTGGGCCGCGATGGCGTAATGACGAATCTTGCTGAGTCATGCTAAACTTGTTGGGCATGTAGCATTAGTGCTTTAATTAAAGTGCCCTTAGGAGCATTGGAAGCAATGACCCATTCATTCTCCTCCTTTGCTTGATGTGTGTCAGTGACACAGGACAGAGCCCACACAGGATGTGATTAATCAAACCAGACTTTCTTTCTTCCTTTCTTTCTTTCATTCTTCTTTCTTTCTTTTATTCTTTCTCTCTTTCTTTCTTTCTCTTTCTTTTTCCAGTAAAAATAAGGCAAACCTGACCATTTCTTTTTTTTCTTTTCTTTCCCTTTCTTTTATTTTCCTTCTTTCTTTTTTCTTTTTTAAGACTTTACTTATTTGAGAGAGTGAGCAAGAGAGAGCACAACCTCGGGGAGAGGCAGAGGGAGGAGGAGAAGCTGGCTTCCCACTGAACAGGGAGAACTATGCAGGACTGGATCCGAGGACCCTGGGATCACGACCTAAGACGAAGGCAGATGCTTAAAAGATGAGTCACCCATGCACCCAAAACCTGACCATTTCTTATAACAAAGGAAAAGGCATTTTCCTAACTTTTCTGTCCATGCAAAAGATCGTACTGGGGAGAACAAAGGGCAAGGTTATTTGTGGATATATTCCCCTCATTCCAACTCCTGGGTATAGAAAAATAGCAGACATTTCTGCCTTTAGTAAGATTCTTCTGATGCTGGAGTGTAATGGAGTCCCAATAATTAAAAAGACCTTACATTTATATAGATCTCTACAGTTTGCCAAATACTTCACATAAATAATTTCATTTGTGCCTTGCAGATTTCCATGATATATTAATGTTCTCTTTCTAGAAGTTGATTGTTTATAAATGTTGAATTCACTCTAATATGTACATAAGTGGTGTTCATGATACAAGTTACTTTTATGGTTCCCTACAAGTGTATATAGGAAGTTTTGTAATAGAGACCATCTTCCAGCTCCTGCAAATATATACTCCACCCTACTCCCCAAATATATGGAAGAGTAATGTTCAAGAGAAAGTGGCTGTTCACACCTCAATTTTTCTAAAACAGGAAGTAGGCACAATAATAGGGAGAAAGGGGAAGCTAACTCCTTCCTCTTATTTTCTGTGGGGCTGTGATGCAAAGCAATGATGAAAAATATTTTAACTCCTGTCAATCACCATAAAAGAAAACAGGATTAAAAGCATCAGAGATAAGATATATATTTTAAATAAATATATATATTTTAAAGACAATGTTCAACATACTCTGTGCACATGTGTGTAGGTTGGTGAATTAAGTGACGTAGAATGAGATCCTTAATTACTCTTTTTCCTTTGTTTCAGAATTTTTTAAAGGTTACTCTATATCTGCCTTGGTAATCAAAGTCCCCTTTGGGTTTTGAAGAATTTGTCCCCCCTTTTCATTCACTCAATGATATGTCATCATTTGCATGGTATAAATGTCACTGTCGTTTTTGGTGGTAATCACAAAACTTTTTTCTTGAGTAAACCTGATGATTATTTGGTCCTTTCTATTTACTCTAGTCACATTGCTTCTTTTCTTATCTGTCTCTCACCTGATAGTCTGTGTTTCTTTCTCTTTCCAGACCTGTCATTTCACCCTTTCTTGTCTTCTCCCACCTTTTACCATCCTTCCCCACTTCATTCCCGTTAACTGATGTCCTTTATAGATCGAGAACAATATCATTGCATAAATACTACTCTCCCTTGGGCCCCTTCACATCCTTTTCCGTCTTTCCCACAGACTGCTCCAATATCTTATTACAAGTACTTGAAGTACAACTTGCTGCTGAGAGCGCCTGGGTGGCTTGGTTGGTTGAGCAACTGCCTTCAGCTCCGGTCATGATCCTGGAGTCCCAGGATGGAGTCCCGTGTCAGGCTCCCTGTTCAGGGGGAAGTCTGCTTCTCCCTCTGATCCTCCCCCCTCTCATGCTCTCCTTCTCTCACTCTCTCTCAAATAAATAAATAAATAAAAACTTTAAAAAAATAATCAGTTGCTGATGGTTCCTCCTATGTATGTAATAGTGAGAAATTGGAGCTGAGCCCAGCATTTCTCTGTGGGTGCTTAGTCAAATAAATGGTGGTGAATTTATAAAATAGAATATCATATAGCCATCAATAATGCAACCATGTATTGACATGGAAGATTATTCATGATATATTTTACATGGAAAAAGTAGATTATAGTTCAGTAGGTATAGTATAAAAATACTTTTAAATATGCATATTTGTGTCTTAGCCTGTTCAGGCTGTTATAACTGAATATCAGACTAGGTGGCTTATAAACACTACTTATTTCTCACAGTTCTGAATTTTGGGAAGTCCAAGATCAAGGTGCTGGCAGATTCACTGTCTGGTGAGAGCCTGCTTTCCGGTTCATAGTTGCCTGTCTTCCTGCTGTGTCCTCCCATGGAGGAAAGGACAAGAGAGCAGTCTGAGGTCTCTATGAATCCCATTCATCAGGGCTTCACTCTCATGACCTAACCACCTTCAAAGACCATCACACTGGGGATTAGATTTTAATATATGACTTTTGGAAGACACAAACATTTAGTCTATAGTCATTTGTGTGCCAATGATTAAAGAGTTTATTCCAAATTGTCAGAAGAATTTACCTCTACACAGTGGAATTGAGAATGATTTCATTTCACTTTTTTTTCTTATCTGTGTATTTTAGTTTTTGTTATTGTTGTTTGACAAAATTAAGATGTTTCTAAAAATACAAGTTTCATGACTGCTACTCAAAGTAGCCGTCTCACTTTCTCTAGCTTCTCACTGCTTCTTCCTTTTTTCGATATAGAAAGAAGAAGAAAGGTTTCTGATGGTGTCTCAGTTACCAGAATACAGATGGTGAACTGCAGCGGTCACTAGCCTCATTCCCTCCCAACCGCAAACCCAGCAGTATGCAATGTGTGTGGGGAGCCTGGAACCCAGCATGGCCTCTCCCACTGGTGACAGAAGCAAAGCCCATGACCTGTAGTCTCAGAAAGAGACCTGATTCTCCTGAAGGTCAAAGCCAACATCTACACTTTGTAATGCTCTTTTGTAACATCTAATTTATTCTGCCACAGTTCAGAGTTGGTAGTATGGACCCTGGCTAAGGTTACTTCTGCAAATCATTTCCAGGAAAATGGATTGTGCATCTAAGATAAGGGGATTCAGGTGAATGTTTAACTCATTTGGACAAGCCCGTTATCTTCAATTTATTTGGCAATATCCTTTTTGTACACAGTTGTATGCACAAGTGCAATGATTTCTAATTATCCTTATCTATTCAATACATGACTTAACAATTGGGGCAACTTTTTCCTGTTCATTTATTTGTATCATGACAATCCTGAGGACAATAATACTGTATACATGAACAAATATTCAGTGATTCAGATTTCTTATTAATTCCAATTGGGCATTCTCCATGTCAAATGTGGTTAACTTCATTATAAAAATGTACCCACAAATAAATATTGCCTAAAAATAATGTGTAGGGTTTATGCATTCATTTCTTCATTCAGTGAGCAACCATGATTGAGTACCTATTCCTTGCCAGGTGTTGAGTTGGTCCTGGGAATATAGACAGAAATAAGGTAATTTTTTTGTACTTAAGGATCTCCAAGACTGGTGCAAGACACATTAACGTGAGGAGACAATTGCTCTTCAGGAAAGTAAGTGCTATGATAGAAACTACAGCTATCTCTTCCACATACCTGGCTGCTTTTTGAATATAGTCACTTAGATGGTCCTCAGACATCTGAGTATTCAAAACAGAGAAAGTTTAGGGGTGCCTGGCTCAGTCAGTTAAGCACCTGACTCTTGATTTTGGCTCAGTCATGATCTCAGGGTTCTGGGCTGGAGTCCCATATAGGGCTCAGCAAGGAGACTACTTAAGGATTTCTCTCCCCCTGCTCATGTTCTCCCCCCCTCTCTCTCAGATAAACATTTTTTTTTAAAAAATTCAATTACCTGGGGCGCCTGGGTGGCTCAGTCCTTAAGCATCTGCCTTCAGCTCAGGTCATGACCCCATGGTCCTAGGATGGAGTCCCACATTGGGCTCCCTGCTTAGCAAGAAGCCTGCTTCTCCTTCTCCATCTGCCTCTCCCTCTCTTGTACACTCTCTCATCGTCTGTTAAATAAACAAATAAAATCTTTTATTTAAAATCAGTAAAATTTAGGGACGCCTGGGTGGCTCAGTTGGTTAAGCAGCTGCCTTCGGCTCAGGTCGTGATCCCAGCGTCCTGGGATCGAGTCCCATATCGGGCTCCTTGCTTGTCAGGGAGCCTGCTTCTCCCTCTGCCTCTGCCTGCCATTCTGTCTGCCTGTGCTTGCTCTCTCTCCCTCTCTCTCTCTGACAAATAAATAAAATCTTTTAAAAAATAAAAAATAAAAAAATAAATAAAATAAAATCAGTAAAATTTAAAATAAATAAATTCAATTAACCAACTTATAGTACATCATTAGTTTCAGATGTAGTGTTCAATAAATCATCAGTTGTGTTATAAATAAATTTTTTTAAAGATTTTATTTATTTATTGGGGCACCTGGGTGGCTTGGTTATTAAGCTTCTGCCTTTGGCTCAGGTCATGACCCCAGGGTCCTGGGATCTAGCCCCATGTTGGACTCCCTGCTCAGAGGGAAGACTGCTTCTCCCTTTCCCACTACTCCTGCTTGTGTTCCCTTTCTCACTGTCACTCTCTGTCAAATACATAAATAACATTTTAAAAAAATTTTGTTTTAAAAAAAATTTTTTAAATGTTATTTAGGGGCGCCTGGGTGGCCTAGTGGGTTAAGCCTCTGCCTTCGGCTTAGGTCATGATCCCAGGGTCCTGGGATCGAGCCCTGCATCAGGCTCTCTGCTCAGTGGGGAGCCTGCTTCCCCCTCTCTCTCTGCCTGCCTCTCTGCCTACTTGTGATCTCTCTCTCTCTCTCTCAAATAAATAAATAAAATCTTTTAAAATAAATAAATAAATAAAATGTTATTTAAAATAACATTTTTTAAAAATGTTATTTATGTATTTGACAGAAAACGAGCACAAGCAGGGGGAGCAGCAGAGGAAGCTGCAGAGGAAGAGGGAGAAGCAGGCTCCCCACTCAGCAGGAATCCTGATGCAGGCTAGATCCCAGGACCCTGGGATCATGACCTGACCTGAAGGCAGAAGTTCCATGGACTGAGCCACCCAGGCACCTACAAGTAAACCTTTAAAATAGAAAAAGTTTAATGCTACTGGGGAGAGAAAAGGTGAGAGGCTGAATAGGAGATTCTGAGGAAACCCTGCCTCTGGCCACACTAGGAAGCCAGTAGCACCCATAAAGTGGAGGGATAAAGGAAGGTGCTTGAGTCACCAGACCACAAGCTGTGGGTTATTGGAGGAGAGTGAAACAAGCCTGTTGGGAGGGAGCTGGGTGCAGAGCAGATGCAATTCCTGCTGGAGACATTGCCAGAGGTAAAAAAGGAAGAGGAACAATATCCTGGCTTTTCCCCTCCTTTTGTTCTCTAATCTCTTGCCAGTGCCTCCCATTGCCCAGACCAAGCCACAAGCCAGCTAACACTGGAGCCTGGGAATCCTAACCAGCAAGTCAGCTCCTGTTTATACACAACAGAGCAGGGAACAGCAAGGAAAATGATATGCGGGCAAATGCCTAGGATCAACGCATGCCTCAAACTCACAGCATTCAACAGTGAACTTTTCATTTCCCTCACAGCTGAACCTGACCCGCAGAAAATTCTTCATCCTTCTGTTTCCCCCCTTAATGACTGCTACCAACAACTGCTCAAGCCAAAACCTTGGATACCATCCTTGATTGCTTTCTCAACCTCATTCTGACAATCACCGAGTCCATTGGCCCTGTCTCCTTCGTCTCTCAAAACCATCATTCTTCTCCATCCCAGCTGCATATCCTTCTTTCAGGTCATCGTCATCCCCGACGTCCATGACCACATGTGTCTCTCAACTGATCTCCTCCTACTAGACCTGCCTCTTACTCTCCTTCCAATTCATTTCACCCAGAGTATTCTTTTTCAGGTACAGATCTGATGATGTCAACCTCTTGCTTAACAGCTTTCTTTCTTCTATGGAGTACCAATGGAGTGTCCTCAGAATAAAATCCAAATTCTTTTTGAGGTCCTTCTAACTCAGCTCCTTCTTCAGCCTCATTTGCTCATTCACTGAATGTGTGCAGTCAATCAATAAATGTTCACTGAGTGCCTATTCTGTCACACATGGGACCAAGTACTCAGGACACTCCTACCTTGGATGAACAAGGTTTTTACTACCCAGCACCCTAAACCTCTCCTTCCTCTTCCCCAGCCATTCCCTGCTTCACCCAGTCCCATCCCCTAACTTATTCCTATCTTCCTTCATATCTTATGTGAGTCTTCCTCCAAACATCTACCCCTTGTTCTCCAAGTCCAGACTTGTGTCCCTTCTTAGTATCCCCAGAGTGCCTTATATGTATTCATTCATGAGCTAACCATCCTTTATCATAACTGTCCCTTCACTGTACCAAATCTCAAATAATGTGTAAGTTCCTTGAAAGCAGGAGCTCTGTTTTATTCATGGTCATATTCTCATCACCTAACATCACGCCCAGCATATTGCAAGACTTCCAATCTTTATGAGATGATTCAATCGATTAACTAAGCACAAGGTGCTATGGGAAGGTGTTGTATACGGAGTATCTCATCCAGACCCTAGTAGTAGGATGTGAGAAGGAAAGGCTGGGGAAGTTTTCCTAGAAAAGGTAATATCTAAACTCTATTTTGAAGGACAACTTGGAAAGGTGGTTGGCAGTTAGAAAAACAATTCAGTGAAAACGCAAAGGAAAGCATGCCAGTGAGGAAAGTTAACATGGTGTGAACAGAGGTGCCTTAGGTAGCTTCATATAGCCTGGTTCATAGAATTTGGAGGAAAGATAGTAAAGGATGAGGCTAACTTGAGATGAGAAAGGCCTTGCTAGGGACACCTGGGTGCCCTCTACTCAGATCATGATCTCAGGGTCCTGGGGTCGAGACCATATCAGACTGTCTGCTCAGAGGGGAGTCTACTTCTCCCTCTCTGTGCTCTTGTGCAGGTGCGCTCTCTCTCTTTCTCTCTCTCTCTCTCTCTCTTGCTTGCTCTCTCTCCTCTCCCTTTCTCTCTCTCAAGTAAATAAATAAGAGCTTTTTTTAAAAGGAAGAAGAAGAAGGGACTTGCTAAAGAGTTAAGAGCTTAAACTGAAATTTTTGAAAGATGTTAAACAAGGAGTGGAGAGGACCACACTTGCACATACAAACTCTGGAAGCTGTGTGGTAAGTGAATTAGAGCCAAGCAAGGCTGGCTACAGAAAGAGCAGTTAAATAGGAAAAGATTGGGGACTGAACATGGGCAGAGCGGAGAGATATTGAAGACACAGAATTGACAGGACTGGCTGACTAATTGATAAAATAAAGGGAAAAAAATACAGAGTAAATCTAGAATTATGAGTTCAATTCTACATGTTGGGTTTGAGATGTCTCTTGTCCATCAAGGGAGAAATATGCGTTTGAACTAAATAGGTCTGAACTTAGAAAAAAAAAGTTCTACTGGGATGGCAGTGGCTGTGGGAGTGAGAATGGAAAGGACATACAGACGTTTATTGCACAAATTTTCCAGCTTTTCTTTAACTTGAAGTTTTTCCATAATAAAATGTTGAAGAGAGGGCGCCTGGGTGGCTCAGTTGGTTGGGGGACTGCCTTCGGCTCAGGTCATGATCGTGGAGTCCTGGAATCGAGTCCCACATTGGGCTGCCTGTTCCGTGGGGGGTCTGCTTCTCCCTCTGATCCTCCTCCCTCTCATGCTCTCTCCCTCTCTCTCATTCTCTCCCAAATAAACAAATAAAATCTTTTTAAAAAAATAAAATGGTGAGGAGAAAAGGTGCGATGAGGTTGAAGAAGTAAAGGATAATAGAATGACATAAAATAAAATAATAAAAGAAAATGCAATTTACGAGGCAGACGGAAAGCCAGCAAGGGCAGTATTCTAAAAATCAAGGGAAGTGTTTCAAGAAGAAGGAAGTAATTAACAGTGTCAAATTCTGCAGACCAGTAAAGTGAGATAAGAACTAAATCATTTATTAAACTAAGTAATTTAAAACCTGGGTAAAGGCAGTTTCATGGAGTAGTGGAAGTAGAAGACACAGGGACCGGGAAGTGGAACGTGGAGAAAAGCGCAGACTACTCTTTTAAGAAAATTTGGCTGTGAAGGGAAAGCAATATCAGGTGACAGAGACAGGGAACTATTGAAAGAGTCTCTTTTTGAAATGGGAGGCATCTGAGCCTGTTTGTACTCTTAGGGAAAAGAATCAGGGTAGAGGTTGAAGAGAGAGGTGGGAGAGGAGATAAGTGGTGTTTCCAGATCCCCAAAGAAAGGGCAGGTGATGAAATCCAAACAGGTGCAGAGATTAGCCGCTGGCAGCTGGAGGGAGATCTCTTCCTGGAGACAGAGAGTTAAGGACTGGATAGATGCAGGCAAATTTGTTAGGGGACCCAAGAAGCAGTGTAAGGGTTCGTCCACCCATCTCTGCTTTCTTTGTGAAATGTTGGCCAGGTAAATCACAACCAGATGGGTCCTAATTCCTAAGGTTAATGTATGAATAGCCCTTAGTGCATCTATGCAATGTGCAAGATAGTTTGGTGCCCAAGCGATGTTTTGACAATGTTTTCTTAAGGGGTATTTTTAAAAATTTTCTTGGATTAATACAGCTTTTACTTAGCATGCCATAAAACTCCCCTGGGCTAAAATCCATTGTAGTGCATGTGACCTTCAGTAATCTCTCCTAAACAGTACAGAATATAATTGAATTCAGATTGGTTTTAGGTCGATCTCTTCTATAAACTTATTTCTTTATGATGGATAGTTAGGAGGTAGAAAGTTGAAAACCCATTTTATAAGAATAAATGGTAAAACTGCAAGCCTTAAATGTAAAATTAGTGGAAGTGTTTAATGGTAAGACATTGTCTTAAGACTACTAAGGTCTGGGGGACCTTATCTTATCTTTATCTTTCCTATCTTTTTTGTTTTGTTTTATTTTGTTTCTATTTTTTTTTTTAATTCAAGTTAGTTACTATATAGTGTATTATTAGTTCCAGGGGTAGAATTTAGCGACTCATCAGTCACACATAACACCTGGTGCTCATTATATCAAGTGCTCTCCTTAATGCCCACTACCCAATTACCCCATTCTTTTTTTTTTTTTTAAGATTTTATTTATTTATTTGGCAGATAGATCACAAGTAGGCAGAGAGGCAGACAGAGAGAAGAAGGGAAGCAGGCTCCCTGCTGAGCAGAGAGCCCGATGCAGGGCTCGATCCCAGGACCCTGGGATCATGACCCGAGCCGAAGGCAGAGGCTTTAGCCCACTGAGCCACCCAGGCACCCCCAATTACCCCATTCTTTAAGTGAATTAAATGAGGAGGACTTTTCTCTCAGCCATCAATAACCAAAGCCCTTACTTTAAAAAAAAGTCCATGAAATAAATAGATGAAAATGGGATACCTCCTTTCTGCCATTTCATCTCAGCTACCTCACCTCATTTTCCCTTAAAAATCAATCAACTTTCTACTGAGTGATAAACATTTGTACTGTTCTACAAATATATGTTGTGCTCATTCAGGTAAACTACATTAAAAGATTTCTTAAAGCGTGAATACACCAATGAATATCTGACATCAACAATAGTAATGTCATAAGCAAGGTTTATAATTCTGGCCTCCTGGTTGCAGCTGATAGGGTTAGTCTGTTGTGAAAATTTTGGGTTACATTCTAGTATAAGGCGTGAGATTGGGTTTCCTGAAAACATGCTTTGAAACAAAAGTTGCCTATGAAGACTTACTGGAGAGACCTCTTAAGGAGTTATACTTACAAGGAGAGGAAAATAGAATTGGGCAGAGAGAGAAGCCAATCCATAACACATTTGCAACTGAGACTTCAGCTGGTCCAACAGAGAGCTCCAAAGCCAGCATGGCCCTTCAGAGTTGTCTCCACCTGAGGCAATCAGACTGTGCTTTTGTACTCCCAGATTGGCCAGGCATTGGCCATAGCCCACTCCATAGGAGAGTATACCACATGTGGCAAGACCATTCTCTGTGGCTGAGGGCAATGCCCTGTGAGAGACATACCTTCAAGTTGTTGACATTCTTAGCAGCTGGGATTGGATCAGCCCGCCCTGAAGAGAGAAGTTTTCATGGAATCCATGAAAGCCCACCATTGCACAGCACAGTCCACTTGTTTCATTGAAGTTTACTCTATCCAGGAGTAGCTTCTCCAGGAGCTTGTTGGGAAATCTCATGTCTCCTGGGCAAGTTAGCTTAGTGGGATGAAGTATACCTCCTGTTGCTGCAGTTGACCTGAGGACCATAACTGATAGCCATTATCTTCCTCCACCATCTATCTACTCTCATTTGGCACCTCGGAGATCTAAGCAGCTTGCCTGGCAGAGTAACCCAAACTGTCATCTCTGAGGAATATGAGCCTCTAGGTACCACCTCTAGGTGGGGGCTGCTGATGTCCATTTATACTTAACAAGAGGCATGAGAAAACCAAGAGAGGTTTTAACGGATCATCCAATTGCCAAGCATATTCTTCCCTGTTCCTACTATGGCACAGTAGCTTACTTCTCCTGATGATTAAGGTCAATTTCCCTTGCTACGATAGTGATTCCTTCTTGCCTGTTAGTCTCTTCACACATGGATCCCAAAAGGAACCTGTTGAAAGCTGAAGCTTAAAATGTAATAGAATTCTTATTATGTCCACTGACGATAGGACCTCTAGACCCACAATGCCCAAAGCAGAGATGAGAAGTACAGATTTTTCAAATGGGTCCCTTGGAGTGATGATATAAAGGAACAGCTCCGGGGTGCCTGGGTGGCTCAGTGGGTTAAGCCGCTGCCTTCGGCTCAGGTCATGATCCCAGGGTCCTGGGATCGAGTCCCACATCAGGCTTTCTGCTCAGTGGGGAGCCTGCTTCCCTCTCTCTCTGCCTGCCTCTCCATCTACTTGTGATTTCTCTCTGTCAAATAAATAAATAAAATCTTTAAAAAAAAATAAAGGAACAGCTCCATTCCATTCCTTGGTTCCCCAACTTTTGTATTTTACTTATCAGGGATATAGAAATTCCATATGAGGCTTGTTATTTGGGATATATACAGCATCCTGGGAGATGTTGTCAACTTCACAAGGTATCCTCTTTAAGATGGAGCCTCAGATGCTTAGGAAGCTGTTTTACCACTCTACCAGACTGATGGTTTAGGGGGATACAGCATGAGACAGGACCAATGGACCCCATGGCCATGTGCCTCTGCTGCACCCCTTTACTGTAAAGAGATCCCTACATGGGCCTGAAAGAATCCAGTTAATGATGGCAGCATGAGCTGGAAGACTACTTGATGTCTCGTGCTCATATGCTCTCTCTCTACCAGGGCCCAATAGTTCACTGAGTACTTTTTTGAATGGTGTATAATTTTCACAATGGAAGGCAAGGCCTTGTGCCAGAACCCCAGAGGTTTACGTGATGATTTTCCTTTGAGACTGGCCATGAACTACAAATGTATTTTCTTCTACCACAAATACTTCTAGCACACAACCACAATAAATGATTCTTGGGTGGAAAAAAAAACCCTCACAGATATTACAATGGGTTGTAGTTCTCTAAAACTCAACTCTACCTAACAAAATTATAGTCCTTAATATTTCATTTCTCTTAACTGGATTTTCCTGGCTATTACATGAGCAGCATTAACATTGATTTCAAGGACAATACACAAAACATATATAAGATGAGTGCTTAAAAACTATGGTGATGGGCACCTGGGTGGCTCAGTGGGCTAAGCCTCTGCCTTCGGCTCAGGTCATGGTCCCAGGGTCCTGGGATTGAGCCCCACAAGGCCCTCTGCTCAGCAGGGAGCCTGCTTCCCCCCCACCGCCTGTCTCTCTCTGTCAAATAAATAAATAAGATCTTAAAAAAAAATTATGGTGAATAATACCTGTATTTGGCAGGTTTTTCTCTCCATGGATTGCTCTGAAGTCATGTAGTGAGAGTAGACTGTGTGTATGCATCTATTGGCTGCCACTTGCTACCTTGTAGATGTGTTTGATCTCGGTGCTGATGTGTAAGACTTGGACTTGAATAATTAAGTAAAAATAGTTTATATTTTATAATTTAATTCCACAAAAGTCCTTCAACCCATTAATCATGTCAAGCATTTAAGAGATGTCAGAAATATCTCATGGAGTATCAGCCCACGGTTTTACCAAAAGCCCATCCTACTCAATGAATAGGCTTTCAGATAGTCCATATGTCATAGTGATAGCTTGTTTCCCCCAAGGCTATGAAACCACTTGATCACTTAAAAAGGAAACATCTTGGGCACCTGGGTGGTTCAATGGGTGAAAGCCTCTGCCTTCGGCTCAGGTCATGATCCCAGGGTCCTGGGATCCAGCCCCGCATCGGGCTCTCTGCTCAGCAGGGAGCCTGCTTCCTCCTCTCTCTCTCCCTGTCTCTCTGCCTACTTGTGATCTCTGTCAAATAAATAAATAAAATCTTAAAAAATAACATAAAAAGGAAACATCTTGATAAAGTAGGTAAATGTATATAATATTCCAAATATTTAAAACAGAATTTTGAGCTATGTAACTCTGCTACTTCTTTAGTTAAGAAAAACGCTTGAATGAACAACGATGGAGTGCTTGGGTCTTAGGAAATTGTAGAAATCATTCCAAACCTTGGTAACACTCACACAGTTTCTAAGACTATTATATGAATGTGGGGACTACAATTTCAATAGCAATGCAGAAAAATCCAGTATTTTAAAGAACTACCATTGGCACATTACTTACAAGAAAAATGCTGGGTTGCGTGGGCGATTCGGTTGGTTAGGCATCCAACTCTGGATTTTGACTCAGGTGATGATCTCGGGATTATGAGGTCAAACCCCACGTCTGGCTCTGCACTGGGTATGGAGCTTGCTTAGGATTCTCTCTCTTCTTTTCCCTCTGCCCCTCATCCCCCATCCCCCCATGTACCTACACAGCACTCTCTCAAAAAAAAAAAAAAAAAAAAAGGCAAGAAAAATTTCTATTCAGATTGATGAGATATGGTTACTGTCAATAAGGCCTTTTAATGGCAACTGTTGCTATCTCTGTGGTGATTATGTACTATTAGGCCGATTGTTTGTACATTCTTTAGAAACTAACTATACCAGAGCATCTAATTTTGCTGTTGTAGAATTTTGGTTTGAGGAAACAAATACATTGTAGAATTAAGTGCCCTGAGCTTCTGATGGATGGAGCAAATCGTACAGCTGGAAGACATAAAGATTTATAGCCCACCTAAAGGAAGTATATCCTGAAATTCTTGGAATAAACTGCACTGGGCCTTAGCATCAACTGATTGTAACAAAGGTTGGTCTAGTCCTTTATTCCACTATTACAATGAAAGCCATCAATAAAATAAAGCAAATAGCAAATATGATTACCTTTGCATAAATCTTAATGTCGATAAGTAACACTTTGTGAGGCTTCTTCTGCAAACAGAAGTCAAATGGCTTCCTGAAGGCAACTATCTAATAAGATTTGTAAGCCTTTTTGAAATAATTTCTTTTTCAGAGAACAAAGGAGACAGATTTAGCAAAGGAAATAAGCAAACACAAAAAATAGCTTATGTACTATGGTTTGAATTTTTCAGAAAAGTTAATATAAGTATCATTTCAACTTCAGATGAAATTATATATTATATAAATATGCAAATTTAGCAACTTTCACTGAGAAAGTGGAAATATTTTCAATCAGTTGACTGAGAAAATGATGTAACAGAATGCAGGAGTTAACTGAAATCAATGCATTAGTAACTAAAAATAAGGTTAAGAATTTGTCAGATAGTTTAAGTCAAACTTTTAACCAGAGAGCAAGCTACAGCAGTGTGGCTTAAGGGCCAAATCCAAAAGAAAAAAAAATTCATTGTTTTATAAATCTGCATGACATTTCATTAGTAGAAGTTCCTATCTATTTAGGTAAGAACTCCAATTCCCCAAAGTATTTCTGAGAGTCCCAGAGGAGTATCTCACATGCCTTAACTGATTAGTCTGGGTCCCTCACTTCCTTACTATGGCTGGCCCCTGCAGTGCTCAGGCTCTGCTGTGGAAGTGCCTGCTAGAGATCTGCTGAAATGCTGTTGCTTTTGCTGTGTTGCTAAATCCGCCATGTTGACCTTGTATGCCAGGTACATATCCCTGCCAATCACTCAGCTACCAGTGTGCGCCACCCTTGCTGCATGGAATAGTCTAGCAGCAAAGTAAGGGAAACTGTTTTCTCCCCTCTTGTTGGAGGCGGGGTGGGGGGGTTCTTGTAACAGCACTCCAACTGGTCTTAAGGGTTAATTTACTTTAGGCTTATGCACTTTTTGCTTACTGACCTAAACCCCATCATTTATAACAGAACTAACCTAGTTGCCCCGAGATCCTGCAGACCGCTGGCCTTGAGAAACAAAGGATAGGACTTTTGGGAAGATAAGGCCTGACCACCCTCAATAACAGCCACCACTGACTGTGGTATCTTCAATAACAGACACCTGGGAACCTTGACTCCTGATACAGGAGTGTGGATGGCCTTGCCAGGCCCTGGCTTGTTGGGCTGTAGGAGTATCCTTTACTGAGAGATACCTGGGAGCCTTGATTACTGACAGAGTGGAGGACTCTGGAAGCCTTGCAAGGACAAATGATTAAGTGCTAAGCTCCGGCTTTTCCTGCGCGTAGTCCCTTCACCATTTCCTGGGCCTTCTCCCTTAAAAACCTCTGGGTGCCTGGGTGGCTCAGTCCATTTAAGCAGGTTAAGTGTCTGCCTTTGGCTCAGGTCATGATCTCAGGATCATGGGATTAGGCCCCACACAGGGGCTCTCTGTTTGGCAGGGATTCTGCTTCTCCTCTCCCTCTCCCCAGACTGCCCGCTTCTTGCCCACCCCCTGTAAAATAATTTTTTTTTTTTAATTTTTTAAATAAATAAATAAATACCTCTGACTTCTCCTGCAAGGGTAAGATGGTCTTTGGGACTTGAGTCTTCCACTTTCCCAGGCCACCAAAAACCTCCTGAATAAAGCAAATTTTCCTTTCTAACCAATATTTGTCTCTTGCATATTGGCTCTCTGGAGGACAGCCGCCAAACCTGAGTTCAAAACCAGTCCTCTGTCCAGTAACAGTATCACAGCAACATTCTTAAACTCGAATATGTACAAACAAACCAACCTGAACTGCCTTCTTCAATCACTTAGATTATGTTGCTAAATCCAATCCAGACCAGACTTTTTATAGGATAACTTGTCTTTGAGATTTAGTTTTCTTTTATTATAATCTGCTTCCATTGAGTACTTCGCAATTTACAGATGCCTATACATGTTTGAAATCCAATAATTGACATCCCGGTGATTTTCAAGGGCTTATCAGCATCCATATAAATCAAATCAAATGGAATAGATGTAAATAGATGTAGGGAGACAGGAAGTTGCTTGTCTCTGCTTATAGCTGTATTAGAATTTCAGGTTCAGCCAAGCTAGGATGCCCTATTATATTCTCAAAGGAAGCATAAAGAATTTTACTGTGCAACTTAAAAAGTACTTATATATTTAAAAAGAAAAAACACCCTAAAACTAGGATTCTGGAAATTGGGTTTCTAGTCTTATCTCTAGTTTTCTGTATAATCTCATGCTGTGAACCTATTTCTTACCACACCATATTAAATAGTTTCACATTAGTTTGATTATCAAACAGGTAATCAGATAAACAGATATGAAAGTGCTTATAAAATAAGTAACTATACTATTCACATGTGAAGATTCTTATTTTATAATTTTTCATTAAAATTTTACCTTGGTGGAATTTAATTCTCCACCTACTAAGTAAGCTATGACATATACCATGTGTTTCTCAGTCAACCTTTAAAGGATATATGAGATAAATTAACTTAGAGGAGATTTGTCATAGAATTTTAGAGCTGGAAGGGACTTTGGAGATTACACGGCTCAAATCTCTAATTTTTCAGATGAGGAAATTGACTCCTAAAGAGGGATAGGTTATCTCAGTTGTGGATCATATAAAAGGTCAGGAACCCCAAATCTGGTCAATACACAGTACTCACTTCACCACATCATAGAAGAGTGCCCTCAAGGACATTACTTCTTGTCACAGGTTATTCAACATGAGTAGTTGTCCACTAGGCTTATTCTCCAGGCTTCCAAGTAAGCTCTGTGATAGTCATTCACACCATTCCTATCCCCAGGGTTTTACATACTAGTGCTCACAGAGCCCAGTTTTTAGGACACCGACAAAATGGTATTTATTGAGCCCCTTTTCTGTACTGTTTTAGGCACCATAAATCAGCCTTTAACAAGGCAATCAAATCACTGCTATAATAGAGCTTATATTCTACTGAAACACTAGCCATAAAAGCAATATATGTGTTAAAAGTAACCTGTTCTCTCTAAGCTTATAGGATACACAGCTAATGCTCTCCTTGGCAGTGTATTTCTTTATTTGGAAGTCTCTATTGGAACATTTCTTCTCCATACTGTAGCTTCAATCTTCCTAGATTTCAGTCTTCCTAGAAATAGTTTCCAAGTCCTTTCCATCTAAGAACACACCAACAGAGGCCCACATCTACTATGAGAAACATACACCTGTATGCTTCAACTATCTGGCTCATACTTAGTGACAAAGATATATTGTTAATAGAGACCTTTAGTAACACTCATTTCCTAAGCACAGAACAGCCCTTCAGCAGGAAGGAGGAAAGAGCCATCTTTTAACATCTGTGTCTGGCCATTTTATTTTCCCTTCACACTTTGGAGCAGAGAAAATTCATTCAGCTACTTTATCCTCCTGAATTCTTCTCCTTTATGCCAGCTGACAGTCAACCGCTATATATTCTTCTGGTTGGAGTAGTGAGAGCAGGGCATGTAAAGCTCTGAAAAATGGATCTGGGATACAGGATTCAATGAGCCATAGACAGAGATAAGATGAAAGACAACCAAGGACTAGAATATAGGCAGCAGTCAGGTGGGCAACCAATTGATAATTGAAATGTAGCCTGGTGAAGATAATACCAAAGAAAGGGTCAGAAATGAGACCAGTGACAAAGTGAATAGGTGGTCAGTCTTTTTATAATAGTGTCACTTTTAATCAATCTTATTGAGGTGTAATTTACATGCAATAAAATAAAACCACTTAATGTATGTTTTGAAATATGGACATATTTATGTATCCATTACCACGTCAATATAATATTGTCTTAGGATAGACTCCTATTTCCCCATAATGTAATCTTCTCATCTATTTCCTCCTGCAGGTCCTAAGATAGCTAAACTCTGGGATTCATCTTTGCTCCAACGGAGAGTATCAATGAAGTACCAGCAGCAATAACACCTTGAGATAAATTCTTGTCCCCAAACCTAATTGTCACAGATCTTGCTAATGGGATCTGGAAAGGGCTTCGGGAATGTTTATGCAGCAAGCATCACAGAAGTTCTGCTCTCTGGCCACACGGGGAGTATAGAGAAACAGTTCATAAATCCAGATGCTTATCTGTCCAAATCCAAAAACTTTTAACAACTTATTGGATTGTTTTCCTTTTGTCCCTTACAATCCTAGAAAAGTGGATGGGAAGTGGGGAACCTCAGAGGTGAGGGTCAGGACTAGAAGGTATGGTTGAAGTAATGATAGACAATGTCTGCTAATCCCAAGATCCACACAGTGCATGTTTACTATTATGAGCCCTGATAATAAGATAATGATGTGAAGCTTTGGCTTATTTAGTATTGCCATGTAATTTATACTCATACAGGAGAGTAGCTAACCTGTCTTTGCAAGTCCAGGTATAAAATTAGTCAACTTCTTGTGACTGCCTCTGGTTCTTTATAGGCAAGTCCCAACACACTTAACCAAAGGAATCTTTGTAAGTTTTCCAATATAAGAGCCAAACAGCTAATGTTTCTGAATTACCCACAAGAAAATCAAAAGGAAAATATTATCCACCCAAAATTTGGAAAATATGAGTTGCCAGTGGCTTAGTGTACATGGAAAGAAAACCAAGCTAGGATAAACATTAAGTAATGCAAGATTCTTGTTTTCTTTCTGCTATAATTTTTCTTTCACAGTTTTTCACTTAAAAATGATTATTTTAGGGGCGCCTGGGTGGCTCAGTGGGTTAAGCCGCTGCCTTCGGCTCAGGTCATGATCTCAGGGTCCCTCATCGGGCTCTCTGCTCAGCAGGGAGTCTGCTTTGCTCTCTCTCTCTGCCTGCCTCTCCGTCTACTTGTGGTTTCTCTCTGTCAAATAAATAAATAAATAAAATCTTTAAAAAAAATGATTATTTTAAATGCTCTGGATAAAAGAAAAATTTGTAGTAGAACGTAACATCTAGAGGAAAAGTAGCTTTTAAATGCCATGCTCACTGGCATTTTTAATGTTCTGGTAGCATTTTCGTCCCGATAGAAATCACAGTTGATTTGGAGAGAATGAGTGTAACATACAGTTTTAAAAAGTAAGCACTTCCGTCCAAAGATTTATTCTGAGATTCTCTCACCTATTGTCTATCATCTGGCTACCTGTATTATAATTTAAAAAACAAACAAACAAACAAACCCTCTTCCTTATAGCATTGAAACAAAGTTTGAGGGAGTTGCACAGAATTTCTGCAGGGCTATAGTCTTGTAAGAACTTACTGTTTAACATCAGCAGACTGTATATAGAACTTGAAGATATGTGAGCAAATCTAAACATTTTTAAAAATTTTTTATTTTATTTTATTTTTTTGACAGACAGAGAGTCAGGCAGAGAGAGGGGACTGGAAGCAGGCTCCCCGCTGAGCAGAGAGCCCGATGAGGGGCTCCATCCCAGGAACCTGGGATCATGACCTGAGCCAAAGGCAGAGGCTTTCACCCACTGAGCCACCCAGGTGCCCCGAGCAAATCTAAACTTTTATCCCAAAGAATAATTACATAATATTAATCCATATCACAATCAGAAATGCTCAAAATCTATTAAGTGAATTCTTAAAACTCTTACTATAGAATTCTTAGATTCGTAGTGTCCTTCTCACTCTTCACCTTCATAAAAATCAGATGAAAGAGAGCTGGTGTGAACTGGATTTTTAAATCATTAGTTGTTTACAATGAAGAAGTTTTATGTCTCTGCAGCTGATAAAAATGATGTATGATATGCAAAATCAGACTGGTAGGTCTAAAGATACTAAGGACAAAAGAAAGAAAAAATAATTTTTAACTGGTTCGAATAGTCAGTACAGGTAAAATACAGGCTTTTTTTTCATTTATAATTCATTTAAGTTTGATAGTTTTCACAAAGGGATAAGGAAATTGACAAGGTGAGTTTTGTCAAAGCAAACTATAATATAGAAGTTTGTCTTTCTAGCTGTTAAATGTCTCTTTGCTAATCTGCTTAGAGAAATCCAACTTTATTTGCAATCAAAATTGAGAGATATTTGTTCATAGATATTAACAATACATTAATTTTAATTTAAAATTCTTGTGATTTTGCATTGTCATCATACATTTGTTTATTTTAAATACTGAAAATAGGGGCGCCTGGGTGGCTCAGTGGGTTAAACCTCTGCCTTTAGCTCAGATCATGATCTCAGAGTCCTGGGATCAAACCCCACATCAGGCTCTCTGCTCAGCGGGAAGCCTGCTTCCCCTTCTCACTGCCTGCCTCTCTGCCTACTTGTGATCTCTCTGTTAAATAAATAAATAATAAAAATAAATAAATACTGAAAATATTAGATATATGTGAACTAGTGAGATATAAGCTTCAAATGACATTGTGATACGAAATAAATTCAGTAGGTAGTCAAAGTATATACTAGCCTTACTATTTGTACAAAAAGGAAGGAACACAAAATAGACCTTTTGGTATATTAATTGAATATCTCTGGACAGACACAAAAATACTGATAACAATAGTTTCTCTACAGAGAAGGAAAGGCGAGGGAGGTCAAAATTTTTTTTGTATCTGCTCATTTGTTGAATTTGAATTTTTTCTAGCCAAAAGCATAACACACCCCACAATCATACACAGAGTTATATTATTCAACTTTTCCTTATTCTGAAATTGACACTCTAGGAAGATGAACTATGTTTTTATCCTCCCCATCCCACCTTCCATAGCTTTGAGCATTCCCTGACACACAGTTTAAGTCCCATAAAGGAGTGTCATGGTCTATGATCCTGGTTCCAGTGATTCCTAGCTTTGTCACTTTGTATTTTTACCTCTTGACATTTAACTTACTGATCCATGACACGACCCCCACAATTCCAACCTCACAGGTCTGTCACAGTGCTTAAATGAAAGAGAAGATCTAAAAATGCTTAGCCTAGAGCCACCTAGGTGATAATTTGATACGCAGTCTGACTCTTGATTTTGGCTCAGGTCATGATCTCAGGATTGTGGGATCGAGCCCTACATCAGGCTCCTTGCTCAGCCTGGAGTCTGCTTGAGATTCTCTCTCTCCTTCTCCCTCTCCTGTGCCCCTCCCTCTGGTTCTCTCTCTGTCCCTAAAATAAATAAATAAATCTTAAAAAATAAAAATAAAAATGCTTAGCTCAGTGCTTAGAATATGACAGGTGCTGATAGGATGATTGTTCTCATAGCCTGGGCACCATCCCAGATTCTAGGGCTGTCAAGACAAAAGTTTGCTGGTCATAAGGAGCTCACACTCTGCAATGGCACACAAACCTATAGATTACACAAAAAATACATGTCTGGCCCATAATGAAATGGACACAATGTATACGGAATTAATAAACGATACAATAATATTCTCTAAGTATTGGTATGGACTGGGATGGGGATAGAAAGCAGGCAAGGCAGATTCTTAACAAACATCTTTCTTTGGGTTATTAGTATACCAACTGATATCCAAAAGGTAAAAAAAAAAAAAAAAAATGCGGAAATCCTATAAGCTTTTATATCAGGAGATAATATTACCAATAATTTACAAAGATAGGACTGTGGGGGCACCTGGGTGGCTCAGTGGGTTAAAGCCTCTGCCTTTGGCTCAGGTCATGATCTCAGCGTCCTGGGATCGAGTCCCACATCAGGCTCTCTGCTCAGCGGGAAGCCTGCTTCCTTCTCTCTCCCTGCCTACTGTGATCTCTGTCTGTCAAATAAATGAATAAAATCTTAAAAAAAAAAAAGATAGGACTGTGTTTTCTTTTTCTTTTATAACTTTCCTTTTTAGAAATGAAAACTTTTATGAGTTGTGGCTTTTCAGTATTTTTTGGCTGACTTTGATATTGGAAAAAAAAATCCAAATACCACTTTTCTTTTTAATCAAAGGGATGCTTTATCAAGGTTTATTCTTACAAATTTATGCTTTTTGCTTTATTAAGGAAAATATGAAAACTGGACTTTGGGAAGGTATTCCTTTTTTGTCTTATAATTCATAGACTATTGCTTAGAATGATTTTAGGTTAATAGAAAATTAAAACAGTAAGTACAGAGAGTTCCCACATAGTCCCTCTGCCTCTACCGGCAAACACATCCATTTCTCTTATTACTGAATCTTAGATTGGTATGGTACATTTGTTACAACTGATGAAGCAATACTGATACATCCCTATTAAATAAAGTCCATGGTTTATATTAGTTTCACACTTGCTATAGAGTTCTATGGGTTTTGCCTAATGCATAATGTTGTATATCTACCATTAGGGTATCATACAGAATAGTCCCCCCCCCCCCATACAGAATAGTTTAACTGCCCTACAAGCTTTCTGTTCTCTACCTATGCATCCTTCTCCCTTCTCTCTAATTCCTGGCAACCACTGATCTTTTTACTGTCTCCAAAGTTTTGCCTTTTCCAAAATGTCACTTGATTAGAATTATATGTTATGAAGGCTTTTCAGATTTGCTTCTTTCACTATCTTCCTAAATATGCATTTAATGTCTTTTGGCGATTTGATAGCTTATTCCTTTCTAGTACTGAATAAGATTCCATTGTCTGGATGTTACCTATTAGTGAGTTTTAGTTGCTCCTAATTCTTAGCAATGATGGATAAAATTGCTGTTAACATTCATGTGTGGGTTTTAGTGTGAACATAAGTTTTCCAGTCATTTGGTAAATACCTAAGAGCATCATTGCTGGATTATATGATAACACTTCTTAGCTCTTTAAGAAATTGAGAAATTGTATTCCAGCGTGACCATACCATTTTGTGTTCCTACCATCAATGGAATGAGAGAGTTTCTATTGCTCCACATCCTTGCCAGCATTGGATGTCAGTGCTTTGGATTTCAGTTATTTTAAATGTGTAGTGGTATCTCATTGTTATTTAAATTTGCAATTCCCTAATGGCGTGTGATATGGGGCATCTTTTCAGATGCTTGTTTGCCACCTGTATATCTTTTCCGGTGTGGCATCTGTTCATATCTCTTGTCCATTTCTAAATCAGATTGTCTATTTTCTTACTCTTGAGTTTTAAGAGTTCTTTGTATATTTTATATGCAAGTCTTCTATCAGATCTGTGTTTTGCAAATATTTTCTCCCAGTATGTGGCCTGTCTTTTCATTCTCTTGTCAGTGCCTTTTGCAAATAAAAGTTTTTAACTTAATAGAATCTAATTTAGCTACTTTTTGTTTCATTGATCATGTTTTTGGTGTTGAAGCCAAGGTCACCAAGATACTTCCCCTATGTTATCTCCAGAATATTTTATAGTTTTGCAGTTTACATTTAGGGCTAAAATCATTTTGAGTTTATTTTTGTGAAAGGTGTGATAAGGTCAGAATTTAGATACATTTTCTTCAAATGTGGATGTTGAGTCATTATAGCACCATTTGTTGAAATGATGATACTTTCTCCAATGGATTGCCTTCTTTAGTCCTTTGTCAGAGCTCACTTGCCTATTGTTGTGTGAGTTTATTTCTGAGCTCTCTAATCTGTTCCATTGTTCTATTTATCTATTCTTTTGCCAATACCACACTGTCTTGATTATTATAGCTCTATATTATATCTTAAAGTTAGGTAGTGCCAGTCCTACTTTGTTCTTCTTCAATACTATGTTTGGTATTCTGATCTTTTGCTTCTCCATATAAACTTTATGTTTTGTTTTCAAAGATTTAGTCAGGGAGCCCAATGTGGGGCTTGATCCCTGGACCCTGAGATCATGATCTGAGCCGAAGGCAGACGTTTAACTGACTGAGCCACTCAGGCGCCCCTCCGTAAAAATTTTAGAATCAGTGTGTTGACAATGAAAAGTAACCTCCAGGGATTTGGATTGCATTGAGTCTATAGATAAACTGAGGGAAGAACTGATATCTTAACAATATTGAGTTTTCCTATCCGTTTGAGTTTTCCTATTCGTGAACATGAAATCTCTGCTTATTTAGATCTCTGATTTTTTTTTCCTGAGAATTTTTATAGTTTTCCTCACATAGGTCTTGTACATATTAAGATAGATTTATACCTAAGTATTTCTTTCTTTTGAGGGGGAATGCTAATGTAAATGGTGCTGAGTTTTCCCCTCCAGCTCTACTGAGGTATAATTAATATATAACAGTGTGGAAGTTTAAGGTGTACAATGTGATGATTTGATACACGTATATGTTGCAAAGCGCTCACCACAAAAGATTAGTTAACACTCTTTTACCTCACATAATTACCATCTTGTTGTTCTTGTTATGGTGAGAACATGAAAACTCTACTCTCATAGCAACTTCCAAGTATACAATACAGTATTGTTAACTCTAATCAGTGCTGCTATGATTTTAATTCAAAGTCCAACTGCTCATTTCTGGATACAGAAAAGCAACTGACTTTTCTATATTAACCTGATATCCTACAATCTCACTATAATTGCTTATTCATTTCAGGAGCTTTTATGTTTGTTTTGTTTTTGGTTTTGTTTCATTCAAACTTTGGGATTCTATCTGTCGCTCTTGTCCTTCATTTCTTTTTTGGATTCCACTCTTTTTCTGCCTTTTTGGTTTTAAAGATAAACATTTCATCTGATTATTCTATATGATTACTTTTTTTTCTTCTTTTTAATGAAACTTAAAAAAAAACTTAGGCCCAGGAAAGGGGTGGGGACAGAGGTGGGATAGAGAAAAAAAATAGGGGTTACCCTACAGTTTGCAGTGTGACTAATCCAACTCCACTTTCAAATAGCATTATACTTCTTCACCAGCAATGCAAATAGCTATGAGAGTTTTCCCCATTCCTCCCTTCTGTCCCTTTTAAAACTGCTGTCAATCATTTCATTTGTCCATGAGATATAACCATTGAATATAATTTTACTATTATTTTTCTGATCAAATTATTTGTTAGAACAACTAAGAAAAATTAAAAAAATATTTTACCTTCATTTATTTTTTCTGTAACACTCTTTTTTTTGTTTTTTTAATGTAGATTTGAGTTTCCAACCCTTATTATTTTCTTTGTCTCTTTAACTCTTTAACATTTCTTGCAAGGTAAGTCTACTGGCAAGAATTTTTTATTTTTATTTTTCCTTCACCTTTGAAGGACAATTTCACTGGGAACATTATTTTAGATCAGTGAGTTTTTGTCCTTTAAAACTTTAAACATTTCACTCCAATCTCTTCTTGTTTGCAAGATCTCTGAAGAGAAGTCCAATGTAATTCTTTTCTTTCCCCTTCTAAAATAGGTATTTCTACCTCATCCCCTACCTAACTCCTTAAAAAAATTTTTCTCTTTGTCTTTGGTTCTCTGAAGTATGAATATGCTATGTCTGAGCTTAGATTTTTTGAGTATTCATCCTGCTTGGTATTCTCTGAGTTTCCTGAATTTGTGATTTGCTGTCATTAATTTTAGAAAAATTTCAGTCATTAGTTGCTCAAATATTTCTCGTGTTTCTCTCTCTTCCCTTTATGGTATTTCCATTAAACTTCTGTAATGGTCACAGTTCTTGGATATTTTGTTCCATCTTTATCACTCATTTGTCTCCTTAGCATTTCAGTTTTGGAAGTTTGCATTGATAATCCTTCCAAGCTTTCATTCTCTCCTTGGCTGTGTCCAGTCTATTAATGAGCTCACCAAAAGCATTCTTTATTTCTGTTACATTGTTTTTCATTTCTAGCATTTTTTCATATCATTACTGGTATTACCCATCTGTTCACTTTTTTCATTAGAACCCTTAGCATGTTGGGTACCTGGGTGGCTCAGTTGGTTAAGTGACTGTCTTTAGCTCAGGTCATGGTTTAAGGGTCCTGGGATCAAATCCCACACTGAGCCCCCCTGCTCTGTGGGGAGTCTGATTCTCCCTCACCCTCTGCCTGTGTTCTCTCTTTCCCTGTCAAATAAATAAATAAAATCTTACCAAAACAAAACAAAACAAAAACAAAAACAAAAACCAACCCTTAGCACATTGATCATAACTATTCTATTCCAGGTCTGATAATTCCAAAATCTCTCCATTTCTGAGTTTCATTCTGATGTTTGGTTTAGCCCTTCAGATTGTGTTTTTGCCTTTTAGTATGTCTTATAAATTTTTTGTTGAAAGCCAGACATGCTATGTCAGGTCTAAGGAGATTAGGTAGATAGAACCTCACGATGAGGTTTTATGTTTATCTGGCTAAGAGTTAGGTTGCATTATTGTTTGCTGTAGCTGTGGTGTCTGAGGCTAAAATTGCCTCTAGTGTCCTTGTTTTTGTTTCTTGTGTTGTCTTTGGATGTCCCTAAGTGACTCTTTTAATAGGGTCTGAGGTTTGCAGTTCTTTTAGCTGCAATTCCCTACCATTACACAAAAGCCCTACTGATGTGGTAGTATGGTCAGGTGTGGGAGGAAGGAAAGCATTCTATATTCCTCTTATTAGTGCTCAGTCTTTAGCCTGAGTTGAGTTGAGAGGGGGCTGGAGTGGGTTTTCTCCCCGCATGGTTAGACTTTGGCAAAATAGTTTCCTTTGAGAGCATATTTTCTTAAGAAGAACAGAGTACTCTGGGGCACCTGGGTGGCTCAGTGGGTTTAAGCCTCGACCTTCAGCTCAGGTCATGATCCCAGGGTCCTGGGATCGAGCCCCGCATCGGGCTGTCTGCTCCGCGGAGAGCCTGTTTCCGATCTCTGTCTGTCAAATAAAATTTTAAAAAAAAGAAGAAGAAGAACAGAGTACTCTGGGAGTATTTTTAAAAGTGACTTTTCCCTTCCCCCATGAAAATTTCTTAGATCTTCACAGTGAGAATGTATTTAAGGGCTCCTGAAGGTAAAACTGAGAAAAGTTGTGGGACACCTCTAAGGCTGAGCCATTGAATTTTTAGCTCTCGAGCAGGTCTACACAGAGCCTCCAGCAATTCCACAATTAGAATTTAAAGTATTCCCACTGATATTTGCTCCAACTGTCATGTTGGCTTCAGCTGCTGGCTTCTGCTCCTGGTAAAACCGTGATCTTCCGGTAAGCTGCGATTCACTCTATCCGTCTGTCTCTTCAGTTTTCAGGGCAGCAGTTTGCTCAGTGACCTCAATTCTCTGATGGATCTAAGAAGAATTGTTGGTTTTCAGTTTGTTCAGCTTTATTTTCTTATTGTGAGAATGGGAGCTTCCAAGCTCTTTACATGTTGGGCCAGAAACTGAAAATCTTTCAACATTTCTCTGTAAAATTATGCTTAAAATCTCCCAGAATTAAAAAGTGCTAGTGGAAAATTTTCAGGTTATTCTTATTCTCTCAGACAAATATAGTTATTTATTTTGTTTTGATCCTTGAAAGAAAAAACAAAAGATTTTTTAATGTGTTCTCTCTTAAACAATTTCCTTCCCAATGATCTCCTTTTGGTCTGTTATTGTTCTTATAATACAAAGGTCGAAGGTGGGGGAGGAAGAAAGAGTAATAATAAGACAAGACTCACTAACTGACCACAAGTTCTTCCCATATAGTTTGATACATTCTAAACTATCTGAATCTGACGTGTTTCACTCTTTAAAAGTGTCAATGCTCCGTATTATTTAGTAGTAATCCAAATTTCAAGTTTTACCTTGCCTCCTCCTCAGTCACTGCCCAACTTCCTGCTTCGTACTAATGTGGGTTAAGAGTCAAGTCATTTGCAAGTCATCTGTCAGTCTACGTAGAAAGCTCTGCAGAGTATTTTGGGTTCAAATTTGAACACTTACAAAAGGAATAAATAAGACTATTCACTAAGGGTTATTTAAATTGTAATAATCCAAATACATTTATTAATAGGTGGTTATAAAGAGAATGATTTAAAATTCTATTCCAAGAAAACTTTGCTTTTTCAAATTCTGTTACTTAACAGGACTGTTTGGATTATGGAATACTATTTGGCTCATTTGTAATTATGTGAAACCAAACTGATTATTACTGCTTTCCATGCTCATATATGTATATGTGTGTATAAACATATATACATACATATTTCTTCACACATACATAAAACAGCATATTCTACATATTTTGGAGGTAAATTTAGTAAATGTTCAAAAATATCTTTTGCTGATTAAATTATCCTTCTGCTTTAAACTTTCGAAATGCTCAAATTGTTTCTTCAGTGATTTAGATTGGCTATTACAGAATGCTCTTGGGGTACCTGGATAGCTTAGTTGGTTAAGCATCTGCCTTTGGCTCAAGTCATGATCCTAGGGTCGTGAGATGGAGCCCCGCAGTAGGCGCTCTGCTGAGCAGGGAACGTGATTCTCCCTCTGCCTGCTGCTCCCTCTGCTTGTGGTCTCTTACTCTGGCAAATAAATAAATAAAATCTTTTTTTTTTTTAATGCTCTGTTTTTATATAACGAACATTATACACTTTGACTGTAATCACTGGATAAAGAGAATTTCTTACAAGTATAATGAGAAAGAAACTGATTGAAGATCTCTGCCATCATGTTTACATACAAGAATAGGAACCCATGGGCAGTTCCAAAGTTGAAAATAGAGAATATATGTGGACTTATATTAATGTAATAGACATTCTTGGATAGTTAAAACTTGCTGAACTGTGGCAGAGGCCCAAGTAATTATTACTAGCAGAGGCACAAATCTGGGGATAATAATAAGAATAATAATGGAAAAAACCCCACCTACAATACTAATGCTAACATTTATTAACTGATTACTATGTGCCAGGTATTATTCTACATGCTTTACAATGTATTAGCTTGCTGAGTTATGCCATAATTCTTTGACATAGACATACATGAGTAAACTGAGGCACTGAGAAATTTAAAAACTTGTTAGTAAGTGTCAGAGTCTATATCCAAACTTACTCCTGACTGGCATAACTCACCATGTTTAACATTGAGTTTTCAGGATGTTAACTTAAAAGGTTTGTATTTTCCCAAGTTATCCATTTCAGAATTTAAAAACAATACATGAGTAAATACTTTTGGTCCTTTCCCCTTTTCAGGCATTTCCAATGGTATTTTTAAAGAAAACATATCATTCAGCAACGTAAATCTAAAAAACAAAACAAAACAAAACAAAAAAACAACTAACATTAAGATCAGTCTTTATACCTTTATGGGTCTACTGACCAGTTAAAATAAGGTGCTTTATGAATCAATTGTTAACAGTTTAGTGCCATGTTATATAGACCCTTGTTTTTACACATCAATATAACTGAATCCACTACAGATATCCACAATAATATACAATTCAAAGCAGGATTGTAAATGTCACTAATAAGACAAATGTGAGAAGTAAAATAATCCAGTGTCCACTGGAGATGAAAGTGCAATGATTCTTTGTTGAACTCAAAATACATTCTTTGTTTAAAAGACCGACAGTCCTTAAATATATACTTTCAAATCCAAAACAGATTAAATTTTACTCAGAGGATTGCAAACTCCAGTTAGCAAGCAGACAATACTGGCCGCCACCACATCAAGTTAACTCCGGCTCAGCAGTCCCCTCCTTGCCCAATTCTGGGTGGTGGGTTTGGAGAATCCTTCCTCTTTTCAGTCTCCACAATGAATTAAAGGTAATGAGTCTCATCTTTTCCCAGTCTAAGATTATTTTTGGCTCTTTTACAAGCAACAAGAAAGTAAAATGAAAACCTACCTAAAGCCATTTTCTTCCTCCTTCCCTGAAATTCTGGTTTATGCTCTTTTATTAAAGCCACTTACTCCTATTTGTAAATGCCAAGATAATTTCAGATTTTTTAAAATTTCCCTGTTACCTTAACTACTTCCCTTGAGAAGTTTACAGCATGAGGGGTTTGTTTGCTTTACATTTTTATTTGCATTTATCCAGTAACCAAACTTCATCACAGAAAAATGTAGTGGGCAAGGACTGTACCCTTGTGTTCTACGGCAAAGAGCGCGGTTGGTGACATGGCCCGTGGTTGGATAACCTGGCAAGAAAAACCCCACTGGAACACATCTAAGCGAAGGGTCGAAAGGGTTTTCTGCCCCGACGCGAAAAGTCGGCTTTGTTAAACTGGAACTTAGCAGAGCCGGCGGCAACCCTGCACAACACAACCATAGAAGAAGAAAAAGAGAGCGGGAGACTTGCTGCACCGGGAGCAGGAAATGTGATGCAGGCTTGAGACCCAAAAAACCCAATCCCTTCTCAGCAGCGCCTCCCAAAGCCAGCCGCTGCTATCCCTAAGAAGGCAGAGCGTCCCCAGACCCACGTTGGCCGCACCCCAGCTCCTTTCTCTTTCCTCCGCAGCTGCACACAGACGAGCACGTGAGCGCGGCAGCGCGACCCAGCTGTGCCTCAGCTGACCGCCTCCTGATTGGCCGAGACAGACGTGGGCTGGGGTGGGACTGGCCGCCTGCGTCCCTCGCCATTGGCTCTCAGGGAACCCGCCTCCCCTCAGGTGAGGCGGGCTTGCGTGTGCGCGAGCGGGGCTCCGCGGGCGGGCGCGCCCCCGACACCCTCCTCCCCTTATCCCCTGCGCGCGGCCGAGCGCGCCTCCGCCCTTGCCCGCCCCCTGCCGCTGCCACAGCTCCTCAGTGCACAGAGCCGCCTCGTCTGAGGGGACGCGAGAATTGGCCTCGTCGCCGCTTCGGCCAGTGCGTTGGGCCGGGCCTTGACAAGCAGCCGGAGGGGAGGCTCTTCGGAGCCGGACCTGGACCCTTGCGATTGCCTCCTGCTCCTCCTGCCTGCGTTTTACGAGGGGTTTCCCGCCTTGCACCTCCCACCTCTGGACGTGCCTCCCCTTCTCTCCCCGCGTGTGGAGGGAACCAGCGCTTAGGCCGGAGCGAGCCTGGGGGCGGGCGGCCGGCCGTGAAGGCTTCTCGGGGACCGATTCGCCATGGAGGGCGCCGGCGGCGCGAACGACAAGAAAAAGTAAGCCCATGTCTTCCGCCAGCCGCGTTCTCCGCCGATGCCCCTGCCCGCCCGCCCGCCGCCCTGGGCTCGCGGGCCGGCCTCAGCGTTCCGGGGTTGGGGGGGGGGCGCCTTTTTGTTTCTGCCTCTTCTCCCCTCCCCTCTCCCCCAGCCTCGCCGGCCGGGCTCCCCCGCTGCCCACGTCGCCATCTTGTCGTGGGGGGTGGGAGACGCGTCGAAAGTGCTTTCGGGGGCCGGGGGCCGAGCCCGGCTAGCCCTCGCCTCCCGGCCGCCTGGGCCTCGCACCGCCCTCCTGCCCGCGGTGAAAACCCGGCCTGCCCTCAACCTCCATCCGGGTGGACTTCCCCTAGCCCGAAAACCCCGGGAAGAGAAACGAGCCGCAGCTCGGTCGCCGCCGCCGTTTGCACCCGAGCTTCCGCTCCTTCCCGCCCCCATTCTCTCGGGTTCCATGGCAAATTCGGCCCCGGGGAGGACCCTGCGCGCCGGTCCCGGCTTCCCAGTGGGCTCGGGGCCCTGGGTTTCCCACCGAAGGGCTCGCGTGGTCGGATGCGATCTGGCCGTGCGGTTGTCTAGCCGCGGCGGGGGTCTTTGCCTTTGTGCATTAGGGATTTGTCTCGGTGGCTTGCAGATGCTAACTTTAGTTTGCACGTGCAGGTTTTGTTTTGTTTTGCTTTGTTTTAATCGCCTTGAAAAACTCGTCTAGACTGAGAGAGTAACGGAAATTTGGAGAAATCGTCACATTTTAAAGAGAACGTCAGAATTGGGTACTTGTATTTATATCAGCTGTCAAGAGAGCCCAGACCTTATAAATTAATGTGTGCCTCATTCATTCTTAAAAGTATCTTAGTAAAAATATAGGGGCCGGCAGAATTTAGGCAAACAATATTAATGAAATGGGGGGGGGGGGGAAGGATGTGATCGCAGCAAATGAAATGTAGCTTCAGCATTTTTAGAACTATTTTATTTTCATGAAATTAAAGTATATTAAAGGAAAACCTTCTGGATATATCCGACGAAAATAATCATTCTGTTAGAACTTATTGCAAGTTTTTAAAACCCCTTCAAGTTTGAGTCTAGGATTAAGAATTATAAGTGGAACCAATGGAATTAAGAGTATTCCACCCCCCCACCCCCATACACACAATTTGTACATTTTGGGTATTTTAACCTTTGTGGAAATCATTTTCAGGAATTGGAGATTTATAAGAGTTGTGGTTAGTAGAAGCTTTACTCCTTAAAATCCTTCCACTCTTCTGGGAGAGATTAACTTTCCTAATCAGTATCAGCAGAAGATAAACTGGGTGGTGGTGTTGCTGTTTTGTAGATACCATTTTGGTTTTTATTTAGTGGAATGATAAATTCTCAGTTTGTGTACACCGGAGAAAGCTCTTATAAAATTCAAAACGTGAGTAGACAGGTCTAGACTTAAGTCCAAGAGTTGACAGGAATTAATTGCAATTAATGTTGCAGAAGTGATTACAGTGCTTTTGATGAAATGATGAAGCTGCTAGATTATAAACCTAAAGCAGATTACCTCTGTGTAGTGCCAATTTTCAGTCCTTATTATATGCTGAATCATATTAATATTGTGCATCAAGTTATGCACCAGTCCCTTTTTATATGTAATATTGTACTCATTTTTCCTTTGCAGTTCATCATTTGGGATATCACAAGCAGCTTTAATATAAATGAATTGTTACTGTGCATCACTCCCAATTCTAAACCAATTCTTAGATTTTTGCTCAGTCCCATCTGTTATTTTCAAAAATATTCTCATTTGAAAATTCAGCAAACTTGGGTCAGATTGAGTCATATTTCTTAATACAGAGGTTCTTATAACTTGGAAGTTAAACAGTAAGTGGCTACTCAACTTTTAGATGTTATTTGTTAAAGTTTTTTTTTTATCACTTTGTGGTTTTTACCATTTTCTGACTAATTTTAAAACTTTTTGGAAAGTTAACTGAGAGATTATGGGAAAAGGTATTTTCTCCTTACAGTTTTTCCACTTTAAATGTGCTCTTGAGCCCAGGTTGGGGAGGCGAACTTGTTTTCTTGAAAGAAGGTCTAGGAAAATAAAAAACTGAAGCGTTGGAAGGAATCAGAACAGAGGATGGGTATGGTTATAATGGGTTTAACAGGGAATGTCATGTTGATGCCTTAGCAGTAGGTAGGGACTGGACTTAATAGCACCTTAATAGCAATTTTTTAGATCTCAAAGGGAAGGTTAAGTGGTTTATTGTTCTCTTCCAGGTTTCAGGCCAAACTCTTTCAGTATCCAAAACTAGTTATTGGATCATTAAAATCTCTGAGAATGGACATTTCTTAACTTCTTTAACTTTTGGTCATTAAAAGTCAAGAAGCTCTCTATTAGTAAGCCCTCTTCTTGTTATAATTTTACTTTGATTTTCTTTTTTGAAAAAGAACATGCCTGGTACTTGAGAACATAGGATCTGGACCTAGACACCTCTTAATTAGAACTAAGAGTTCAGTTTTTTCACTTGTTAACTTTGTGAGCTTAGGCAAGTTACTGAATGGTTCTGAGCCTATTTCTTCCTTTTCAAATGATGACAATAATAGCAACTATCTCAGAGGTTATTGTGAAGATTAAATGAGATAATGTTCAGTGTCTGTCTGGTTTGGGAATCTTGGTAACACTATAATTGAAAATACTTGTTACCTATTGTTCTAGTTTGAACTTACACAACACTTAAGCACACTTTTTTTTTTTGCAGGTGTTTCCAGATATTTCTTGTGTTAGTTCTCCTCCCCACCTTCATGCATCTTTTCTAAGTCTCCTAAAAATGAAAAGACTAACACTGAATTTAGATTTAAAGAGAAGGGGGGGTTCCTTCCCATCTAAAACAGTACACCCTGGGTTATGTTGGCATCTAGCACCAATTATTCTTTTTTTTTTTAATTGATTTATTTATTTTCAGAAAAACAGTATTCATTATTTTTTCACCACACCCAGTGCTCCATGCAATCCGTGCCCTCTATAATACCCCCCACCTGGTACCCCAACCTCCCATCCCCCTCCCCCACTTCAAACCCCTCAGATTGTTTTTCAGAGTCCATAGTCTCTCATGATTCACCAATTATTCTTGAGTATTTGTTCTCTATCCCCTCCTTCACAATTTTGTATACCCCTCCTTCCTCCACAAATAGGCCACTTGAATTTACTCTGGATTTCAGAGACTGGAGTCATAAATACATACACTACTCTTTCAGCAAGATATGTGCAAGACACTATAGTGTTGGGGTGGCAGTAACTTAAACATTTTTTGTCTCAACACCACAGTTTAGAGTAGACAACTTTATATTTATCTTTGCTAAACATGAGTTAACAAAATACTCCCAGTAAAGAATGTGAGCCTGCGTGATAGAAAAACTTTACTTTCGAATTTCTCCAGTTAAAAACTATTGGCTTCTCTCTCTCAAGGCAAGGCTTCATACTCTATATTAGTCTAATTTTGGAGGCTTGATTTGTATGAAGTCTATGTTTGTACAGTCTTTTACTTGTGCTATGGTAGTTCATATCAGTGGTCCACTACAAAGCATTTTGTGCAGTCTGGGGAATGTTCAATCTTTCTACCTGCTGATTTCCATTATCTTTGTATGGGCTCAAAGTTAAGATTTTGTGGTTCTATTCTATTATTGTATGTCAAGAATGTGTGTAGGAGGCTGAGGGAGATTAGTCTCTATTGATGTTTTCTGAAGAACCCATAACAGTTTATTATGTTCGGTGGTAAAAAAAAAAAAAACTATTACCATATGTGGATATTAAAGATTTGGTTAGATTACTGTGTTTATTCATAAATGTGTCCTCTTAAAATACAATTTCTATAATTTAGACACTTAACCTAAGATTGTTAACCTAAGTGTTTCTAAAGTGGGAAAAAATAATATGTGTTGTGGATTTGTTCTCTATTAAGAAATTGATTTTAATTCATAAGAATATTCTTTTTTTTATCTTTTTTTTTTTTAATGGTGGAACTAACTATCTGGTTGGTGGATTTTAACCCACTTTCTGCTACTTGCAGTGTATGTGTTGTGTATGTTTTCTGCTTAACTATAGAACTAGAAAAATAATTTGAAGCTAAGATAAGTCAATCATGTTGCTCAGTATTTTGGGTAAGAGTTTGGCAAGAATTTTTGAAATAACTAGATCTTGGAATTTTAAAAATAATTTTATCCCTATCTATTTTTTGGAGCATCAGGAATTAATTATTTGGGGGGTATCTGGGTAGCTCAGTTCATTAAGCATCTGACTCTTGATTTCAGCTCATTTTGTGAACTCAGGGTCCTGAGATCCAGCCCATCACCCCTCCACTGGTGGGGAGTCTGCTGAGATTCTCTCCCTCTTCCTCTGCTCCTCCCCCTGTATCCTCTCTCTTTAAAATATAATCTTTTTTAAAAAGGGAATTAACTATTTTGTAAGTGTATTGAGTCTTATATTAAAATTCATGTTTTTTGAAATAAAAAAACTATCAAACCCATATCATTTGCAAGACATGACCCTTTCAGAAAAATGTAAGACATAAAATCTAAATTTATAAAAAGAAAATTTAAGTGATTTCCTTCTGACTTATTTTTCCATAGCTTTTGAAGTACTGTGAGGTTTTTAATTGTGGTTAAAAAAATATATATATAATGTAGTACCCCTGGGTATAAAAATATGTGTTTATAAAAAATAAAAAATTAAAAAATATATATATAATGTAAATATTATATAATGTAAAATTATTTCCATCTTAAACATTCCTAGGTGTACACTTCAAGAGTGTTAAGTATATTCACATTCTGTAACCAGAATTTTTTTTACCTTGTAAAACTGAAATTGTAACCATTTAAACAGGTCTCCCAGTTTCCCCCTCCTAGTTCCTGACAACCATCATTCTACTATAAATTTGATTAGTAAATACCTTATATATATGTGGAATCATGCAGTTTTTTGTCTTTTTGTGGCTGGTTTATTTCACTTAACATAATGTCTTTAAGATTCCCCCATGTTATAGGCATGTGTGAAAATTTCCTTCTTTTTTAAGGCTAATATTTGCCACATTTTGTTCATCCATTCATCTTTCTGTGGACACTTAGGTTGCGTCCACCTGTTGGCTATTGTGAATACTGCTGCTGTGAACACAGGTGTACAAATATCTCTTAAAGATTTTGTTTTCAATCTTTTGGATATATCCCCAGAAGTATGTTGCTGAATTATATGGTATTTTTGATTTTTTTGAGGAACTCACATACTGTTTTACATAGTGACTGCACCATTTTACATTTGTACCAGTAGTGCACAGGGGTTCCTATTACTCCATATCCTCCCCAACATTTGTTATCTTATGTTTTTATGATAATGGACATGGTGAGGAGATTGTGTTTTTAAGGGTTTGTTTGTGTGTAATAACCAGCTTAAAAGTTAACAACAGAGAACAGTTGTCAGGGAAGCTTTATGAGAAGTGAAGTTAAGCTCCTCTAAAATGAGAATTAAGTTTTTCTAGGGACTTAGAAAGATTTGATCTGCCAGTGTGTTTTCAGAAAAATACTTGATTAAAAAGGTCTATAACTGTTTTTTGTTGATAAAGTCCCATTTAGTTGGTAACTTATTTTAAAAAATAATTGAAATGACTTATTTTCATTTAAAAAAAAAAAGGTCCAAACTTCCTGGAAGTTTAGAACAGTTAGTTCTAACTTGGGAGTTTGTAAGTGTATTGGGATTCTTTTTTCAAGTAGATGGAGAGGCAGGCAGAGAGAGAGAGAGGGAAGCAGGCTCTCAGAGAGCCCGATGCGGGACTCGATCCCAGGACTCTTGAGATCATCATGACCTGAGCCAAAGGCAGCGGCTTAACCCACTGAGCCACCCAGGCACCCTATTGGGATTCTTTTTATTGCAGTGATGAAACACAGCTCAAGCTAGTTTAAGGGGGAAGCCAGTTATTGGCTTACACAGTCTAGTTTTGGTTGTAGGACAGTTAAATCCAGAGTCTCAAGTGGTGTCCTCACAGTGTTAATTCCTGACTTTCTCTTGAATATGACTTTGCCTATATGCCTTTGTTCTACTTGCATGTTGGCCTCTTTAAGCCACTGACAGGGTATCTGTATGGTATGAAAGATGGCACCTAGCATTCCCATGCCTGCATTCATACAGTTTGGTTTTTTTTTTTTTTTTTAAGATTTTTTTTTTTGGACAGCGATGACAAGCAGGCAGAGAGGATGGGGGAAGTGGGCTCTCTCCTTGGCAGGCTAAACGGGGCTCCATCCTAGGACCCTGGGATTATGACCCAAGCTGAAGGCAGAGGCCTTAACCCACTTGAGCCACCCTGGTGCCCCACAGTTTGTATTTTAAAAAGTGAAAAGAAAACTCCCTCTCCTTTCTAGTATCCATGTATCAGCCTTTTGTATGAAGGCCGATTTGCCTTGCTTGGACTATCCATTTTTAACTGTGTCAGTGGGGTTCCCTGATTACATGAGTCAAATGTCATATTGTAAAGTATTTGATTGCCTTGGTGTAGATTATTAATTATCTCCTTATCTAGGACTTTTGATCATTGCTGGTATTGTAATGAATGGGCTATAGGTTTTTGTTGAAAATCAACTGAATTCATATTCTAGTTTTTTTTTTTTTTTTTACCAATCATAACTGTTCTGCAAATATTCTTGCTGCGCCTTTGGGAAAGCTGAGAGTCTCTTCTCAGCTTTTAGGGTTAGGGTTTTCATTTCTTTTCCTTAGGAAAAGATAGGAATGACTAATAGCTAAGAACTTGGGCTTTCGAGGTTGGCTGCTTGCTTTACCACATATAGCTATGTGATCTTGTACAAGTTGCATTACCTTTCTAGGTCTTAACTTTCCTCATCTATAAATTAGGATGATAATATTTACCTTATAGGATTGTTGTGAGGATAAAAGAGATATTAACCCTTGTGAAACAGAGTTCAGACCACAAAGTAGGGACTAAATAAACTAGAAACTATCGTTAGATTCATTTTTATAATAATTACTAAGTTTCAGAAGAGTCACTCTCTTGAAGTCTCAAATTACTGAGAATCACTCTAGCCTTCTTTGGGACAGTCTGACAAAGGATGATGTCCTTTGGGCCACACCATCAGTGAACCTATTTAAGAGGGGTAAGAATATTAGTGTGCTTCTCCTCTACATCAGTTTGGGGTTTTTTTGTTGTTTGTTTTGTTTTGTTTTGTTTTAATGAATGTCTGGCCTTTTACAGATTAAATGAAGATGCTTTTTTTTGGTATACACATGCTATTTAAAATATCATTTTCCATAGTGATAATGGTAAAGGAGAAAGGCTCTTTATTTGGCTGTTGGAGATGGCAAATTAAGAAAGCCTACTTTTCCATGCTCTTTTGGCGTCAGGAATTCATTAAGTGTCTTTTAACCTGTTTGCAGAAGAGAGTTGGAATTCCCTTGCCTTCGCAGATAACATGGCTAAAATGTTTAAATGGGTTGTATGTCAGACCAGTAATTAAAGCCTTCACCGTGAATGGAGGAAGGGGTATTTTTCTTGGGTAATGTGAATGAGTTCATTTATTTTAATGGTTCCAAAATTTTTTTCATCCCAAGACTCTAGCATCTAACCACTATGGCTTGTAACAGATTAACATATATTCATTTATTCAAAGGATATTTGTGCATGTAATTTGTCAAGCAGATCATTGAATTCTGATGGCTCAGGCCACATTTGAGTTTTTGGTGTTAACTGATAACATATATTATGTATTATATCTTTCATTTTTAAGTAATTTCAAGTTTGGGATTTTGAAAATTACAGACTTTAGTATTTAAGTTTTGTTATTAATATCAGTTATCACAGCAGTATCCTCTAAATTGTGTTTACTAAGTTAGTGTCTGCTTTGAGAAATTTTTTAGACACAAAAGCACTCTTACAAAATAGTCTACTCATTTTTGGCAACTTGAAATGTTAGAAAGTTTTTTATTCTTGTATTTCTTAACACTCACTAATGTTTAAATCTCTTTTGAAGCAAACTAATCCCTGTGAAGCTTTGAGATGTACCCACCAACCTTATTCTGCGTGTACACATTAAAAAATGTAACTGTTCCTTTTTGTGATTATTTGGTACCAAATTTGATTATAAACAAATGTAACTTCAAACACAGAAGGCTTGTAGGAAAAATATAGACCTATGTAGAGATCATTTAGATGATCCAGAATATGCCTTTTTCCTTTTTCTTACGTTGCCATCAGAATGAGAATACAGTTTAAAAATTGTTAAAGTTCACCTTTAACACTGCTTTAATTCTGCTGATGAAAACCCTTGCCATCTTTTAACTCCCATGTGTTACTCTCTGCAGTTGAATAAATCACCTAACTTGCCTTCTTCCATGTGACATCCCTTTCAAATACAAGAAGGTAGTTATTTTCCTAAGTAAAAACATCCCCAAATTCCTTTAATATTTTGATTTAAATATTATTGAGCTTCTGATTTGTGGCAGGGCATAGGCTGTATTAAATATGGGGGTTTCAGTCTCAGGTGGAATCTGAGACCTGCCACTTATTAATAGTGTTACTCATTCCCTTTTTTTTTTTTTTTTAAGATTTTATTTATTTATTTGACAGATCACAAGTAGGCAGAGAGGCAGGCAGAGAGAGAGAGAGAGAGGAGGAAGCAGACTCCCCACTGAGCAGAGAGCCCAATGCGGGGCTCAATCCCAGGACCCTGGGATCATGACCTGAGCCAAAGGTAGAGGCTTTAACCCACTGAGCCACCCAGGCGCCCCTCATTCCCTTTTTATATACAAGGAAATAGGGATCAGAGAGTTAGTTGGGAGAATTTATTGGCTAACATTGGATAGGATGGATTAGCGTAGGTGAAGGACCAAGACATTTGCTTAGGAGAGCTCATTTGTTGTTTCCAGAATCTTCATTATGGTCAGGATTTAGAACTAAATAGGAGAAATCTTCAGCGTGTGATTTCTATGTGTATACCTTTATTCTAATACGTGAATTTTTTCAATTGTGTAAATACTTGTTATAACTTGTTATATTTAAGGAAATAATTAAGAACATGTTCTGCATACACACATCCACAAACTCATATAGTGTCACTGACCATTAAGTTCCAGTTTCAGTTCTATTACTCTTGAAAAGCATGAAATCAGGAAAACAAAAGCATTTATAAGCTGAGAGGGCAAAGGGAGAAGAGTGATAGAGTAGGTGATGTGGGGTAAAGCCACTAACACACAGCTGTTATTTGTGAACAGTTATTTTCAACCCCTTTTATGTTTATGGCATTTGTAAAGAGGTTTAAAGATAATTCTTAAAAATTTTTCAGAGTTGCAAAAATCATTCTGTAGTTACTACATTTTTCATTTGGTCATCCTTGAAGCCTAATTATTCTCTTCTGTTATATTAAGCACAGACTTTATTACTTGCTTGTCATTGAATTGTACCTCTAGCTTCTCATTTCCAGCAATCATTCTATACAGTATCACCCAACTACTCGGTTCAGTATTCTACCTGAAAAACATAATTGTCATAGTATGTGTATGTAGTTGCAGCTAAAAATAAATTTTTCTTATTTTTCAGAATTCGCTGGCTAACCTATTTAATCTCTGCTATAAGACATTCTAATGGTTTTCAAACTTTCGTGGCTTAAAAATCATCTGTGTTTAGTTAATAAAAGGATTTCCAGGTACCCACCCCCAGAGATTCTGATCTGGTAATTTTGAGGTGAGACTCAGGAATTTGTAGATTTACTGTTTCTCGGTCTTTTGGCTAAGATCAACTCTAAGAATTTGTAAACTTCACAAGTACCCATAGGTGAAGTACAAACCTTGAATAGCTAAGAATGCTAATCAGAATCATCTGGGAGATTGTTTTTTAAAGAGACATGCCAGGTCTACAATTTGAGTTTCCAGGGTTAGGATTTAGGCACAGATATCTAGGAAAAAAGTTCCACTGGTGATTGTGATGTATACCACAGGTCAACCCATGCCTAATCTAGTCAAAGTTCTTAGTGTATTTTGTAGTTTTTGCATTCCTAAGTATGTGGCAGTGTTAATTTCTAAGAGGTTGGATATATGTAAAAGCATTTGGGCAGATTTTTTTTTAGAGAAAGTATTTAACCATTTTGGGGTGTTGAAGAATTTTTTACTTTGAGTATTTTTGAAAGACACATGAAGTATTTTCTTAGAGTAGAGGGGCTCAAAGTGTTCTCCAGACTGGCATCATTGGTACTTACCTTTTAACTTATGGAGGAGATTCTGAGGCCCCATCGTGCCCTCTTGAATCAGAAATTCTGGGTAAGGCCCAGAATCTGTGTTTGTAGAATCCCTCCAGGTGATTGTGATACAAGCTAAAATTAGAGAACCTCCGTCTTAGAGTAACAATTTCACATACACATTTTTGGTATTATTTATCTCCTACTTTATATATATTAGGGGATCAGAGATTTTTTTTGAGAGGCTCAATACCAATTCTGAACCAGGAGAGAGTTTATTTAAATCACTATCTAGGAGTAATCTAAAAACAAAAGCATATTCTTTTTACAGACAGAATTTTTTTTTAATTTTTTATTTATTTATTTGACAAAGAGAGATCACAAGTAGGCATAGAGGCAGGCAGAGAGAGAGAGGAGGAGGAAGCAGGCTCCCTGCTGAGCAGAGAGCCCAATGCAGGACTCGATCCCAGGACCCTGAGATCATGACCTGAGCCGAAGGCAGCGGCTTAACCCACTGAGCCACCCAGGCGCCCCAGACAGAATTTTAATACACAATATTGTCAACAAATGTAAATCTGTTAATTAAAAGATTGATTTAATGTATAAGTAGAACATTTTCACATTGATGCTACCTCAGATGTAGTATACATTTTATTTTCAGACTCTACCCTGAATTTAAAACAGTGATTCTTTCTTGTTTATTTTACTATAGCATTAGAAAATTGAATATTTAGGCATTTTCATGAGATTATTGGAAGGGAACTAACCCATCTTTTCTCTGATTGTGGATATTTTTATAAGATATTACCAAGCTAGTAAGGTAATAAACACCTAAACCAAGAAATTTAAGTTGCTTTCAAAAATAAAATAAGTACATATATTCTGAATATTTTCTTTAGAAACCATTTCACTTAATTTTGGAATTTCAAGTTAACCATGAAATTAAATTTTCAAAAGCCACTAATTAGAATAAGAAACTTAAAATACTGAATTATACTGCTTACTTGGTCTCTGCTTTCCACTTCCTGGAAAGAAATAGGATTGTTCCTGCTTCATTCCCCAAATGAAGAAAACATTTAACTCATTTCTAGTTAATCTTTCTGTAAAACAAGTTTAAAAGTAAGATGACTACTTCTTTCGGATTTTTCTGACAAATGCAGGTGCATTAAAATAGTGTCAGTTCACTGATGAATTTTTCTCAAAGTATAAAATATTCTGTGATCCTGTTATCTTGAAACTGCTACTAATATTTGTAAACTTTGCAAACTATATATCATTGAATCTTTCTGGTTTTATCTATGCACTTAAAACTTACATATCCATATGTATATGTGTACTTATATACATACACATTTATTTACATATGTACACATGCCTTACAGAAATGGATTCATACTCAAATTTTGTTGTATGACCTGTTTTCACATAATGCTATATTGTAACTTCTTCTATAAGCACAGATTAATTTTTGTAGATTTTTGCCTTGTCTCTTAATTTTGACTCTTTGATTTTATGGAAAGATGATCCCTAGAGCTAATGTACTGTCAGTTATAGATTGACCCTAGTAACTACTATCAAGTAAAGACAAGAAATATAAAGATACATTTGTCCTAGAATATAAGCTCCATGGGAATAATAACATGGTCTATTTTGCTTATTGCCCTATGCTGAGAACAGTGTCTGGCTCCTTGGAGATGACTAAGAAATACTTGTTGAATTAATGAATGAAGTTCTCTCACATAAATATCCTAAAAGTTCACTTTTAAGTTTATTGATCAGAAGACATTTTCCTGGAGAAAACTATAAATAGCTAGCTATCCTGAAAATGTAATTTATACTTAATTTGAAATGTCAAATTTTGGGACGCCTGGGTGGCTCAGTTGGTTAAGCAGCTGCCTTCGGCTCAGGTCATGATCCCAGCGTCCTGGGATCGAGTCCCACATCGGGCTCCTTGCTCAGCAGGGAGCCTGCTTCTCCCTCTGCCTCTGCCTGCCATTCTGTCTGCCTGTGCTCGCTCTCTTTCCCTCTCTCTGACAAATAAATAAAATCTTTAAAAAAAAAAAAAAAAAAAAAGAAATGTCAAATTTTGCTGTTTTTTCCATTAAGTAGGAACACATTTTTTTATTAAACATAATCTGTTTGAACTATTCTGGTTTTGCAGCAATTACCAAGTAGAAAATAGAACAACAAATCCTATTAATCATAAGAATACTCTAAATAATACATATACTTGTCTAAGGGTAACCTCCCCTTGAAAAAAGCCAATAGGATTAGAAATCAGGGGCACCTGGGTGGCTCAGTGGGTTAAGCCTCTGCCTTCTGCTGAGGTCATGGTCCCAGGGTCTGGGATGCAGCTCCACATTGGGCTCTACGCTCAGCAGGAAGCCTGCTTCCTGATCTCTGTCTGCCAAATAAAAAAAGAAAATCTTTTTTTTAAAAAAAAAGTCAACATAATGAAGACTTTCATGTCTTAGGATGAAAATTACGATACCTTCTTGAAAAAGATTGTAGAAAAGAGATTCAATCTTCTGTTTACAACTGGGCTAGGAGGACATAATTATAAAGGTATTGATTTAATTGGTTAATAGCATTAACTACAGTTCATGCATTTTCCTGTCCACATTAGCTTAGGACAAAACAGTAAAAAACATTATAGATCAGAGTGATAAGGGAAAATAATCTTAAAAGCTTTCACTTCTTTCAATAAATTGGTATTTTAGTTTTTTTTGCTTTCTCCCTGTGCCTCCAAATCTCTTCTTTGGCAAAATCATCTGTTCTCCTTGGTGATAGTATTGGTGCCATTCACTGTTGTGGTGCTTGGTGATTTTTTTTTTTTTAAATCAGTAGCCTTTTTCTAACGTATTTAGTATGCTTACAAGATGATTACCAAATGCTTCATTACATTTGAAAGTGCATATCCAGGTAATTACAATAAATCCAAACAGTATGCCTTGTTTATGATACTCATATTATTATGCTGTTCAATTACGATCATAGTCTGTACTATAACAGGAATATTGATGAAGCGCAGATTCAGGGATCCTAAAAAAATGTTGAAGGGGCAGTCAACCTTCCATGGGCTTAAGTCAAAAGTCAAATAGAAGATTAGGGCCAAATACTAAAGCCAAGCTGAACTTAGGCACATCTCTATTAAGAACACAAAGATGAAGGGTGCCTGGGTGGCTCATTGAGTTAAGCATCTGGTTTGGACTTAGGTCATGGACCTGGGATCAAACCTGATTCTCTCTTCCTCTGCCCTTCTTCCCCGCTTGTGCTTGCTCACTTTCTCTCAAATGAATAAATAAAATCTATTTTAAAAATAATATTTATAATAAAAATACAAAGATGAATGAGGCAGTTTTCTGCCTCCAAGAAGCATTAAGGATTTTAGAGGAAGATAAATACAGCTGACCGTTGAACAGTGCAGGTGGTTAGGGGCACTGACTCTCTGCATAGTCAAAAATCCATGGATAAGTTTTGACTCCTCCCCCCAAATGTAACTACAAATAGCTCTCCTCAAAAAACTTAACTACAAATTAAAGCCTTCCTGGTAACTATTAACACATATTTTGTGTATGTTTTATATACTGTATTCTTACTTTACAGTAAGCTAGAGAAAAGAAAATGGTCTAAGAAAACCTAAGGAAAATAACATTTACAGTACTGTATTGTATTTGTCAAAAAATTCCATGTGTAAGTGGACCCACACATTTCAAATCTCTGTTGTTCAAGGGTCATGTTTATACAGCAGAATAACCAGAATGGTGAGATCTAGGGGAGAGGAACAGTTTTAAGAAGACAGGAGAAATAAAGTAATGCTGGGGTTGAATGCTGGAAGTTTCTCACATAAATAAATATAGCAAACTGCTTATTGAGAAGGGTACCTCAGGCAGAGAAAGACTAAGCCAGAAATAATGAAATATTATGCTTTTGATAACTGCAGTGTGGCCAAAGAACATAGGAAATAATGAGAATGAAGAGATGGACAGGGAACTAGCTAAGGGAGGGTTTCCATAGAAAATAGATTTTGTCACGTGTACATTTGATGGGACGTAAAGGAAGGCATAACACCAGATTTCTTATTTTGGAATGATGATTGTGGTAGTAATTTGAGGGGATCCAGATGTAGAGCAAATGAAAGACCAACAATAGTGAGCTGAGATGTTTGAATAGGTCCTCTGTACAAATTAACGTCTGGTGGCAGTATTGAGGTAGATTGAATTATTATCCTCTGATTCTCTTCCCTTAGTAGTTGGCAGTATCCATTAAAGGATACTATTGTATTGCTTTGAAGTGCTGGTGGACAGTGGAGCAGAGCATTGCCATTATAGGTGCTTTCTAGTTAGATTCCAGGAAAGATCTTGTCCATGAGTCCCTCTGAATGGCTTGTAAGTCCTAAATTCCAAAGCCAACCCCCATACATACCCTCCTTTATGTCTTTGGAGATGTGAAGTAGACAAATTTGGAACTTTATAATGCCTGGCTGTATGTATACTTATTAATTAGAATGAGTTTCGGAGAGGCAGTGTAATATACTGTAAACAGCATAGTTTCTAAGCGAAATTGCTTGAGTTTGAATATAGGGTCTACCATTTATTTAACTCTGTAAACTTGGGTAAGTTATTTAACCAGGTTCCTTATCTGTAACATAGTGATAATAATACAAAAGTAAGTTAATTGATGAGAAATGTTTAGAATACCACTGTGTACATAATAAGTACCTTTGACTTTGGATTTAAAGCTGCAGGCCAAAATGCCAACTGAAGAACATGGAAATTTCCTCTGGCCTGAAACTTTAAGAAGAGCAGGGCAATTAAAACAGTGAGATGTACAATTTTCACCTATCAGCTTGACAGAAATTAAAAAGATAAAGAAGATCTATAATATATATTACTGCAGAGTGCATGGGGAAATAAACACATTCATCAATTAGCAGAAACAAAAATGGGCACAGACCTTTTTATAAAGATAACTATAAATGCCACATCCTTTAGATCATGGAATTTAACTTTAGAAGGTTTGTACTGTAATAGAGATACTGACAAAAGGAGTGGAAAACAACAGTTTCAAAGCAAGAAAGAGTTTTTAAAGCAGCAAATAAAGTTGAGAGATTTGAAAAAAAAAATGTAGACATTATTAGAAAGAGGATGGATCAACTGTTAATGCTTTGAATGTTTGGCTCTAACTTCAGTTCTTTTTTTCTTCTTCTTCTTCTTTTTTTTTTTTTTTTTTTTTTGTAAGTATTTATTTGAGAGAGAGCATGCTAGCAGGGGAGGAACAGAGGAGGAAGGACAAGCCCTCAGTGCGGAGCAGACATGGGGCTGGATTGCACAACCCCATAACCCCGAGATCATGACCTGTGCTAAGATCAAGAGTTAGACTCCTAACCGACTGAGCCATCCAGGCACCCCTAACTTCAGTTCTTAAAGTCCCGTATATTTACAATCAGGAATGCTAACAGGCTTTTCTTGTGTAATTAGGCAACACAGATGAATTAAAATGTCTGAAATTTTGTGTTCTTGTTAATTTAAAGAATACTAAGCATTCTCTGTAAAATGGCTATTGGTGTTCAACTTTGTATACAAGAAGCTTCTTGACAGTGCATCTGGATTATTTTCCTAAATATATTTCCTATACAAAATAATTTCAAGATACATTTGTTAGCTTGTCTAGTACTGTATATTAAATAATAATAAAATAATAAGTGTGTGAAAACTACCATATCACAAAGATTAAGCTATTTTGCTACTTTATTCAAACAGTAGTCCCAGAACAATCATAGAAATGCGTAAGCACACTGTTCAAAAGATAGAATTTTTACTGTAACCTTAACTGATTTCTGCTATGATAGCAGATGTGAAATAGCACTTTATGCAGATATGTCAGTGCAGAACTTTACTTAACCTATACTTAATAAAAACAACAAAGATGGAATTGATAATTTAGAGAAATACAATGTCTTATTTACATGCAGAAAATCTGCCTATTTTATTCTGGTCTACAAAACTTACTGTGCAAGTAAGTATAGGATTCATCTGTATGGAACCTACATGCTGTGGTCTACCAGAAATTTCTTGTTCAATATTTTAATTCTGTGGGGTATGACCTGATAAAAAGAGCCTTCCTCTGAGTAGACAAGAAGCTGGGCAGTTCAGATGCTGAAACTCTTAAGAACTTTGGAAGTTACAGCTTTAAGCTAAGCAATGTTTTAAGAGCTCCCATAGTCACATGTGAAGAACATCAGATAAATTTCTATATTAAATCTTTTTTATAGGTCCCCTGATTGCTTTTTGTCTAGATAGATTATGTAATAGAGGACATACTCATTTTTCATCACCTTCTTCTAATTTAGGTTTATCAATTCTTTTTTTTTTTTTAATTTTTTTAAATTTTTAATTAAAATTTTTTTTAATTTTTTACTTTTTATAAACATATATTTTTATCCCCAGGGGTACAGGTCTGTGAATCGCCAGGTTTACACACTTCACAGCACTCACCAAAGCACATACCCTCCCCAATGTCCATAACCCCACCCCCCTTCTCCCAACCCCCCTCCCCCCAGCAACCCTCAGTTTGTTTTGTGAGATTAAGAGTCACTTATGGTTTGTCTCCCTCCCAATCCCATCTTGTTTCATTGATTCTTCTCCTACCCACTTAAGCCCCCATGTTGGATCACCACTTCCTCATATCAGGGAGATCATATGATAGTTGTCTTTCTCTGGTTGACTTATTTCGCTAAGCATGATACACTTTAGTTCCATCCATGTTGTCGCAAATGGCAAGATTTCATTTCTTTTGATGGCTGCATAGTATTCCATTGTGTATATATACCACATCTTCTTTATCCACTCATCTGTTGATGGACATCTAGGTTCTTTCCATAGTTTGGCTATTGTGGACATTGCTGCTATAAACATTCGGGTGCACGTGTCCCTTTGGATCACTACGTTTGTATCTTTAGGGTAAATACCCAGTAGTGCAATTGCTGGGTCATAGGGCAGTTCTATTTTCAACATTTTGAGGAACCTCCATGCTGTTTTCCAGAGTGGTTGCACCAGCTTGCACTCCCACCAATAGTGCAGGAGGTGTCCCCTTTCTCCACATCCTCGCCAGCATCTGTCATTTCCTGACTTGTTCATTTTAGCCATTCTGATTGGTGTGAGGTGATATCTCATTGTGGTTTTGATTTGTATTTCTCTGATGCCGAGTGATATGGAGCACTTAGGTTTATCAATTCTTGAAGTATCATATTACTTGTTTTATCGAGGCTTATTTCTCTTCCAGAATTCTGGCTCTTGCTCAAATTTTTCTTCTCTCAGTCTTCACTGCTTAAGTATATTATGCTTTAGATGTTTTATCCAGGCTCAAATTTCTTATGAATTTGTCTTATAAATTTAGTTGCCACATCTTTAACAATTATTATCTTTAAAGTTGTGGACAGTACAATTATTTCTAAAGGTATGGAGATAATCACCATGGTGAGCTAAATCAGATATCCTTTAAAAGCATAAGCAGGTAGTAAAAGGATTTAAATTTTTTACCAAGTGTTTCATTTGGGTAGTCATTTGTTGGTCACTTAAATTTGGTTGAGTAATTAAGAGAAGGCAAGTAAGTATGATGATAGTTCTTGATTAATCAAATTCTGATCAACTAGAGTAATTGTGACATTTAAACTTATATTCAGGTTTATCGTGAGATCATTGGTCATCACACTTTTTTAGTGGTTTTACTTGAACCAGATGGGAATCATTGTACTACCATCCCTTCCTCTCACCTGCCAATTCAGAGGAGAAAAAAGTGAGGATGTTAGAGCCAATGGGGGGTGGGGGGTGGGGGAAAACAACTGGATCTTTCACCCCATACTTGGGAACTCTGGTATATGTATAAAATAGATTTTGAAACCTTTATTATTGTACATTTTGTTTCTAAGTTCACATCTAAAGCATTCACTTAAAGTTCATGAGAACAATGAGGCATTTCTAGTGCACATAAAAATTGAAGTTGCAGGCTGTTGACATTGTTACATTTTCATGGTGGCCTCAGTCTAATTTATTTTCATGGATTTTAAAAATTACACAGCATTAAGAAAATCCTCATTTCCATAGATCACTAGTTATAAGTAGTAATAGTTTTTTTTTAAAGATTTTATTTATTTATTTGACAGAGATCACAAGTAGGCAGAGAGGCAGGCAGAGAGAGGAGGAAGCAGGAAGCAGGCTCCCTGCTGAGATGAGGGGCTCGATCCCAGGACCCTGGGATCATGACCTGAGCTGAAGACAGAGGCTTTAACCCACTGAGCCACCCAGGCACCAAGTAGTAATAGTTTTTAATAGCTCACCTTAAATCTCAAGGTACTCATGTTAAATTGCTCTAGGTGCTTGAATTGAATAATTTGTATCAAAGTTCAGTTAAAATAGTAATATTCACATTCCTTATATAAAAGTTAGATAAAGCACACACAAACATAAGTGCTAAAACTTACATTATCACTAGTGTATAATACAACTGTTATCCACTTGTTATACAACTGAGTAGGAGCATGTGCAGAGAACCCTGCCTGTTTTGTTTTGTTCTGTTTTGAGAATATTGCTTCTATGATTGAATCTTGCATTTTTGCAGATGATTTGAAGGGAGGAGAGATGTGAGGTAGATAGATATAATTATGCTTTATTCATAGGCTTTAAGGAGGATTAAGTGAAATAATGCTGGCAGAGTCCTTACCATACCACTTGCTAAGTGCTCAGTAAATGGTAATGGCTATTTTCAACATTTAATAAATAATCGACTTAACAGAATTAGGTTGAGGGTCCTAGGAGAGCAGCTGAGTATTTGAGGTAGAAACAGCATTCTTGCTTAAGATTAAAAAACTGTGGAAGAGTAAACAAAGATTTAGGAGTAAAGGACACTGTGTTCAAGTCCTGTCTGCTACATAATGGCTGTTTTTAACCTACTATATAATCTCTGTAAGAAGGGATAATATTTAAACCTATTTACAATTTATGAGAAAACTAGTTACCTTGTACCAGGTAGCATTTGACACATAGTAGGTTTTAATAAACAATAGCTATTAAAGAAGAACCTAAGGACAGAACCAGGTTTAGCCTTGTTTACCTCCAACCTGGGTCAGGAGGAGTAGATGTTGGAGGAAAATGTCTCTGCTTGGTGTGACTTAGGAAAATCTTTCTGATTTTATTCTTGGAAGAGTTCCCTAAAGATATGTCATTGTTTTGACACCTTTATTAATCTTTATTAACTGTTTCTTTCAATTACTGTTGTGCCACATCTTTTTTTCATCTATACTCCTGCCTTTATTTGGTACCTGTTTTGCTAGTTATAATAGATGAGGGGCTGCTAAGGGAAGAAGCAACCTGAAAATGGTAACTTATTATAGTGACTAGTATAAATATCTATAGCTTACAGTCAGTATTGCTCATGTAGGGTAGAGGATGGGAAAATGTTGGGAGTCGAGAGAAACTTGAGTCAAAACCTGCTTAACAACTTCTGTTCTCAAGTTAATATATACAACTTTAGTTTCTCTAGACTTAGTGGTGATTTTTTTTATAGTGAGACTACTTCAGAATGGCTGTGAGGGTACAGCCTTAGAGGCGTAGGCTGCTTTTAAGATTTTGGCTAAAACAAAAGCATCCTCTCCAATTTGATATTCCAGGGAGGAAATACCTGTTCGGAAAGGTTTAAAGCTTCATCTTAGACTTCTTGTGAGAGTTCCCTATGTCTTCAGTAATCTGAAATTTGTATAGCTGTATTTTACATTCTTATACATTTATTTAATAGACAACTCTCTATATAGTTTGATTTACATGGCATCTTTAAATTGTTCTGTGAAAAGCAGAAAAATGTAAAGTTAGTGTTATCCAGACAAAGGCAAACTAACATAAATTTTCTCTTTCTTTCCTCCTCCTCTTTTGTTAAATAGGTTAAGTTCTGAACGTCGAAAAGAAAAGTCTAGAGATGCAGCTAGATCTCGGCGAAGTAAAGAGTCTGAAGTGTTTTATGAGCTTGCTCATCAGTTGCCACTCCCCCATAATGTGAGCTCTCATCTTGATAAGGCTTCTGTTATGAGGCTGACCATCAGCTATTTGCGTGTAAGGAAACTTCTGGATGCTGGTGAGTTGTTTTACAAAAGTGTAATAGTCCTAAAAATTAGAAATTAGAAGTAATTAGAAGATGGTCATAACTCAGTCCTTCTTTAATGTGATTTTTATTACCTGCTTTTAAAGCTTCAGTAAGGAATTTTTAAGATACTGGCCTTTTTCCCCTCTTCTCTTGCCCTACCGTCCTACCTGTCCTCCTTTTAATAACATGACCTTTTCTCTTTTCAGTGGTTTGCTTGCTGTGTTACATTAAATAATCATTAAAACAGCTGGCAAATCTAATTATAATTTTTAAATAAAGTATCAGATATTTATAAAAATGTCTAAATATTATCATTTAAGTATAACTTTTAAGTTAATTATTTTTCTTTTCTTGTGCTCCTCTTAGGTGATTTAGATATTGAAGATGAAATGAAAGCACAGATGAATTGCTTTTATTTGAAAGCCCTGGATGGTTTTGTTATGGTACTCACAGATGATGGTGACATGATTTACATTTCTGATAATGTGAACAAATACATGGGATTGACTCAGGTAAAATACCCCCATATTAAGAGCTCTTCTTTATGTTTTTTATGATTTTATGATATAGATCTAATTTTCTTAATGTGTTTACAGTTTGAACTAACTGGACACAGTGTGTTTGATTTTACTCATCCATGTGACCATGAGGAAATGAGAGAAATGCTTACACACAGAAATGGTAAGAAGAGAAGTCTGTTGTTTGATTTAATATGACAGGTAGTTTTACATAATAAGATACTGTTACTAATATTTCACTTTTGCTGTTGTATTAACCTAAGGCTCAAAACATCATTTCATGTTTAATAAAATGTTGCTCTGTTCTCTGTGAAATCTACATTATTCTGTTATCTAGAAATTTCATAAAAACACCTAAAAATTTTTTTAAAGCCCACCTAATTCCATAAATAATTATATATAGTACCACATAAAAGAAAATGGAAAAGTAAATTAAAAAATCAGGCCCTTCAAAGAAGTCAATTTATAACCTACAATTTTTAAGCCAGGGGAAGTCATAATCAAATAATAAGATTTTAGATAGTGATTACACTTGAGGTACCAGTGTGTGTTCAGGGATTCTAAAGGACAAAGATAAAGAAAAGAGAAAATTCACCAGATTTCAGGAGCCTAATACTTGCTTATTTGACCTCAGGATGTTCACAATTATTTAAGACTGTGTAGTAGAATTACCAAGTATTAACTATGGATGCCCCATGTTAGTAACAATAAAAAAGATCCGCAAAGGCCTCTTAACTCTTAGGAATGAATTGTTAAAAATAAGTCTCTAAGATTTTTGGGAAGTACCTCTTGAATTACAAAAACGTGATAACTAAAGAAAGTCTCTTCACACCTGTGCTGTCTTAAACAAAGTGTACCAATAATTTATAAAGTTACCATGATGAAAAGTTGTCATTATTCTCTGTAGCTCTCCAATTTAAGTGGATGTTTGTTTGCTTCTGTATTAAACAAACTCAAGTTCATAGCACTTTTTGAATATTTTTATGGTTTTCTTTTTTATCTCATTTCACTTTGATAATAGTTAACCTCTATTGAGAGATTACTATGTCAGAACACTGTTCTCTGCCTACTGTATGCTTTAATTTCTTTTTTCCTCATAACACCCTGTGAAGTTACTATTTCTATTTTACTGAGGAAACTGAGGCACAGAGTTATTAAGTAACTTACCCAAGATTACTTGGTTAGTAAATAGCATAGCAGAATGTAGATTAAGCTCAGGTAGATGAGCTTGAGTTTACACTCATTAGTACTCTGGAGATCTTTCATGTTCACCAACTCTCACTACATGCTCTGGCCACTTTTGACCTTGCCAGTCGCAGCTCTCTTCTGCTTTTTGATTTCATACTTTGTGTTTCCTGTGAACTTGGAAAGCAAATGTATAATTTTTAGAATTTTGTATAAAGGAAGAGTAAATACACATCACACAGGGGCCTAAATAGGCTGTCAGTTTAGTTTAATATAGGACTTCTAGTGTTTAGAGTGAGGTTTGTACTGGCTATTCAGTGCTTCCTTGGGGCTAGACTATGAATGGATGGATATTATGAAATTTTGTTTGGATTTGGTAATTAAGTTAATGCATTATTCTAAATCAAATATATTATTACATAATATAGTAATAATAATAACAGAATTTACAAAGAAATCTCTGCTGGCACCACAACCACAACCCAGCTGTGTACCCCCACTGAGACGAGTATGGTTCTCATGGCATCTTTTTAAAATCCATTCTCAAATGCTTCTAGGGAGGGCAAATTTAATCCTTATTTAAGTAAACCCAAATAATTTGTATTAGCACCAAGACCACCCCCTTGCCAAGTTCCATTAGCATAGAATTAGAACTCTTCTTCCCCAAGAGTCCTGCCATTTCTAGCTAATCAAACCTAAATTTAAACTAACACATTTGTTTCTTTTGGGGCACCTGGGTGGATCAGTCAATTAGTATCTGCCTCAGCTCAGGTTATGATCCTGGGGTTCTGGGATGAGCCCCGCATCAAGCTTCCTGCTCAGCAGGGAGCCTGCTTCTACCTTTCCTCCTGCCTGCCGTTCCCCCTGCTTGTGCGCGCGCTCTCTCGATCTCTCTCTGTCAGATACATTAAAAAAATCTTTAAAGAAAAAAAAATTGTGTTTCTTTTCTACTTGGCACTTTTCTTTTAATATGCTAGCCTTAAAATCTCCAGATCTTTTTTCTTTTTATTTATTTTTTTTCAAAGATTTTATTTATTTATTTGACAGAGAGAGAGATCACAAATAGGCAGAGAGACAGACAGAGAGAGAGATGAGGAAAAGCAGGCTCCCTGCTGAGCAGAGAGCCCAATGTGGGACTCGATCCCAGGCCCCTGGGATCAGGACCTGAGCCGAAGGCAGAGGCTTAACCCACTGAGCCACCCAGGTGCCCCTCTTTTTTCTTTTTAAATTTCTCTTCTACCTACCTACTTCCATCAGTTTTCAGGTTGTTACAGATTCTAGCTCTTAGTGTGTCTTTTGTCATCCTTTTCACTTCTGCTACTGTTCAGCCCCTGATTACCATCATTGTATTTCATTTCTAATACATCTTTTATATTGCTTCTAGATTAATGTATCTTAAGTTCCTGATTGTGCTTCCCGTCTCAGAATTTTTTAGAAGCTCCATGTTGTATATTTAAGGCTGAATTCTTCATTAAGCCATCCAAAGCCCTAATCTTCCCTTTCTCTTTCATTACTCTTCTGCTTATACTTCATATTGCAGTAGCCTGAACTATCTACTGTTCCCCAAACATGTGTTCTTCATTCCGTACCTCTGTGCTTTTCATTTTTTTCCTTTCACCATTTCTTGGTTCTATGAGGATTGGAATGGGAGTGAATAAACCTGATTTTATTTCACTCTAATTTTGCTTTGAAAAGTCATTTAGTATTTTATTCTGTTTTGTTTTTTCCTCTAGTAACAAAAGTAGAAATAATGTCATGCCTGCTTTACAGGAAGATTTAAAAAATCAAAAATGTAAAAAAATAAAAAATATAAAAATGCTATTTGCTTTGAAAAGAAAGTTGCTATTTTAAAAGTTCTGTAAATAGAGTGTTCAAAGGTTTGGAGAAGTTTGTTGAAGTTCTTATTCTGGAGTGGGCCTGTAAACTGATAGCACATTTATAAGGCAAATTTATATCACATTTATAGTTCTTTGTAATTTTGCCAACTTCACTGGCTTGGATGTGAAATGATTAACTGTTAGATGAAACCGGGGAATCATTAGAGTTGTCACCCCCAGTCATTGATTGAAGCATGTTAGATCCCTTGTACGTGTTGGAGTGTGAATTGCTATTCATGCTGAGACTTCCAATTGAAAATAGCACCTAGGTTCTACTCTTACTGTGACAGATTTAAATATTTAATTATGTTTTTAAATTTTATTTCATGCTTTCATTCATTAGGCCTTGTGAAAAAGGGTAAAGAGCAGAATACACAGCGAAGCTTTTTTCTCAGAATGAAGTGTACCCTAACTAGCCGGGGGAGAACTATGAACATAAAGTCGGCAACTTGGAAGGTAAGTAAAAATGATTTGTAAGTGGTAATACACATCTCAGTACTGCCAATACTTAAGATAGCATTAGAACTGTGAGGGAAAACTTAGAGTTGTTCATTGACATTTGCAGAGTTACCATCCAAAACTAGGAATTTTTCAGTTTGAGGCATGAACTTCAATTATGTGATTGCCACACTTGTGTACCAAGCTAACTTCATCATTTGGCTTTGCTGCCCTCTGAATATTTGAATTTTGATAGAACTTAATTTTCTGTTTATTGTTGTTACATTTCTTTGCTCAGTGTTGAAACAGTCATCAAAACAAGAAATAACAAAATAATAAATAGCCACTATGACCAGATGAATGAAAAATTAGCCCAGATTTGTCTGGAAGAAATTTTTTAAAGAGTAATTTATGGTACCTGAGTCATGAGTGGTGTTACAGGGGAAACATTTATTGATTTCAAAGATACGGTTAATCTACTAATGCCAATAAGTTTTAGCAAAGCTTCCTTGCTATGTCACACTTGAACTGCTTATCTCTGCGTTTTTTAATAGCATTTTTATATTTTTTTAAAGAACTACTTTGTTTTCTTTGTACACAGGTACTTCACTGCACAGGCCATATTCATGTCTATGATACTAATAGTAACCAATCCCAGTGTGGGTATAAGAAACCACCTATGACGTGCTTGGTGCTCATTTGTGAACCCATTCCTCATCCTTCAAATATTGAAATTCCTTTAGATAGCAAGACTTTTCTCAGTCGTCACAGTCTGGATATGAAATTTTCTTATTGTGATGAAAGGTAAATGATATATAAGATGTAATTTGAAATTTCAATTAGTCCCTGGCATTTTTTTTTTACTGTTCACTATAATAAAGATTGTATAGTTCCTTCCACTAAGTTGAATACAGTGATACATTGTAGAACTCAGTAGTATTATATTAACTTTATAGATGAATTCAGCCACATTTAAGTATGCACTATGAATACTTTACCAAGGTGTTTTCCAGAAATCACAGTGTTTGTCTTTTTCCTTTCTAATGTATTCAAAAAGAAAATAAATGTATTTCAAAGACATAATGTGTAATTTGAGGAAGAATAGATCATGGCTATGGACTAGAGAGGAAAGTGTTTTATCATCTCACCCTACATATTGCCCATGATTTCTATTGCCATTTCCCAAATTTATGTCCATAACTATTTTTAATTGCCAATTTGATATTTTTATCTTGATATTCTTCTGTATTAATAAACTGAGTATTTCTATGACCAAACTATACCACCGTTCCTCCAAACAACAACTTTAAAAAATTGCTTTTCCTTTTAAAATGCTAACATGCTTAGTATACCACTGTAGACACACAACTGCAAAAATCTGGAATTTATCCTTAACTTTTATTTTCATTATATGTACTCAGTTTTTGTCTAAATCTTACAGATTTACTATGTTACATATATCTCTTGATCCATTCCCTCCTTCCCACCCTTTCTCTACTGCCACTGAATTCTCAGCTCATTATTACAACCTTTGGTTCAAATTTTTGCCATAATCTCCTAAGCTGTCTCTCTGCCAGTGGATGTAGGTAGGTCTTTTAATCTCTCATTCACATTCTCAAAAAATGGACTTCCTAATGTAAAAATTAGATCCGGTCATATTACAGTTGAAAATGCCTCAGTTGCTTCCCTTTGTCTTTACACAGAACAAACTTCGGTTTATAACATTTAGAGGAGGACAGGAGATTTTTCTTTATCAAAAGATAAGGGCTGAAAAGCCGAAAGAAAAATAGACCTCCACAATAAAACCGAAACTTATTAGCATGACCAACAAAGATCTTTATGACCTGACCCTAGCCCAGTTGTCTAAATTACTCAAGAAAAGAGGTGATTCCTCTGGTGTGGCCCCCTACATCCTACAGCTGGAGATCACCACATGCTGACTCCCTGTCTTAGTGCCTTTACACACATTTTCCCATTCTGCACTGAAGTTTTCTTCACTTCCTAACACATATTACCTTTCAAGAGCCATCTACTCTCTGGAGCTTTCCTTTTTCCTTCAAGAAACTATACTATTCTTTGTGCATACATCTGTTACAACATTTTTTCTACTTTTAACAATTATTAGCTTGCTTGTCCCATTTTCAGTGTAAGACTGTGTAACATAGTAGCTGGAGGCATAGATTCCATAGCCAGGCTACTAAATCCTGACTTTGCTGCCTGTATCCAGATGATCTTGGGCATATTAGTTTTTCTTTTTGAGCATCAGTTTCTTCATCTTTTGGTAGGGTCAACTTAAAGGCTGTATGAGAAAACAAATTTTAAGAACTTAGTCATAAAGTATAGTAATCTCCCCGCCCCACTGGACAAGGAAATGTGACAGAACTCTGGCTTTAAAATCACATAATCCTGACTTCAGTCCTAGCTTGCAGCTCTGATACTTACAGTGGGGCCTTGGTATGTGAACTTAGCTATTTCAAATTTATGATCCTTGCCTGTTAAATAAGGGTAATATTTTGAAAGGCTGTTGCCAGGATTGAAGGAGTTTGTTGAGTGTCTTATACATATAGTGAATGCTTTTTTACCACTGGTGTCAGCTATCAGAAAAATGAAGATAGGAAAGCTAGTAAGTATTTTATGGCATTTATTACCATTATTCATGTGACTATATGATGGGACAGAGATACCCGTATCTTTTTGAGGAATTATTTTTTATTTTTTGAACTCAGCAAAGTATAGAAGTAAATTGGGAAAGAAATTCGAGTGGTGGAGCTAGAACGAGATCTGAGAAAAGGAGTGACATTTCTCTTTGGTTATATTAGAAAACTGGAAAATGATCATGACAGAGGAGTAAAGACTGCCTGCTTATAGATGAACCAAGTAAGGTTTTGAGTTTGACCAGGAGATTGTTTTCTGGTTAGAGCTCTTTCTAGGAACTTCTCATATCTTAAACCTAAGAACTGAGAGCTAGAAAAATTTTTGCTCAATTTTGAGAAAATCTAATATATCAAACTTCTGGCATTCAGAATCTCTCTCCCCAAACACTTAATATTTACTATACTAATTTCCACATGTTGTTATTATGCACATTTATTTGAGCATCTGCAAGTTCATGGCAAAGTAGAAATGAAGAGCAATAGTTCTTACTCTCAGGACACTTAAAATGAATAATATGCTGCATAGTTGCTTTAGATCACAGGTTCCTAGTCCCTTAAGAACACTTTTTGATAAGATTTTTCTGGATCACTCCCCTTTCTGGTACAGAATATAAGCTATATAATATTCCAAAGTTAAATAAAATTGACTTTCTAGGAAAATATGCTGTTTATATTTTAACATCATATATCCCTCAGTGTTAGATACACCTTAACTCAGATTGAGAAGTACTGACTAGACACCTAATTAAACAAGAGATTCTTAATATGATAATACAAAGCCCTCATTAATCTGGTTACTTCTCTAGCCTCCTCTCTCCTCACCTGCCCTCCCCACCCCAACCAGGAGTCTTTCTTGTTTATACACTCTCAAGCATTTTCTCATCTCCATCTTTGCTTCTGGTATGCCTTCCTGAAGTGGTTTTGCTCGCTCTGCTTCTCTCCTGTGTTCATCTTATTAAGTCTCCTATAAGAAATTGTCCCTCACTCCACTAGTTCTTCTTATGGATAAGGGTAGTTCCTCTGACTCCTGCAACAGCCCCATTTTTTTCTACATGTACCGCATTATTTCATAAGTAATAATGGTAATTGTTATAGAAGATTAGCTACATGTTGAGTTTTGACCTTGTATTTTTACACCTAGAACAATGCCAGGCATACTTAGGTGTATAAAGATTTAAATAATGGAATTTTTTTTTATTCAATGGGAATTTTATTTAAATAACCTATAAAACCAATTAAAATTATTTTTAGAGTATAATTTAAAGAACTAGGACTTTTTTATAAGACAGTTCCTTTGTAACACTGCCACCTAGTGCAGATGTGTTTAGGGATATCCCTTTGTAAAGAAGTCTGGATTTTAGCTTGGTTTGGCTTAATTTGTTTTTTTACAAACCATTTTCTATTTACCTATTTTTATTTTGGAATAAATTATATGAGAGATCTTGCCTTAAAGTGTGACAACACAAAGAGTATTACTTTCTATACGTTTCTTGGAAGGATATCGTCCATGTATGTTTTTCATACTTTTTTTGGACACAGTACCTTAAGTAATTTTTGTTTACACCTTGGTTAGAAAGTTCTTTAAATTCTAAAGTCTGAGAAATTGAAAACTTTAACTCCTGTTTTGCTCTCAGGAAAAAGAGAACATTTCTTGTTTAGTATGGTGCTAAGAAGACAGCATTCTCTTTCACATGAAATGCATTCCATTTCAGACTGGTTGTACAAAGTAATAAGATCTAATCTCTGTCCTAAAAGAGTTGCCCAGAAACCAAATGGGGTAACTGAATTATTTTCTATTCCATTTTTAGTTTGATATCATTTTTTTATCTGAAATGAATTCCTATAATTTTGTATTGTTTAAAAAACCTAAGAGCATCTTCTCAAAACCAACTAACATATAATTCTCAAGTTCCCATTTAGTGTAGATAGTCTTTGGTTAGTGATATTAAAATTCTGTAGTAAATATTGTTTCCACAAAGTGAAGCCTTGCCTAAGGGAACTATTACAAAATCTGGTTTTGTGGTAAACAAATGTTATGGAGTTAATCTTATATTTCAAATTAAATGTCAGTGACTACACCTTTATAACTTTTATCATTTAATTTCGTACTACTTTCTCTTTATGAAACGTAAGTACTGTAAAATGTGATGAAAATAGGGGGCACCTGGGTGATGCAGTGGGTTGAGTGTCTAACCCTTGGTTTCTGCTCAGGTCATGACCTCGGAGGTGTGGGATCTGGCCCCCATATCACACTCTTTTTCTCTCTCTCTCTGAAATAAGTAAACCTTAAAAAAAAAAAAAAAAAAAAAAAGTAACAAGCTTGGGTGAATTGGGTGAAGGAGATAAAAGGGTCAGGTAGCAGGATGAACCCAAAGGACTTACTGAAGTGCATGGTGCTGCATTTAGTTAACTGTACAGTAACTAAAGGTGAGATGTGAATTTATTCTAAGCCAAGAAAGATGCTCTTCATGCATATCAGTTACTTTGGAGAAGCAGAATTTTTACACTTAATTTCTTTTTTTCTCTTACATTTTTTACTTAACAGAATTACTGAATTGATGGGATATGAGCCAGAAGAACTTTTGGGCCGCTCAATTTATGAATATTATCATGCTTTGGACTCTGACCATCTGACCAAAACTCATCATGATAGTAAGTACAGTGGAAGAACTACAGATATTCTAATTATTTAACTCTTGCAATCTCTTTACCGTTTAGCTATGTATCTAACTTTTTGGTTAAAATTAACTAGTCTTCCTAGACTAAAAACTGTTTTGTTTTTTTTAAGTTTGGGGATTGAACTCAAAAACCTGAGATTAAGACCTGAGCTGAGATCAAGAATCAGATGCTTAATCAGCTGAGCCACCCAGGCGCCTCTCCTAGACCAAATTTTTTTTTTTTAAGGTTTTATTTATTTATTTGAAAAAGACTGCAAGAGAGTGCAGGAGCAAGGGGACTTAGGATGGGGGAGGCGAGAAGCAGGCTCCCTGCTCACAAGATACTGGCACCCAAGCTGAAGGCAGATGCTTAACCGACTGAGCCACCCAGGTGCCCCTTCTACACTAAATGTCTTAATAGAACTCTTCAAAAGGATTTTGACCATTAAGTCTATGTTTTGTGTTATAACCAGTACTAGTTAAGATTGAATCATTTAATGATATATAAAACTACGTTGGGGGGTGCCTCGGTGGCTCAGTGGGTTAAAACCTCTGCCTTCAGTTCAGGTCATGATCCTAGGGTCCTGGGATTAAGCCCCACGTCGGGCTCACTGCTCCCCAGAGAGGCCGCTTCCTCCTCTCTCCCTGCCTGCCTCTCTGCCTACTTGTGATCTCTGTCTGTCAAATAAATAAACAAAATCTTTAAAAAACAAAAACAAAAAGCAAAAAAACCCTACCTTGGTATTTTAAACACAAAGACTAAAAAAAGATCATAGAATGTTATAGCATCATTTTCAGAATTCATACAAGTATGCAAACCAGTTTGGCACATGGAAGGTACTCAAGAAAATAATTGTTCAGTGACTTAATGAATGTGAATGTGAATGTGATCAATGTCATGTAAAAATGGTAACCAGTACCCTTGATAAAAGATACAATTCTGTTTTACTCGTGAATGTTATTTAAAGATCCATAGTAAGTAAGACTTTGAAATCTCACTTGCCTGTTTAATCTATACCTGAACATGACTTCCCAATGTGATTGGGAATACCTGAATGTCGCTGAGTTGGTATGATTAGCCTGGGACTGCAGAATGAGCCCAAGTTGGCAGTCAGGACCCCAATCCTCATGATAATGTCATCATTACTATTTATCTAGTACTTTCTCCCAAATCAGTAAGAGATTAAGATTGCCTAAATTGCCAGAAGATTTCAACATGGTATCAGTTGAGATTCAGGTATGCCAGCCCAGCTATTTTGAAGCATCGTTAATTCTCTGGAAACCTCAGTAGAAATACTGCAGTGCTACTTGCTTAAATCAAGATTATTCATTTTCTAGTCTTTCTGATACTTTCAACATGTAAGTCATTAAAGGAATTTTAGTCACTGCTGTCCCTCATTCCTGGCTTTCATTTTATTTAACATGAAGATTGGCAGGAAAGGAGTTTATTTGGGGGGTTAGAAAAATGAAATAGGTGTATCTTTGGCTATGCCAGAGCTTTTTCCTCTGTCAGTTTAAAAGGTTACAATTGATTCCATTAAAATAAACATCTTTCTTTCTTGAAATAATGACCAACATTCAGCATCCATTCATTTGACTGAAAATTCAAAGTTACTTTTCCTTTCCTTTCCACTCCTAGTGTTTACTAAAGGACAAGTCACCACAGGACAGTACAGGATGCTTGCCAAAAGAGGTGGATATGTCTGGGTTGAAACTCAAGCAACTGTCATATATAACACTAAGAACTCTCAACCACAGTGCATTGTATGTGTAAATTATGTGGTGAGGTAAGCTTGGAAATTAAATACTTTGGGGAAGAAGTCATTACTTTTTTGGATAATCTGTTCTTCTATAGGAAGGAAAGATTATAAATGTTAACTGAATTTTATCTTCACATTTCTACCTAATTATGATTTTCAGTACTCTGACCTGAGCTATTCTACAGTGATTTTACTATTATCTGTAGCTATCTCTTCCCATCCTTTCGCTCCCATTTTTAAAAAGGACCTTGAAAAAAAGCCCAGATCTCCTATTGGATTAGTTTGTTCTAGTTGTGTATCTATAAGCATATACTATCTCAAATAACTATGTTATTTTTGTAGAAGAATACTGGCCTTGGAATAGTTAGATTTGTGTCATAGTCATTATTAGCTCCATGACCTTGGGAAATTTTCATTTCTTTGGAAATTAACCATAAAGGAGAAACGATAATAACTTAACTCAGAAGGTTGTAATGAGGATTAGATGAAATCCTATATAAGGTGACTGTAAAAGGCTGTATAATGTGGCACATGGCTCTTGTATATTCATGAACTCTTCTTTTAGATGATTGGCTTGTGAATATAATGGATCTCATAAGCCAGTCTTTTATTTGATCTACTTCAGGTGACTGCCCCCTTCTAGTCCATCTTCTAGATTACCACCATAGTGAGTTTACTTGCATGAATATCTGATCATCTTGTTTTCCTTAGAATGGTTTTATAAAGATCTTTTTATTACCCCCAAGATAAACCATGACTTACTTGCATAGCATCATTTCTTGTCATTTTCTATACTCCCATGCTTTCACAGTTTCTCTATTGTCTTTCTAAAACTGACCACCTCTCTTAGGAAGACTTTGGTCATTTGTTTTTATTTTTGCCACCTCTGACCCCATCCTTTAATTTTGCTGTTGTAGTTTTTTTCATACTTTAACGTTTTAATATTAGTGCCAAAGAGTTCTCTTGTGGCTTTGCCATTATGTAAGAATCACCCACTTGGAATGTCCTTCTTTTCACCCTACCCCATCTGCCAAAAAAGCCTACTTGAGCCAGAGTTTCAGCTTGTTGGCTTCTCTGTGAAGCACACTTTCTCTATGTTAGCATTTACCACTTTTTTAATTGTTTGAACATCTACTTCACATTGGGTTATAAACTTCTAAGGGCAAGAGTTAGGTATTTTAAACTTTGTATCCTTGGTTCATTTCACTTAGTGAACACTTAAATATTTGTTGATTAAAGGGACAATAAAATTCACATTTAAGCTAAACACAAAAATGGATTTATTCATCATCCCTTTTCAACTCTATCCTGCAAGTGTTATCATGATATCGTTTTCTTACCACCAAGGAAAATACAGCACATTCTTAGAAAGGCCTTGGGTGTTTATCTATCTTTATATTCTAGAACCATCCTTAGGTCATGCCTCATAAATCAGTCCCAAAGAGTTCTTCTGTGCCAGTTCCATTCCATGTCAATCAGCCCAAAAATAGTGAAGATCTCTTTGTGCCCTTCATATACTTGACTATTAACATTTCTTTGTCACCATCACTCTTTCCAAAGGGATAGCTGAAGTTTCTTAATTGGTCAGTATTTGAACTATGTTGTATTTTTTTAAGTGTTTATTTCATATTGGTGTTTTAAACCCTAAATGTGACCAAGTATGCAAGAGAAATTAGGATAAGGCATCTTAAAATGTTCCTTTTCATAAAGCAAAATTTTAAGAGATAGGGTTATTTCAGAGACCATCCCCCCCATATTGTGTCAATGCTCCTTTAAGAATTACTAATCTCTCTCTTTTGACAGTGGTATTATTCAGCACGACTTGATTTTCTCCCTTCAACAAACAGAATGTGTCCTCAAACCAGTTGAATCTTCAGATATGAAAATGACTCAGCTATTCACCAAAGTTGAATCAGAAGATACAAGTAGTCTCTTTGATAAACTTAAGAAGGAACCTGATGCTTTAACTTTGCTGGCCCCAGCTGCTGGAGACACAATCATATCTTTAGATTTCGGCAGCAATGGTGGGTCTTTAGTTATTCTTCTGATTGACTAAAGACTGTCTGTTGCTATAAGCCCATTTTAACAGAATTTGGACATATTTTTGTTGGTATCATTTGGACATCATAGTCTTACATATTTTTCAAAGTATTTGTGTAAATATTTTTGCTCTTAACAATTTCTCAGCATTCCTGCTTCTGTCAACAGTGTTGGAAGTTGTGCTTCAAAGGGTTCTTGGTATTTCTTCTTCCCACTTTAATGTTTCTTAGTTACTCTATTTCTATATCCTATTGCCATATTTTTTCCACAACGTAGAAGTTATATTGCAGTAAGTGTAGTTCATTAAAAGATAAAAACCAGTCATAACATAATATCAAACATTGAAAATAAAAACTACTTTTCGAAGTTGGTGTAATTTTAATGAATATAAGGTATGAAAAGTTGGAATTGCAGGGCTCTTATGCCATAAGTATAATAGAAATTGTCAATAGTAGATTGGAAAGATAACTCAGACTTAATTAATACTTATTATATGTGTAAACTTCCTGGTTAAGGAAAATTTGGTAACATTTTTGAATGAATTAGACCTTTTGTAAAGGGGCATACATTTCTGTATATGTTAAAATCTAGGTATTCTTTAAATTGACTAATAATTTTTTTCCCTATAGACACAGAAACTGATGACCAACAACTTGAGGAAGTTCCATTGTATAATGATGTAATGCTTCCCTCATCCAATGAAAAATTACAGAATATAAATTTGGCAATGTCTCCATTACCTCCTTCTGAAACTCCAAAGCCACTTCGAAGTAGTGCTGACCCTGCACTCAATCAAGAAATTGTGTTAAAATTAGAGCCAAATCCAGAGTCACTGGAACTGTCTTTTACTATGCCCCAGATTCAGGATCAGCCAGCTAGTCCTTCTGATGGAAGCACTAGACAAAGTTCACCTGAGGTAGGTTCATGATAAAAGAAGAGGATAACTCACATTTTAATGTTCAGGAATGTATTTATAAAATGAGTACAAAAAGTCTTAAATTTAGACATCAACAGATAATTATGTGTGTCCCTATCATTACTCCAGGCCCATTGTTACTGCCCTTTGAGTTGGAGGATTGTCAAGTAGCAAAAGTCTTATTTTAGTGAAGCTTAAAAGGGAAAGGACCCTAAGCTATTTGCATAATTTAGCCCAATTTCCATCACTGTTCTGGATTAGCATAACACAGTGAATGCCTAATAACTATTTTTTTATTCAAGTTCTGTCTTGGTAATAGTTTTTCTGTAAGCATCGTGAAAATACTCCAGGGCTAGACTGAGACCAAGACTAAAGATGTCACATAGAGCTCTGTTTCTAAATCTAGAATGATTCCATTTCAGAGCCTCTTAGGTTTAAAACTATGCTCAGGAGTGGGGTAACTCAGACTTGAATATTACGACCTGTAGGCATAAATAGGTCTTAGGAAGTGGTGAATAATTTTACATTAAATATTTATCAATTGAGACTGGCAGGCAAAGAGTAGGAGATTTGACAACTCCCAGCCTTCTGGAGAATGTATTCTGTGCTGTGGTTGCTCTGCTTTACCCAGCATAAAAATCTATTGATTCTTTTCTTTTCTTTTTTTTTTTTTTTTAAATCTAACAAAGATGTTAAAATGAAGGAAACAAAAGTTTATGCTTAGACTATATATTTACAGTTTTCTGGTTAGGATCCTTGCTCAGAACTCCTAAAATAGTACTGCATTCATTAAGGTGAAGGCAAGTATAGAACTTAAGTATCCACACCCAAAATACATGTAAGATTTTTAGGTACATCTATGGAAGTGTGGCTTCTCAGAACAAAGGAAGATTCCAGTGAGTGTATCATACCTAATTACTGGCCAGTTAGGTACCATGTGGGAGTGAATTATAAGAGAGTTTTTTCTTCAGAAGAAACAGACAAATGTATCTTTTAGTCCTATTTTTATAAATGATGTTGTTACACAGTTAGAAATGTATATATTGGCAAAATTAGTTAAAAATGTAAGGTCAGAAGTTTAACTTCTCACTAGTTAGATAAAATGTGATGGAAGACACAGACTTTATTGTGTATTCTCTGAGGTGTGATTTGAGAATTCTGACCACTAGCAAAATAATATGCATGTTTCCTCAGGGAAAAGTAAACACATTGAATTCCTTTTACAGCCTAACAGTCCCAGTGAATATTGTTTTGATGTGGATAGTGATATGGTCAATGAATTTAAGCTGGAATTGGTAGAGAAACTTTTTGCTGAAGACACAGAAGCAAAGAATCCATTTTCCACCCAGGTACAGGAACATGTTTATTATATTTTCTATCAAAGTTTATTAATTTTTAGTTTGAAGTGATTTGGGGTTTAACTTGTGTTAACTTGTTGTTTTAAAGGACACTGATTTAGACCTGGAGATGTTAGCTCCTTATATCCCAATGGATGATGACTTCCAGTTACGTTCCTTCGATCAGCTGTCGCCACTGGAAAGCAGTTCTATAAGCCCTCAAAGTGCAAGCACAATTACAGTATTCCAGCTGACTCAAATGCAGGAACCTCTTGTTACCACTACCAGTACCACTGCTACCACTGATGAATTAAAAACAGTGACAAAAGATGATGGTATAGAAGACATTAAAATATTGATTGCATCCCCATCACCTACTCACGTACCTAAAGTAACTACTAGTACCACAACATCACCTTACAGTGATACTGGAAGTCGGACAGCCTCACCAAACAGAGCAGGAAAAGGAGTCATAGAACAGACAGAAAAATCTCATCCAAGAAGCCCTAATGTGTTATCTGTCACTTTGAGTCAAAGGTATTTACACATAGCATTCAAGTTACAGTTCTTTTATTATTTTTGAGAAGATATGTGTGGTGGTAACTTATTTCTAAACATAGCTAACTTTTGGAAAATATGCTTTAAGAACATTAAATTGACACACAAAATTCTGGTAAAACAAGCACTCAAAAAATTGTGTATTTTCTTAAAAATAATCACATCACCAATCCAAAATGTAGGAGTTAGAAAGGTCTTCCAGTACCTTTTTAAAATATAATTTAGCCAGTAAGTTCTTAACTGTGCAAAATTGGCCCAGTTTCTTATAGTTGTTTAAATCAGACTAGTTAACTATCCTCATTGTTTTTGTCTCTTTGAGTTATTTTAAAGCTTACCTGAATAAAAGACCTTCCAACTTAAGGGTATTTCCAATTCCCCATTTCAAATTGAGCCCGATAGTCTTCAGTCCTCAGTATTCAATACAGGTATTTACAAGCCCTCTTTTAAAATTTATGTGTAATTGCTTTTATTTTTCATGACATATTAATAGAACATTAGCTATATTATAGGTTAAATTAGTGTTTAAGAGCTATAACATGAATCTAAGCATGATTTATGATGTTGCTTTTATGGAGTTAGTTTGAGCAAATACCTGTACACCCAAACTTTAATAATTTCTGTATATAATTTTTATAGTGGGATTTGATATTTCAAATTTGAGGCTGTACTCAAGAGGAAATAAGTTTTAGCTAGTCAGTGGGGCGGTATGAAGAAGAAAGAAACAATTCCTTTTCTACTGTGCCTTGACTGAACCAAATAACGATAGCAAGAAAAAAGCACTGCTATAACAAGAATTTATGGCTTTTTTTCTCTTGTCCTTCATCACTATTTTGACACAGAATGCTAGGAGGAACCTTTTCCCAGAACTAGGAAAAGATCTTGGGGCTTTAGAATAACAAAATACTTTTTTTAATGTAATGTTTATATTACTTTATAAATTAGTATGTCACCAACTGACTTTAGACTGAGTTCCTTAAGGCAGTGACAGTATCTTAGACATTTGAGTGGTGCTAATACTTAGTACAGTATGTAACGTGTGGTACTTTTCAGTAAATGGTTATTAGATGGATGATGAATGAATATAGTTATAGAATTGGCAGTGACTTTGAATTTATAGTTTACTGTTAGCTACAGAGAACTATGGAATGTTCAGTTTTCTGAACAACTGTGTACCTGTCAAAAGCATAGTGTAACATCTAGTCACTTTAGTAGGTTTTTTTCACATTAGTTCCAAAATACTATACACTAAACACTTCTAAGAGATGAACTTACCTTGAAGAAATAGTCTTTCTCTTTACTGCTACTGAAATGGTATTTACATGTCAGTAATACTTCATAAAGATAATGTATTTATATAGGAATTTTAAAACCTCCCTATCTATATAGTGAATGTTTTATAGACTTTTTAAAAAATAGAAACAAAACTGCATGTAGGAGAGCAATTTGAATAATGCTTATCCATACGGTATTCCTAACTATATGGAACAGAGCAAGGAGCCATTGTGATTGTGTATGGGTTGGGGGAAGGAGTTCTTGTAAAGACAAAACTTAACAGAATTCATGTGCCTGATGCATAAAATGATTCTTCACTATTTAATATTAAGTGCAGATAGTTCAGGTTTGATAACCAGATCAATACTGAGGACAGAGTGGCTTAATGGGAAAGATTACTGGGAGAGAGTGAGTATCAGTAGATCTAGAATGTACTTCCATAGTTGCAGCTAACTAGGTAACTTGCTTAAGGTCCCATTGCTAACAAGCTTCAGGGCTCATTTATAAGATGGGTGTTATATACCTCCTTATCTTGGAGGTGGGCATGATGCTAAAATGAACTAATGACATGCAATGTTCTATAAACAAAATCACTCTTCAAATGTGAAATTAATCTTGTATTCCTGTAGTCCCAATAATACCTGTATTATACTGGGTGAAATGAAGAGTCAGTATTTCACTTTAACCTAGAAAAATATCAATTTCGTTTTGTTCAGATCTATTTTATAAATAGGTAAATGCATATTTTAAGAAATTTTGTTTCAAAAATTGAGCTTTGACTTTTAAGATGATAAACTAATCAGGAAAGTTCTCATACATAAAACATATTCCTTAATGTTGACAAATAGGCATTATATGTTTTCAAAAAGTTAGTTGGATATTTTAAAAATAATAGTAAAGCAACCATTTTTTTTTTTCAGAACCACCATTCCTGAGGAAGAACTAAATCCAAAGATACTAGCTTTGCAGAATGCTCAGAGAAAGCGAAAAATAGAACATGATGGTTCACTTTTTCAAGCAGTAGGAATTGTAAGTGTGAAAGTACATGCTTGTTTTTCTGTTCTAGCTAATGTGCCATGTATAAGTAATTCTTTATTTCTTCCAAATACAAGAGTTGTATTTTCAGAGGTTAAATATTGTTTCTTCCACTTTGTATGCACTACTTCATAGAAATAAATTGAATGAATACAATCTCTTTGTAAAAATTCCCAACAATACAGATGAATTTTAAGTAAAAAGTGAATTTCTTCACTCTCACCACCAGTCTTGTTCTCTTCCCTTTCAGTTACTTTCCCATCTTTACCCCCAAAAAACAGTAGTTAATGTTAAATCAGGGATTGTGTAATCCATATTGATGTTTTCAGAGCATTTTAACTAGAAAGCATTTACAGAAACAATTGCCATAGTGGCAAATGATTTTATCATAGTACTAAGAGGAAATAAAATAATTTAGGACCGTTATTTAAGAAATTTGCCTGCATACTGTTATTAAACTGATTTGAGTTTTTGATTATATAAAAATTCAACATAGTAAAATTGAAGTAACTTTACTGTTTTTAGGGAACATTATTACAGCAGCCAGACGATCGTGCAACTACTACGTCACTTTCTTGGAAACGCGTAAAAGGATGCAAATCTAGTGAACACAGTGGAATGGAGCAAAAGACAATTATTTTAATACCCTCTGGTTAGTTTATTCTTTCTACCCTTGAACATCCCACAGAGAATTAAAATATATGAAACTTTATTTAGAAGGCTTACTCTCAGTGAGAGTGATTTTCGTTCTTTAGCATCATTAAAAGTAATGTTAGCATTTTATCTACTGGTGGTAATGGAGGAATAGCTATTTCAAGATGGAACTTTTAATTTTTAGTAATTATATTTTATTTATCTGTGTCTTTATCTAGCAATATTAAATAGAAGCTGAAACATGTACATTTTTATGCCTTTTTCAAAACTGATTTATCACTCCTTTGTGCCATCATGTCTTTTAAATGCTTCTGACAGCACCAGTAACACTTTATTGCACTTGCTTATTTACATAGCTGTGCTTTTGTTCTAAAACCACAGACTAAACCATAGATTAAAGACCCAGAGCTTATTTGCTTCAGTTTCTTGCAATATTTATAGCATAGTAAATGTTCAATAATATTCATTGACTAGGTGAATGAATACTTAGGCATGTCTTTGTTTTTCAGATTTAGCATGTAGACTGCTGGGGCAATCAATGGATGAGAGTGGATTACCACAACTGACCAGTTATGATTGTGAAGTTAATGCTCCTATACAAGGCAGCAGAAACCTACTGCAGGGTGAAGAATTACTCAGAGCTTTGGATCAAGTTAACTGAGCTTTTTCATAATCTCATTCCTTTTTTTGGACACTGGTGGCTCATTACCTAAAGCAGTCTATTTATATTTTCTATATCTAATTTTAGAAGCCTGGCTACAATACTGCACAAACTTGGTTAGTTCAATCTTGATCCCCTTTCTACTTCATTTACATTAATGCTCTTTTTTAGTACATTCTTTAACGCCAGATCACAGACAGCACATTTTCACAGTTCCTTGGTATTTAAGCCATTACATTGCAGTAGTATCATTTTTAAAATGCACCTTTTTATTTATTTATTTTGGGCTAGGGAGTTTTGTCCCTTATCGAATTATTTTTAATAAGATGCCAATATAATTTTTTTGAAAGAGGCAGTAACCTTTCATCATGATCAGTTTGAAAAATTTTTACTCAGTTTTTTCACATTTTACATAAATAATGATTTGCCAGCAGTACATGGTAGCCACAATTGCACAATATATTTTCTTAAAAAAATACCAGCAGTTACTCATGCAATATATTCTGCATTTATAAAACTAGTTTTTAAGAAGAAAATTTTTTTTTGGCCTATGAAATTGTTAAACCTGGAACATGACTTTGTTAATCATATAATAATGATTCTTAAATGCTTGTATGGTTTATTATTTAAATGGGTAAAGCCATTTACATGATATAGAAAGATATGCATATATCTGGAAGGTATGTGACATTTATTTGGATAAAATTCTCAATTCAGAGAAATGATCTGATGTTTCTGTAGTCACTTTGCCAGCTCAAAAGAAAACAATATCCTATCTGTAGTTGTGGAAGTTTATGCTAATATTGTGTAATTGATATTAAACCTAAATGTTCTGCCCACCCTGTTGGTATAAAGATATTTTGAGCAGATTGTGAACAAGAAAAAAATCATGCTTTGTTAGCAAAATTGCCTAGTATGTTAATTTGCTCAAAATTTGATGTTTGGTTTTATGCACTTTGTCGCTATTAACATCCTTCTGTTTTCATATAGATTTCAATAATTGAGTAATTTTAGAAGCATTATTTTAGAAATATATAGTTGTCACAGTAAACTTCTTGTTTTTCTATGTGCATTGTACAAATTTTCCATTCCTTTTGCTTTTTGTGGTTGGATCTAACACTAACTGTATTGTTTTGTTACATCAAATAAACATCTTCTGTGGACCAGGCCCCCTTTGATCAACTTTTATTGTAAAATATTTGCTTCAAGTGCCTCCAGCTCATAAAATTGATTACCAACAATTTAATTATCTTATGAAAATTACGTAAATAATTATTCCTATTTATTTATCATCTTAATGTATACTCTGTCCCTAAATGTCAAGTAAAAGCAAACTATAATGTTCCACTGTATAAAATATGCTTTTAGAAATTTGTCATTTTTTAAAGTTATGAACCTATTAAAGTAAAGCCATTTTTAATACTTTAATCCTATGTGAATGGGATGAGTAAAACAAATCCTGAACATTATAGTTACATAATGTTGTAAGGGCTAGAAGTGCCTTTAAAGATTTCCAATCTATTCCCATTTCATAGATGAAGAAATGTAGACCTCAAATGGTAATTGACTTGTCTAAGTTTTCAAGGTAATAAATGATACACCAAAGATTTAAACTTAGGTCTTCTGACTCTAATCTGAAACTAGAACAAACCTTGCATTTTTTTTGTTTTGTTTTAATGATACTGTATATATTTTTTAAATAACTTTACTCATTTTTCCTATATTTTATTTATAGAACAGCTATCTTTCTGATTATAAAAGTAATATATTCTCACTTTTAAAAAACAAGCACAAAAAGATGAAAAATCACTGTGAACCTCTGCACCTAGAAGTAAATGTTTTTTATGGACAAATTACATAGGCAGTACCAGAGCCTTAGGTCCTGGTGTTACAAGAACAAAATATCCTGAACAAAATAAACTAAACCCCAGATCTTAGGTGGCTCTTCTTCTCTTAGACTGAAAAAAATATTAATTGTTATAACATGAAAATTTGGGAACAAAAATTTGTAATAGAAAGACTTAATCCAAGATTTGGGGGGCATATGTATACTTCACTGTAAATACTACAGTCCAAAGCACATCTGTATTTCATTACGTATAGTGTAGAGATGGAATGTTAGAATAAAATAGTTGCTTAATATTTTCAGGTCAAAATAGCAAAAATTCTTGCTTATTTTGGTAGCAAATTAGCTCTAGTTGAAAACTAGAAGTTTATGTATAGTTTTCAAATATTAATAAGTGGTCAGGTTATGTAACGACCAGGAGAAAATGACTTGTTAAAAGCAATGATTTAGAAGAGAAAACCACTTTAAAGGACCATAGGACTGGAAGAAAATAAGTACCCACCTCTTGGTCATTCACCACCCCTGGAGTATTTGAAGCTGTCTTCCCAGTATTTGTGCCTCTCTCTGAGACTGTCCCTTACTACTTTATAATGCCTTTCTCTGAAGTATAACCCTGCTCTAGCAACTAGAATTCTGTAATAGCTTTTCTCTCCTTCCTATGCATGCCTATCACTTTCCTACTTTGCTGGTGCTGCTATATTATTTTAACACCTGAACAAAGTATGGTAAGGGAGTTTAGTATGTTTTGTTCTTTAGTTCTAAGCCCTACCTTTAGCTTTGGTACTAAGAGTTCCACAGACAGCTTACCACAGCTAAGTACAACGGCTTTTAGACTATGAGTTTAAAATGAATCTGACATCTATTAGGTATTATATGTTAGACTTTGTGCTAAGATTTTGCATGTTATCTCTCAGTCTTCAAAAAAACACATGTGAATTTATCTCATTTTATAGGTAAGGAAACAGTTTTGGAGAGGTAGCTCAAGGTTCAAAGCATCTGAGCTGGCCATCAGTGACTCCAAAGCCCATGGTGCGGAATACCGTAGGGTGTCAGCCAGTTCAGTAGAACATACCCTTTTCCCTGTTTAAATAGCAAACGGGGGGTGCCTGGGTGGCTCAGTGGGTTAAGCCTCTGCCTTCTGCTCAGGTCATGGTCCCAGGGTCCTGGGATTGAGCCCCACATCAGGCTCTCTGCTCAGCAGGGAGCCTTCTTCCCCTCTCTCTGCCTGCTGCTCTGCCTACTTGTGATCTGTCAAATAAATAAAATCTTTAAAAAAAAATAGCAATCAGGTGGGGTGAGGGCAATGGAATCATAGAGAACAATTAGGGTATGTCCTAAGTGAGAAATGGCAAGACATGAAATGAGTAAAAATGGTGTTCTAAAGGGCTATCGAATTTTGAGTCTGATCTAGAGATTCAGGTGTCTGGTGATGAAAAACATTAACTCACAGGTAAAAGAGGTGATTTATGGGAAGGAAGCCTGTTAATGAGCTATAAAAGGTTATACCAATGTATGATAATAGTTCTCCCAGGGCTGTTCGACTTAATGGCATAATAGACCTGTTTATTTTCTTTTAAGTCTGTATAACTTTGCAACTACCACTCGGAATAGCTCTTTTTCCCCTACAACCTCTAAAATACAGAAAAGATGAACTTAAAGTTGCTGGCTTTGCAAAAACTTAAACATTTAGATTCTAAAAATTGAGATTTCTAGTATAGCAACATCAGAAAAAAAGGTGCAAAGAATATGGAATCTTTTTTTTTTTTTAAGGATTTTGGTTAAATAAAACCTTTGCCAATATAATGCCAACTGGAAACAAAAGTGTAACGGAAAAAATCTTTCACTCAGGTTTGTTTGTTTTTTTAGGTCTGCCACTAACCACTTTACTCGTATTTCATCCCTTAAAAATAGCGCTGAACCTGTTGTCCCAGATCGTTTTACAGATCGTTGTTCGATCTGTAGAATTTGATATGAAATAGTCTCCCTGTACAATAAAAGCTATACGTTAACCACAGCCCCTCCTGTCAAACGCCTTCTGGAGCTTTGTTGTCTTCACACCTTTCAGAGGTCTGGACATAATTTTCTTACCTGTAGTGGACGGTTTTATCCAAGAAGCTGCCCAGACACCCGATCTCCTTGTACTCTTTAATTTCTTTTATTCCCTTTTCTCGGCTCCATGATCCGGGACGGAGAGGAAAGACAGGTGCCTGAGAGCAGCACTGATCAGACAGACCCCTCGTCGGGGAAAATAACAAGCGGAAGGGACCGGCCACCCCCTTCTATCCCTGGTGCCGCTGGTACTACATGGTAAGGATGCGAAACACAAGCCGCTGGGAGAAACTTCCCCAAACCCCGCCTTCCCCCCTGCAGGCCCCGCCCCGGTACGTGCTCGGGCGCAGCACCACAGCACCGCAGCCCCGGGCCCCCGCCCTCGTCTCCCAGGCGGGGTTCATTCTGTGGGGGTGTTGCTCCGGCGCCCGCCTACGTGTAAGAGCTCATGTGGGAGGCGCGGGCCCCTCCCAGCCTCTGGCAGGGCATGCGGGGTGCGCTAGTGGTCAGCAGTGCCCTTTGTCTCCGCTGATTTGTCCAATTGTGATGCCTGGCCCTTGCCCAAACTTTCCTTGGGATGAGCCGGTTGGGAGATTCAGGGCATAGAGACTCAGTGTGTTGCTGTGGAGCTGTCTGTGGAACTCCCAAATATTTTGGGGTGGGAAGCTGTGCGTTATGCAATAGAAAAATATCTGAGGTCTCCTAACAGATTGAAGCTTGCTTAACATTATAACAGGTTTTAAAAAATTAATCATCTATTAATCTGGTCAGAAATAGAGGACTCTTAAGGTTATTTACATGTATTTCTCATAAAGCACTCAAAGATTTAATTAATTTTATTTATTTCATTTATTTATTTATTTATTTGACAGAGAGAAATCACAAGAAGGCAGAGAGGAGGCAGGTGCAGAGAGGGGGAAGCAGGCTCCCTGCTGAGCAGAGGCCTGATGTGGGTCTCTATCCCATGACCTGAGCGGAAGGCAGAGGCTTAACCCACTGAGCCACCCAGGCGCCCCAGATTTAGTTAATTTTAATAAAGCACTTTGAGATATCCCTGATTAAGTTAATTGGAATTTTAGCTGCCCCAGGTGTTGTTTTGTTTTGTTTTGCTTTTTATTTGTTGTGTTTTTTCAATATTGTGTGCCAGCATCCTATTGAGGCCAGCTATTGAGAATCTTTTGGGAGAAAATAATCTAGTTGGACAGAAGTGAGGTGAGTTTATGGAATACGGAGAAGCTTGGGGCATTAAACTTAATCTCCTGTAATTAGTGTGTTAAAATTGTGCAGTCTGTAGTAAGACAACAAAGGTATTGTTTCAATTAATAACCTCATCTGTGCATATCCACAGTTGTCAACATTTTACATTTTATTTTAAATTCTTTCCTTCAGGAAAATTTGCTGTTCATGATTTTTCCAAATAGAATATCGAAGAAAGTAAGAGTCCATTTTTAAAAAGTGATTGAGGTGGTTTAAATATGTTTTACTAATAAAAACTGATATGTGGCCTTAAACTTTTGTGTTTGTATTAATTTATTTAGGGAAGTTCCATTTAAAGAGTCCTAAAACTTTTTTGGTCTTATGGATGCTTAATAATCATAAACTGGCAATTCTCCACAGAGCAGAGCAAGCTGAGGCGGTGGGGAGTGGGCAATGTTTATCACCAAGGGCAATGCATTTTAAAAAGTTGAGAAACATCATATCTATATCTATATCTATGTATCTTCTCACAAGTACATGAGAATTCTGTCAGTCAAACCTATTTTTAGAGATCTTTGAAACATTAAGAAACACTTTCTAGAACTCCTTTTCAAATATTTTTGGATAATAATATTTGCTCTTTGAAACAGATTTTTTTTTAAATGGTTCTACACAACTGCTATGATAAACACAGGAACTCTGAACAGCTGTGGGATAAACCATCATAAACTGTTTCCTGATTTCCCACTCTGCTGGTAGAATATTGAAAGCAAGAACAAAAGCATAAGCAAAAAATGAGGTATTAACAAAGTAGAGAGAAGCCAGCACAACCTGGGTAGGTGCTATGCCTCCTCCCAGGCAAATTCGACTGCAAATACTTGTCACCACTGTGAACTTCCATGTCACTACAACTTTAGCTTTCTTAACTTCTTGGGTTTTTTGTTTTTTTTTTTTTAAGCTTCCTTGGTCATTTATGCACGTCTTATCTCCCCTACTAAAGTTCTTAGTTCCTTTGAGTGGGATTCCATATGATTCATCTTTGATTGCTCCTTAAAACCTTCCACTCTGTTTACACAAGGACAACCCACACATGATCAAAGGTGGGAAATATCTCTTGTGACAGGAGGACCAGAGAAGAATTATCACTGGAAAAAGAGAATGGAGAAAACAGGACTATTTTCTAGTCTTCCAGTGAAATCCATTCATTCAGTGAATAGTTACTGAGGGTTGAGTGAGTCCAAGGGGTTTGCTGTTTAGAATGTTTGCTTCCTCTCAACAGTCATATGTTGAAACCTAACCTACAAGATAATACTGTTAGGAAGTAGGGCCTTTGGGCAGTGTTTAGATCATGAGTGTAGAGCTTCATGAAAGAGATTTGTGCCCTTATAAAACAGATGTTTCTCTCTCTCCCCATCCTCATGATTTAATCACTGCCCAAAGGCCCCACTTCCTAACACCATCATCTTGGAGGTTAGATTTCAGCATAGGAATGTTCACAACTTCTCCTGAGAGCTCCTTTGCTTCCTTTGGCCATGTGAGGATTCAGTGAAAAGTCAGTGATCTTCAACTGTAACAGGGTTCTCACCGGCCTCCAGAACTGTGAGGAGTAAAGGTTTGTTATTTATAAGCTCCCCAGTTTATGCTTTTTTTCTTAAAGAAGCTTGAACAGACCAGGACAATGTTATTCTAAGAACTGTAGGTGATACAAATATTCCAGAATGTGGTGCCTACCATCAACAGCCCCCTGTATGAGCTACTCACACAGTCAGCTGTTTACTGAGCAAAACATGATTGAAAACTAAATAGAATGTTTACTGGCCATTTAATGTGTTCTGGGCCACCATTACCTTTTCTTTCCATGAATTGTTTCTAGCTTGATAATCTGTATCCAGACTATACTGCTCCCCAAAGGAACCTCAAATTTGGCCTCTGAAAAACTGTGCTCCAAATGATTCATCATATGTTCTCCAAATGCCTCCTCCTCCTTAATTCCCCGCTCAGTGTCCCAAACCAATCCCTAGAGGTCACTTGTCACTTCCAACCTTATCCACACATCCAGTCTGACTCAGTTCTTTTCTTTCTTTAAATTTCCACTATGGAAACTTTGAACATGTACAAAAGTAAAGAGAATAGTATAATGATGCCCAAGTATCTGCTGTTGGGTTCCCTGGGAAGTAGACCTGAGATGGAGACTGCAGGTCATGTATTAGTGTGTTAAGGGACAACATGAGAAAGCAAAAAAGCAAAAGTGAGTGAGAAACAGAGCTGAGATGCAGTCCCAAAAAATGTCTTCAGCAGCCATGTGCGGAGCTCTGGACCTGGGATGGTCCTTGAGAGTTGTCCCAAGTTACAGAGAGGGCTGGGGCCTTTACGCCACCACACTGATCAATCATTGGAGGGGGGAGTTGTGCCTTTAAAAGCATGTCCAGAAAAATGGCACTATGAGGAGCTCCATGGACTTGCTCCCCAGTGAAACAACTACAGTTGGCAAGAATTAAAAAAATATATATATCCCATTTAAAGTTTCTTGAAATTGGCTGAAGAGAATACAACAGATGAAGAAAATTTTATTTAAGAAAGTATACTAAATCTTGGTAAGAATAACAAGAGTTAGTGACACCACCTGCGCCATAACTTGCTGCCTCCCCTACCCTGCTCAGTATGACAAAAGCTCAACTCCAGGTAGGTGTGGCCCAATAAAAGGCTATGGTACCTCTCTGGGAGGGCCAGGCTGCCAGCACTTCTTATTCTCTTTAACTTCATGTTGCAAAGGCTAAATTCCAGGTAAGTACAGCCTGAAGACTGGAGACATTGGGAACTCCTTTCTTCCTTTCAGAGACTATTCATAGGACAGGCTCTATCCCAGGTGCAGCAGGCCAAGAGTGCTCAGATCCCAGTGGCTTTCATCCCCACTCTCATGTAAGCTGGGAGTTCCATGCCAGCAGAGGCAGCTTGAGAAGGAAGAGACTATAGCCACCCCACACCCCCCACCCACGACTCTGCTCCTATAGCAGAGGTATCATTCTGAGAGAAGTGGGCCCCTGTCTCCATCCCCAACTCCACAGCAGTCGCTCAGAAATTTCTCCCAGGGGGAGAGAAAGTCCATTAGAACAGAGAACTCTGACGCTCTCCCCACAAGAATGGATTTTATTTGGAAGAGTGTGAGAAGATTCAAACCCAAAGGTGCTCTTGAAAACAATGGATGTTCTCATGATAAGTAATTAAGAGGAGGCTGGTAGCTCCATGGCAGCAAGAAGTTAAACTGCAGACCAATGAGTTTGGCAGGGTTGGGGTGGGGGGGACCTGTGGGGGGAAGCCAAGGAAAGAGACAACTAGGAGAAGCCCTCTTGAGATCTGAGCAAGCCTCAAAGCCTATCTCTGCAAAGGAGCTGAAATGTAATTGGATTATCTTGTGTCCCCAGGATACTGTCAAGAGCAACAACAGGTAGTTACGAGCCCAATAGCTGGATGTAATAACAACAAAGTCAGGCTCTTTAATGGAGAGATGTGGAAAAGAGACAGCCAAAGAAAGCCTTGCTAAAACCACTCTCATCCTAGGTAACTGTGTGCAAAGTTACCTGGGATGTACCCTCTGAGTAGCTACTTAAAGAGTCTTCACCTCTTTGGTGAAATGGACCTCACTAAAATAGTCCAGTCAGGTCACTAAACAAATAAACAAGGAAACAAAAAAAAAACCAACCAGCCCCATGGGAAAGGGGGAGCAATCAGTATTCAGAATCGCTACAATAAATTTTATATACTAGCAGTAAATATTTTCTATTTTAACAGGTACAGAGCTATACAATTGTGTATTGGCTTAAATTAGGCCCGCACATTTGATATGGCACAGAAGTGACTTTTTATTTTTTATTCTTTAAAAATTTATTTATTTATTTGACAGAGATCACAAATAGGCAGAGAGGCAGGCAGAGAGAGGGGGAGGGGAGCAGGCTCCCTGCTGAGCAGAGAACCAGATGCAGGGCTAGATCCCAGGACCCTGGGATCATGACCTGAGCGCAAGGCAGAGGCTTAACCCAGAGCCACTCAGGTGCCCCAAAAGTGACTTTTTAGATCATTAGGGAAAGGATGGACTATTCAATCGAAGGTGCTAGAAAATTACACATTTGGAAAATACATATACATATATATATATATGGCTATATATATGCAAAAAAGTGAAATTGGTTCCTTAACTCATACCACACATAGAAATAATTTTTAGATAGATACAGTGAATCCAAAGTGAAAGGCAATACTTTTGGACTTTTGGAATAAATTTGTAGCAACAATGTTGGCAGTTCAACAAAGATTATGCACCTCTTCCATAGATAGGAGTTGTTGTGGGGAAGAGGTTGCCCAGTTAGGGACATTTCCCAGGTCTCTTTGCCTCGGGGGAGGACTATGTGAGAGACTTTTGGATAATAGGATATGGACTGAAATAGTGCACACCAGTGCTTCTTGAACTGTCTGTGGTAATGGACAATTTGTCTCCAATTTATTATGGATCAATACTTCTGTAAACGAAAACAAATAAATTACCAGAAAATTGATATTTTAAAAAGTCAGACCAAATCCAAGCCCGTTTTTTATTATTAGATTTAACAGACATAAAATTACATTGCCAGATTGCTGTTAAAAGTTTACAAGTACTTATTCTTAATTTTTGTACTACTGAGTAATGGGAAGGCAATAAATAGTTCGTGGACCAGCAGAGGTTAGCAGACTACCCACTAAGTGTACACCACTTTTGACGTGGCTCATAACAATCTCTCATGCAATATTTTGCATTCTTTCTTCCCCTATGTTCAGGGTGGCTTTAAAAATCAATGGCTGGGGGCGCCTGGGTGGCTCAGTGGGTTAAGCCACTGCCTTCGTCTCAGGGTCCTGGGATCGAGCCCCGCATCAGGCTCTCTGCTCAGCGGCGAGCCTGCTTCCTCCTCTCTCTGCCTGTCTCTCTGCCTGCTTGTGATCTCTGTCTGTCAAATAAATAAATAAAATCTTTTTAAAAAATTAAAAAAATAAAAATCAATGGCTGAAGACCACAGAGGCTTTATCAGTCTGGGTCCCTGGATGACTTCTCAGAGCAGAACACTTTCCGCCCCATCTGGCCATCAATTGAACCTAACGTGAAAAGTAAAAAATTCTTTCGTGTTAAGCTACCGATCATTTAAGTTTATTAAGTCACAGTACTGGCATTAGCTTAGCTAATAATGAAATATAGGGAACATATTTATAGACAAAAACCCTTACTGGAAAATATTTTAAAAATTGACTACACTAGAAATAAGGGTCTCTGTACATCAAAAATCACCATAAAGTAAACAAAAATAAATCAGACTGGGGAAAGGTATTTATAATACATATAACATACACCAATTTTGTATTCAGATATAAGGTGATGCTACCAATCAATACGAAAAAGGTGAACAACCCAACTGAAACATGGGTAAAATATATGAACAGGCATTTCACAGTAGAGGAAATAGGAAAAAAAATGGAATTTAAGAAGATGCACAACTATGTTAAGACCACGATTAGATATCGAATTTCTGATATGATATGGCTGAATTTGGAACTGCCATACACTGATAGTGAAGTGAAAATTAGTTCAACCATGCTAGAAAAAAAATTTGACATTATCTTTTAAAGTTTTTCATTTGTACCCATTATCATCTAACAATTCTACTCTACGATGTACCGCTGTAACATGTAAGTAGAATTGCCAACTTTGGCAAACAAGAATAAAGGACATCCTTTAAAATACACTTAAACTGTGTTTAAGATAAACAATGAGTAATTTTAAAAATTTTTCTGAAATTCAAGTTTAATTTGGCCTCATCTACTTTATCTGGAAATCCTACAAATAAGAGGAGCCATGTACAAAAGTGTTTACAGTAGCATACTGTTTATAAATATAAAACCTAGAACCCACCTAAATTTGTATGGAGGAAATAATGGGTAAACTATATATTCACACAACAGAACATTAGGCAGCAGTGAAAATGAATGAACTACAGCTATGCATAAATCATAGGGACATTATTTAAGGTCAAAATTAATTCAAAGACCTTATGTTAGAAATTTTAAAAAAAAAAGGTAAAGTAAAAATGTAAAAGAAGGGGAGTTGTACCCAGCTGGCTCAGTTGGTAAAGCATGCCATTCTTGATCTCTGGGCCATGAGTTCAAGCTCCAAGTTGGGCATAGAACTTACTTAAAAAAAATTGCAATACCACTTTCATAAGACTCAAAACTAACCACAACTAGACAATATATTGTTTTGAGATCCATACACATGTCATAAAGTATATACCATATATATGGTGTGTACAAAAGTGTTCACAGAAGCGCATATATGCATATATATACATATATACATATATACATATATATATACATATATATGCGCTCCTGTGAACACTTTTGTATATGGCTCGTCTTATTTGTATATTTACATATCTTGTATATACAATTTGTATCTTGTATATACAAGAGAACGAGAAGCAAAACAAGGTAGTTGTTACTAAGGAAGTGGTAGAGCAGGGGACTAGGTTAGAGGAAGCGGTCACAGATTAATGTGACAGAGTTGGTAGTGTTCCTGTCCTACACAGGTAGAGGTACACAAATATTCGTTTCATTGCTATGCTTCTTATCTCAGATATGTTACATAAGGTTTTCTGTATACATAAAATATTACATAAAATTTAAAAGATAGATCGACAATCAGGAAACTTAAGTGAGTTGAACAGATCTACAGACACATAGTCTAATGCTTTCTATTATATTGAGATACCTCTCCTAAAGAATAAATACAGGATGCTTTGCACCCTGAAAATGGTGAAAAGTACAAAATACAGCTCCCTATCTAGCTCCAGGAAAAAGCTAGGAGATGGAGTGTACAGAGAACCAATTAAGCCAAATAATCGATAAATACAAATAAATGCTTTCAGCTAAGTACTGTGTTAGATTATTATGAATATAGGGGATGGGTGGCGGCAGGGAGATGTTCTCAAGTTTCTCAACTTGTAGTTGCAGAAGACTGCTACGGTTAAAATGAGAGACATACATTAGACACTATATATTGTGGTTGTAGACTGTGACATTATGAGCCCAGTCCTTTTCCTAGTAAACCGTCTTTAGCTCCTGTTTCCAAGAGGAGGTAGGTGAGGAGGGGGAACTGTTCTTCCCTGGCTACAGAGTTGACTTGTCACACTCGGGTCACTTTAAAGGAAAGTGACAGTAAGGGTAAAGCCAATTTACACAAGCCAGCCTAATACACTCCTAAAATACTTCTTGGGCTCACAGGACACTTGACATACAAACCTCTTCAGTGAAATTTAAAGAACTGACCTTAGATCCCTCTGTTAAGGAGAGCTGAGGAGGTAAAATGAACTGGCATTCACTCATGCGCAGTAAACAATACCACGGTTCGCACGAGTCCGGCTGGAGGCGGAGCTAACGGGCCCGGATAATACGTCACGGAGCGTAAGTGCGTCACTTTTCGAGGCGGAACGTCCGGTCCCGGTTTCCTCGGCGACAGCGGCGGGCTGGTCCGCGTGTGGTGTCTGGGCTTCGCAGGCATGGGGACTCCTCCAGGCCTGCAGACTGACTGCGAGGCGCTGCTCAGCCGCTTCCAGGAGACGGACAGTGTGCGCTTCGAGGACTTCACGGAGCTCTGGAGGAGTATGAAGTTCGGGACCATCTTCTGGTGGGTGTTTCTACTCGGCTGCCCGCCTCTCTCTGGTCGGGGGGGCGTGGGGGGAGGGTCGTAGGAAGCTGCTCACTTCTCCAACGCCTCGCAGCACCTGGGAAGGGCTGAGAAAGGCGGCGGTCTCAGAAAGCTGCCCCCAGCTCTGCCGGGCCTCCTTCCTTGCGGCTGCATCCTTTTGCGGCATCCTCCTCAGTGTTATTTCTGCCCGGCCGTCCTTCTCAGCCCCCCTCTCTGGGCCCTCTGCCTGGTACCGGCTTACCCTCCCTGCAGTGGTGTTCTCTTAGAACCTCGTGTTTGAAAACAAAACGAACACCTAGACAAGGACAAACGCCTGCACGGAGGAATTCATTTTTTATAGGACCACCAAAGTTGCCTTTCTAAAGTGCAAATTTTGATCCTGTCACTCCCTTGCTTACCACTCCAGTGGTTTCCACTGCCCTTAGGATAAAGCTCAACTTCCCTAATTCCCCAATTCCCTAATATGCCTGGCAAGACCCTCCGTGACCGGCCTCAGCCCATCTCAGCGACTTGATCTGCCGTTCCCCTCCATGCCCTCACTTGCTCCATTCTGCCTGTGGCCCTCTTCAGGCGTTTCAAAAGCCCGGAGCTTTCCCCCAGCTCTTTCTTCTGCCAGGTCACCTTCGACTTCACTCGGTTTTAAGCTCAAATGACATTTCTTTAGGGAAGCCTTCCTTTGCCCTCCTAAAGTAAGGCGTTCAGACTCTGTTTTTCCTAGAGCACTCTTCTTACTTTATCTGTGGGCTTTTACCACAGGGTATTGTGAAGTGTAGTAGAGTGGCTCCTGAGCCCCACTGCCTGATTTGGAGTGAGTCCCCAGAGTAACCTGACTTTGGGGGGAAGTTTGCCTGAGCTTCTGTATCTATAGAATGGAGACAGTGATAATACTTCCCATTGTAGTTCTGAGGGTTAAATGAGCTAATATATGTTAAGTGCTCAAGGACTCTGTAACTATTCATCATCATTATTATTATTGCTTTAAATTTTTCCCTCAGCTGGAGAGAGCTCTGAGGACAGTGACTGGATGAATTTAGTATCCGTTGGCATAACATACATAATAGTGAAAAAGCTAAATAATTGGATTCTAAATAATTGGATTCAAATAATTGGACTGAATTCTTGTGATTCAAGCTCTGTGTTTTCCTGAATAAAAAGTAAAAGTTCTCTTTTTTGTCGTAATATAATAATTACTTACATAGTTTGTACATTGCATGGTTTGAAGATAGAGAGCTATTTGTTGTACAGTTAATGAAAGTAAAGGAACTAATTTTGTTTTTTTGAAGATTTTATTTATTTGACAGAGAGAGAGAGAGAGAGAGCACAAGCAGGGGTGCGCCAGGCAGAGGGAGAGAGAGAAGCAGGTTTTCCTGCAGAGCAGGGAGCTGGATGTGGGGCTCCATCCCAGGACCTTGGGATCATGACCTGAGCTGAAGGCAGTGGCTTAACCAACTGAGCCACCCAGGCACCCCAGGAACTCATTTTTTAATGGCTACTAAATGTGATGTGTTTATAGCTTAATGTATTTAATCCATAGAAGAACTCTGAAAAGCAAGTATATAATTATCTTTGTTTTTTAAAAGGGGACATTGAGGCTTGAGGTTAAGTAATCTCCACGATCAAACCACTAGTAGGTGGTAGAGCAGATAATGAGAACTGTATGTCTGTCTGCATCCAAAACCTGTGGTCTTTCAGTGCATCTCTCCTGAGAAGTGGCAGTTAAGGAAAATTTTGCTGGGGTTACCTCAATATTTAGCTAATGAAGAAAAACTAAAATGAGAAAAAAAGTGAGGACGACTTGAAGAATGATGTTACTTCTTTAGAAATTGCTTTGGTTGCTAATACAACAGTAGGTATTTTGCATTCTTTTAGTATATTTATTATTTGAAGTGTGTAGGCTTTGGGAGTATAGAGCAGTTGCTTTCCTGCTCTGCACCCTCTTTACTTTGGTGAGCTTTACCCTGCAGAATTGAGAGGAAGTCATGGGTTAGGTTGTGTTGTGGTTCTCTAACTTTTTCACCTAGATGTCTCAAAGACAAATGAGGGGTACGGTGAATCCCTGAGAGTATTGAGGAAATCTCCATTCTACGTAAAATGCGTTTGATTTTTGTATTTTATTCTGTAATATAACCATGATTATTTTAATATTTAAAAAAATTTTTTTTAAAGATTTCTTATTTATTTATTGTCAGAGAGAGAGCAGGCAGAGTCACAGGCAGAGGCAGAGAGAGAAGCAGGCTCCCTGCTGGACAAGGATCCCCATGCGGGACTCGATCCCAGGACCTCGGGATCATGACCTGAGCCGAAGGCAGTGGCTTAACCGACTGAGCCACCCAGGTGTCCCTTTAATATTTTAAATGTTTAAAATTTTTACCTGGGAATAATTTGTAACCTCTCCCTTTTTGCTCGCCAATTCAACAAGTAAATTTGATGCTTTAGAAAGAGCACTATGTTTACCTACTATATGCCTGTGCCTCAGGGTAAGAAGCACAGTGGAAAATTAGGTCATGCTTGATCATGAAAGGATCAGATGTGGACTGCCTCTTCAGTTTCTAGCAGCTGCTAGAATATACATCTTCTAATTTTTGTTCATTACTTGTTTACTGAGAGTCCTAATATATTTTCTCTTTGTTTCCTAGTGGTAGAATGAGAAATTTAGAAAAGAACAAGTTTACAAAAGAAGCAATAGCTTTGGCTTGGCAATATTTTTTACCTCCATACACCTTCCAGATCAGAGTTGGTGCTTTGTATCTGCTATACGGATTATATAACACCCAACTGTGTCAACCAAAGCAAAAGGTAATACTTGTTTTCCCTCAGCAACATAGGAAATAGGTACAAGATTTTTACAACAAACTGATTTTAATAGGAATGCCAGTGTTTCAAAAATATAATACATTTGTGAAGATTTACCTTTAGTAACAACTTTTTAACTTTTGTTTGTAGATTAGAGTTGCCCTGAAGGATTGGGATGAAGTTTTAAAATTTCAGCAAGATTTGATAAATGCACAACATTTTGATGCAGCATATATTTTTAGGAAACTACGACTAGACAAAGCATTTCACTTTACAGCTATGCCCAAATTGGTATGTTGTCTAAAATAGATCATTTTTCAAAATGAGAACTAATGCTTTATTGTTCATAAAGCACCTCAATCTCCATGAAGTGGAAAAGATACCATGTAATTTCTCATACTTCTGGAAAGGTTTCTTAAAATAGGAGAAAATGCTAATTACCTTTCTTTTGCAAACAATTTAGTCTTTGCTTTTAAATGCAGTGTTTCTAAATGCCGTCTATTAAATTGTTAGAAGAAATTAGATTAGGCATCTGCCATTTGCTTATTTCCCTTTTCAGACACTAGGTTACTGAAAGAGGACCAAGGAATTTTAATGTCAGTTGGTGAAAAGTTGAAACCTCCACTAATAAAATTTATTTCTTCAGTCTTAATGACTGATGAGACACTAGATTGAAAGAGCATTAAGTCCTAATTCTGGTTCTGACATCAGCTGGCAAATCATGTAACGCGTCTGAATATCATCTAAAGTTAGAAGCATATGGCATGGCATCTTAAAGGTTATTTTAAAATTTTAGTAGTCTTTGGGAAATGGATTATCTAAAAAATATCCTTTAAAAGACATTCATTATCATCTAGCTATCATATAGGATGAAGAAGAAAATTCAGCGAGCTGAAGTTACAGAAGAATTTAAGGACCCAAATGATCGTGTAATGAAACTTATCACTTCGGATGTATTAGAGGTAAATTTGTTTTTTCTGCCCTTGAAATTAAAAAAAATTGTTATTATTAACTATATATTGAAGTTATACCTTCATCTATGGGGTACTGAAGTTGTTTCTAATGAATTTAACTGTTGATAGAATGCTTATTTTTTCTCCAAAGTAACAGAAATAATACACCCTAATATATGAAAATTTATGGAATAAATCTGGAAACTCAGAAGCAAAAAGATGTAGAAGACTGTATTTGAACTTGGGTATTTAGATTCAAATACTGAAACCACCATTTGTATTTGACTTTAGATAGGTCATAAAACAAAAATTTAGGGCACCTGGGTAGCTCAGTGGGTTAAAGCCTCTGCATTAGGTCATGATCCCAGGGCCCCGGGATCAGGCCCCACATGGGGCTCTCTGCTCAGTGGGGAGCCTGCTTCCTCCTCTCTCTGCCTGCCTCTCTGCCTACTTGTGATCTCTGTCTGTCAAATAAATAAAATCTTTAAAAAAATAAAATGTGTTCATTTCCTAAGTTCCCTTTTACATGTTTATTTAAAAACTTACTGAATAACAATGAGGCTATTCTGATAAAAATTTGAAATCAAGAATTATGGATAAGAGGTACACTCTTTTTTTTATTTTTTTATTTTTTCAGTGTTCCAAGATTCATTTTTTGTGCACCATACCCAGTGTGCCATGCAATACATGCCCTCCTTAATACCCACCACCAGGCTCATCTAACCCTGCACCCCCCTCCCTCCAAAACCCTCAGTTTGGGGCGCCTGGGTGGCTCGGTGGGTTAAGCCGCTGCCTTCAGCTCAGGTCATGATCTCAGGGTCCTGGGATTGAGTCCCGCATCGGGCTCTCTGCTCAGCAGGGAGCCTGCTTCCTCCTCTCTCTCTCTCTGCCTGCCTCTCTGCCTACTTGTGACCTCTCTCTGTCAAATAAATAAATAAAATCTTTTAAAAAACAAAACAAAACCCTCAGTTTGTTTGTCAGAGTGCACAGTCTATCATGGTTCGTCTTCCCTTCTAATTTCCCCCAATTCACTTTTCCATTCCTACTAATGTCCCCCATGTTATTCCTTATGCTCCACAAGTAAGTGCAACCATACAATAATTAACTCTCTCTGCTTGACTTATTTCACTCAACATAATCTCCTCCAGTCCCGTCCATGTTGATACAAAAGTTGGTATTCATCTTTTCTGATGGAGGCATAATATTCCACTGTATATATGGACCATATCTTCTTTATCCATTTGTCTGTTGAAGGGCATCTTGCCTCTTTCCACAATTTAGCAATTGTGGCCATTGTTGCTAGGAACATTGGGCTATAGATAGCCTATCTTTTCACTACATCTGTATCTTTGGGGTAAATACCTAGTAGTGCAATTGCAGCGTTATAGGGTACCTCTATTTTTAATTTCTTAAAGAATCTCAAGACTGTTTTCCAAAGTGGCTGCACCGACTTGCATTCCCACCAACAGTGTAAAAGGGTTCCCCTTTCTCCACATCTTCTCCAACACTTGTTGTTTCCTGTCTTGTTAATTTTGGCCATTCTAACTGGTGTAAGGTGGTATCTCAATGTGGTTTTGATTTGAATTTCCCTGATGGCTAATGATGATGAGCATTTTTTTATGTGTCTGTTAGCCATTTGTATGTCTTCTTTGGAGTAGTGCCTGCTCATGTCTTCTGCCCATTTTCTGACGTGGTAATCTATTTTTTGAGTCTTGAGTTTGAGGAGTTCTTTACAGATCTTGGATATCAGCCCTTTGTCTGTGGTATCCTTTGCAAATATCTTCTCCCATTCTGTGGGTTGCCCCTTTGTTTTGTTGACTGTTTCCTTTGCTGTGCAGAAGCTTTTGATCTTGATGAAGTCCCAAAGGTTCATTTTTGCCTTTGTTTCTTTTGCTTTTGGAGACATGTCTTGAAAGAAGTTGCTGTGGCCAATGTTGAAGAGGTTACTGCCTATGTTCGCCTCTAGGATTTTGATAGATTTCTGCTTCATGTTGAAGTCTTTTTCTGTTTTGAGTTTCTCTTTGTGTGTGGTATAAGAAAATGGTCAGGATTAATTCTTCTAAACATAGCTGTCCAATTTTCCCAGCACCATTTTTTGAAGAGACTGTCTTTTATTTTTTCCTGCTTTGTTGAAGATTATTTGACCACACAGTTGCAGGTCCATGTGTGGGCTCTCTGTTCTGTTCCACCGGTCTGTGTGTGTGTGTTTGTGCCAGTACCATGCTGTCTTGGTGATCACAGCTTTGCAGTAAAGCTTGAAATCAGGAAACGTGATGCCCCCAGTTTTTTCTTTTTCAACATTTCATTAGCAATTTGGGGTCTTTTCTAGTTCCATACAAATTTCAGGATTGTCCTAGCACTTTGAAAAATGCTGGTGGAATTTTGATCGGGGTGGCATTGAAAGTATAGATTGCTCTAGGCAGTGTAGACATATTAACAATGTTTCTTCTGATCATGAGCATGGAAAACTTACCATCTTTTTGTGTCTTCAATTTCTTTCATGAGTGTTCTGTAGTTCCTTGAGTACAGATCCTTTGGTTAGGTTTATTCCCAGGTATCTTATGGTTTTTGGTGCTATAGTAAATGGAATTGATTCTCTAATCTCCCTTTCTGTGTTTTCATTGTTAGTGTGTAGGAAAGCAACTGATTTCTATGCATTGATTTTGTATCCAGCCACATCACTGAATTGCTGTATGAGTTCTAGTAGTTTGGGGTTGGAATCTTTTGGGTTTGCCATATAAAGGATCATGTCATCTGTGAAGAGAGAGAGTTTGATTTCTTCTTTGCCAATTTGAATATCTTTTATTTCTTTTTGTCTGATCGCTGTTGCTAGGACTTCCAGTACTATGTTGAACAACAGTGGCGAGAGTGGGCATCCTTGTCCTGTTCCTGATCTCAAAGGGAAGGCTGTCAGCTTTTCTCCACTGAGAATGATTTTCACTGTGGGTTTTTCATAGATAGGTTTTATGAAGTTGAGGAATATTCCCTCTATCCCTATACTTTGAAAAGTTTTAATCAGGAACGGATGCTGTATTTGGTTAAATGCTTTTTTTGCATCAATTGAGAAGACCATGTGGTTCTTCTCTCTTCGCTTATTGATTTTTTCTGTCTCACTGATTGATTTCCAAAAACTGAACCACCCTTGCATCCCAGAGGTAAATCCCACCTGGTCATGGTAGATAATCTTCATAATGTACTGTTGGATCCTGTTAGCTAAGATCTTGAGAATCTTGGCATCCATATTCATCAAGAAAATTGGTCTGAAATTCTCCTTTTTGATGGGATCTTTGCCTGGTTTGGGGATCAGGGTAATGCTGGCTTCATTGAAAGAGTCTGGAAATTTTCCTTCTGTTTCCATTATTTTGAAAAAGCTTCAGGAGAATAGGTATTCTTTGAATGTTTGGTAGAATTCCTCAGGGAATCCATCAGGTGCTGGGCTCTTGGTTTTTGGGAGGGTTTTTGATCACTGCTTCAGTGTTGTTACTGGATATTCAGGTTGTCGGTTTCTTCCTGTTTCAGTCTTGGAAGTTTATAGGCTTCCAGGAATGCATCCATTTCATCTAGGTTGCTTAACTTATTGGCATATAACTGTTGAATAGTAATTTCTGATGATTGTTTCTATTTCCTTGGTGTTAGTTGTGATCTGTCCTCTTTCACTCATAATTTTATTAATTTGGGTCCTCTCTCTTTTCTTTTGGATTAGTTTAGCCAGTGGTTTATCAATCTTATTGATTCTTTCAAAGAACAGCTTTTAGTTTCGTTGATGTGTTCTACTGTATGTCTAGTTTGTAACTCATTGATCTCTGCTCTGATCTTGATTATTTCCCTTCTTGTGCACGGGTTGGCTTAATTTGTTGATTTTCCAGTTCTTTAAGGTGTAAAGAGAGCTGGTGTGTTCTGGATTTTTCAGTTTTTTTTGAGTGAGGCTTGGATAGCTATGTCTTTCCCCCTTTGCCATATCCCATAGGTTTTAGACCCATCTGTCTTGATTCTCATTGGTTTCCATGAATTGTTTAAGTTCTTTTTTGATTTCCTGGTTGATCCAAACATTCTTAAGCAGGTTGGTCTTTAGCTTCCAAGTTTTTAATTCCTTCCAAACTTTTTCTTGTGGTTGAGTTCCAGTTTTAAAGCATTGCAGTCTGAGAATATGCAGGGAATAATCTCAGTCTTTTGGTATCAGTTGAGCCCTGATTTGTGACCCAGTATGTGGTCTGTTCTGGAGAAAGTTCCATGTGCACTCGAAAATTATGAATATTCTGTTGTTTTAGGGTGGAAAGTTCTGTATATATCTATGAGGTCCATCTGGTCCAATGTGTCATTCAAAGCTCTTGTTTCCTTATTAATTTTCTGCTTGGATAATCTGTCTGCTACTGAGAGTAGCATGTTAAGATCCCCTATAATTAATGTATTCATATCAATATGGCTTTTTATTTTGATTAACAGTTGGCTTATGTAGTTGGCTGCTCCCATATTGGGGGCATATATATTTATAATTGTTAGATCTTCTTGGTGGATAGACCCTTTACGAATGATGTAGTGTCCTTCTGTATCTCTGACTACAGTCTTTAGTTTAAAATCTGATTTATCTGATATGAGAATCGCTACCCCAGCTTTCTTTTGAGGACTGTTGGCATGAAAGATGATTCTCCATCCCTTCACTTTCAGTCTGGATGTATCTTTTGGTTCCAAATGTGTCTCTTGTAGACAGCATATGGACGGGTCCTGTCGTTTTATTCAGTCTGCAACCTTGTACCATTTTATGGGAGCATTTAGGCCATTCATGTTGAGAGTGATTATTGAAAGATAAGTTTTTATTGACAGCATGTTGCCTGTGAAGTCCTTGCTTCTATAGATTGTCTCTGTGAATTTCTGTTCTATGTCACTCTTGGGTTCTTTCTTATTTTATAGAAGCCCCCCTTAATATTTCTTGTAGTGCTGGCTTGGTGGTCACATACTCTTTTACACCTTGCTGGTCATGGAAGCTTTTTATCTCTCCATCCATTTTGAGTGTCAAACTTGCTGGATAAAGTATTCTTGGCTGCATGTTCTCATTTAGTGCCCTGAATATGTCTTGCCAGCCCTTTCTGGCTTGTCAGGTTTCTGTGGACAGGTCTGATGGTATCCTGATGGACGTTCCTCTGTACATAAGGAATCTCTTCCCCCTAGCTGCACTTAGAACCTCTTGTCTAAAATTATGATTCATGAATTTTGCAATCGAATGTCTGGAGATCTTTCTAGATTTGTTGATCTTGGTGGGTGTCTTTTCTGCCTCCAGGACACAAATGCTTGTTCCATTTCCCAGACTGGGGAAATTTTTATCCAGAGTTTTTTCAACGATATTTTCTAGTCTTCTCTCTTTCTCCATCCCCTCAGGGATCCCAATAATTCTGACTTTGGAATGTTTCATGGTGTCATTTATTTCCCTAATTCTTTTTTCATGGCTTCTAAGCTGTTTGTTCCAGGCCGCCTCTTGATCTTTTCCTCTATCAGTTTGTCCTCTAAATCACTAATTCTGTCTTCTGCCTCGGTTACCCTAGCTGTTAGAGTATTTAGAGGAGTTTGGATCTCATATTGGTTTTCGCCAGCCTAGCCATTGCCTGGATAGTTGTTGCCCTGAATTCCCTTTCTGACATATTGTTTATGTCCATATCCAGCCCAACAGTTCTAGGGAAGAGGGCACAGTCTTTGGATTTTTCCTCTGTTGGGTGTTCCTCCTCCTCGTCATTTCGGTGAGAGGTGGCTAAGGGGATGTATAGCTGACTATATCAACCACGATCTAAGCAAGGTACACCCTTTCCACTGATGTCTTCTGCCCCCCGTAGAGATCCAGAATTGTATAATATTACATCTCAGGCTGATTTTATGGGTGTTCAGAGTGTTCTGGTAGATATTTAGCACACTTTAGGGAACCAGTTGAAACAGGGTCTCCTACTTCTCCGCTTTCTTTTCCCTCCTCCACCTAAGAGGCCAGTTTTTTTGTTTTTTTGTTTTTAAAGATTTCATTTATTTGACAGACAGAGATCACAAGTAGGCAGAGAGGCAGGCAGAGAGAGGAGGAAGCAGGCTCCCTGCTGAGCAGAGAGCCCGATGTGGGGCTCGATCCCAGAACCCTGGGATCATGACCTGAGCCGAAGGCAGAGGCTTTAACCCACTGAGCCACCCAGGCACCCCTAAGAGGCCAGTCTTAAAGTAGCTTTACCATCTAATGTATTTTGGTATTTTATTTCAGTTGTTCAGTATTAAGAAAAAAATCTTTTACATGGATCAGTAGTGAGAGTCATAAAGTTTTACATGCATGGTAAAACACCGCCCTGAGTTTAAAACAATACCCATTATCAGGACTACAACCTAATAATTGATGATGTATTCACATGTTAAAAGAATGAATATATACACACATAAAGGGAGAGAGAATTCTCATGAGCAAGTTAGTCTAACCAGGTACTAGCTTAGGTCAGGTTTTTTAAGATCTTTAATCCTTAGTTTCCCCCTCTTTAATATTAGGATTACCATTCTTATTTCATCCAATTGTAAGAATTGAAACTGAATTATGTCTGAATAATGCTGAGGATGATATGTGGCACATAGTGGACTCTTTACAAATGTTACTTCTTTTTTTTTCCTCAACCGTATTCAATTTTTTCTTGTATCAGGAGTGAAAGAGGGATCAGATTTTCAATTTGCTCAAATGTTTCTCTGTATTTTAGATGCTACCATATTCTAATAGCTTTAGCCTGTCAGATTTCATTTGTTATGTTTATAGTTAAGGTAGCAAATTGATTTTTTTAAAGACATTGATTTATTTGAGAGCGAGGGAAAGAGTGTGTGTATGAGACTGGAGGAGGGGATGAGGGAGAGCGATTCTCAAGCAGACTGCCTACTGAATGTGGAGCGGGTCGTGGGGCTCAATCTCAGGACCTGTGAGATCATGACCTGAGGTGAGGTTAAGAGTCAGATGCTTAACCAACAAATTGATTTTTGAAAGTACTCTGGGTATGCTCTGTAAAATAGCTGTTTTTAAGAAAAAATTGTTAATTTGGGATCCATGGGTGGTGTTCAGAAGGCCCATGTATCCTTTTCCCCCTGCATTGTATGATAAACTCTCATAAATATGGGGGCTTGGTTTGGTTGAGGTACCATAACTACCTTCACATTCTCAAAGGTGTTCATGCTCCAACTCTCACTCCTCCCCACCCCTCACCAAAAGATAAGAATTACTGTGTTAGAAGGAATCTGCTTACTAAATGTCTAGTCATACTACGTAGTATAGTACAGGAGCTAAACAAGATGTTTTTTATAGATTATTTTATTCCTTATAATATCCCTGCCAAATAGGTGTTTTAAACAATTTTTAATTATTTGTTTAACTTCAAGTTTATATTTAGGCTTAGGATGAGGATTCACTGAGGGGAGGTTGTATGAAAGATGGAAATGCAAGGTTCCTGCTGTAAAGAAGGTAGGCAGTCCATGATGGAAGCCCAGTGGAGAGGTTAGCCTTGAGCAGGAGAAGGCATAATTCTTTTGAAACTTGGGGAAAGGAGGTGAAAATGGATTCATATGATTTGTTGTGAAGAAGAGAAATAGACCTGATTAGTCTGAACTTTAAGAAATGGCATTGAGGGTTCAAGGAATTGAGAATAGAGAAAGTTTGGAATAAACACTGTGAAGAACAAAAGGTTTGGGGATAGCAGAAAGGATTGCCAGGAAGTACTGAGGTTAATCCTAAAGAGGCAGAGGATGTTTTAGAACAGCAAGACATTACATTGTTCTTATCCATATTCTTTTAATGAAAAAGACGATTTGAATCCAATTATAATTTTTGGTTGTGGACTTATATGGTGGTGGAATGTTAATTTATTTTTCTTTTTTTTTTTTAAACATTTTATTTATTTATTTGTCAGAGAGAGAGCAAGCGAGAGAGCAAGCACAGGCAGACAGAGTGGAAGGCAGAGTCAGAGGAAGAAGCAGGCTCCCTGCGGAGCAAGGAGCCCGATGTGGGACTCGATTCCAGGATGCTGGGATCATGACCTGAGCCGAAGGCAGCTGCTTAACCAACTGAGCCACCCAGGCGTCCCAATTTATTTTTTCAACATACCTTCTTGAACATGCTTTTTAATTTTGATTTTAAGTTCTTTTTCTGTATGAATTGAAGGTCCTGATGGTGTTGAATTAAAGGTTCCTCTGTTTAAAAAAATTGTGTATGTCAGCAAATAGGTGTGGAAGATTTTAGAGCTGAAGTGATGCATAAAGGCATGTCCTTTTAGGGTGGTTAGGGAGGAGGGTCAGAAGGGCCAAGCTATGGAATGGCTATCCCTAGAAATTTCTGTATGAAGTTATCCTGACTACCTAGGGTCTTTGGCTCGCCACAGATCTGCTTTGAGATCCTTATCCCTCAATACCTCAGTTGACTCTGTCCTGTCCTAGTGTAGTCTTCCACCCATTCTCACTGATAATCCTTACATTTAATACTCCCTTACTTTCCTTCTGCACAAATACTATTAAGTCTGCCCATCAGCACCTGAATTTTTGTTATCATTCTGTCACTCATTAGTTCTAGCTTTGTGGTTAAGGAGGCATAATCAAATGAAAAAAATAGGACCAGAACTTCTAGTTTTGTTGAATCACTATATTGTACAACTGAAACTAATATAACTTTCTATGTTAACTATAATGGAATTTTAAAAAGAAACTTTTGATTTTTAATTTTAACTGTTACTTAAATATGACCTTGAGCCAGTCATTTCTTTTCTGAGTCTTTATATGGTTAAAATAATGGCTATGATATGTTGTGTTTTCAAAATGTGCCAGGAACAATGTTAGATGTTTTATGTTGTTATCTCACTAATAATCTTAGTTACCCTATAAAGAAGGTGATATTTTCCTAATCTTAAAAACAAGGAAACTGGGGTGCCTGGGTGGCTCAGCGGGTTAAGCCTCTGCCTTCGGCTCAGGTCATGATCCCAGAGTCCTGGGATCGAGCCCCACATCGGGCTCTCTGCTCAGCAGGGAGCCTGCTTCCCCCTCTCTCTCTGCCTGCCTCTCTGCCTACTTGTGATCTCTGTCAAATAAATAAATAAAATCTTTAAAAAAAAATGAACAAACAAGGAAACCGAGGTTCCGAGAAGTAATTTCCATAAAGTGCAGTACAGTAAGGTACAGACTGGATTTGAGTGTCCAAGCCTATAAGGTTCTAAGCCCATGCACTTTCTTTTATTTCTTAATTCTTTACCTTTGTATAGTGCTTTACATTTTATAGAACATTCCCATGGTATAAGTACACTTAATACTTTTATACTGGGCTAGATGGCATCATCTCTTCTTTAGTACAGTTGTGCTATTTTGGTTGCATGATTATATTATTTTCAATATACTATACCATATTATTTCTTATTAACTTAGTCATTTTGTGTTGATTTTGCTTATAAGTTTCTCCTCAAAAATGGAAATAAAAAACTCATCTTTTCACTTTTAGGAAATGCTGAATGTTCACGATCATTATCAGAACATGAAACATATAATTTCAGGCGATAAATCCAATCCAGACAAAGCCTTCAGCTTGATAAAGGATGATTTTTTTGACAATATTAAGAACATAGTTTTGGAGCATCAGCAGTGGCACAAAGACAGAAAGGTATGTGACTGCTTGTTGGATACCTCACCATTATATTTGCTTTATACACTAATAAATAGCTGGACTGAGGTGATAAAATTGAGAGGCAGCTTAGTTGAGTGGCTATATGTTTCTAGAGTTACAATTTCGAGGGCTTTATTTTTCTAGCTCTGGCTTTGCCAGTTATCAGCTATGTGATGTTATTTAACCTTACAAACATTTTGTTTTGTAATTATATAATTAAACAATTATTAGTAGCAATTCTATAATATGTGTTAAATAATGCACATTATATATAATATCAGTGTAACTATAATCTTGGTATACCACAGATTTATTATAATCTTTTTAATTTAGCATTTTCCAGAGGTTGCACACTGGCTGTCTTTGGGTCAGATCCTACACACAGGTGTGGTTTCTTTGATACGGTGTTGATCCTAACACTGCTTTAAAATGTTGAATTAATCACTAGAATTTAAATTTTTGTGGCTTCATTTAAAATTGCAGACATCCAACTTCTCTTAAAAGTAAGTGGTTTGGGGGAATGCCTGGGTGGCTCAGTTGGTTAAACATCCAACTCTTGATTTTTGGCTCAGGTCATGATCTCAGGGTTGTGAGATCGAATCCTGTGTTGGGCTGTGGGCTCAGCACAGAATCTGCTTGAGATTCTTCCCCTCTCCCTTTGCTCTTCTTCCCATGCCCATGCCCTTTCTCTCTCTAAAATAAATAAATAAGGCTAAAAAATATTATTAAAAATTCAGTGGTTCGGAAACCCTGGTTCCATTTTTCTGCATGGCAGCAGACTGCCAGGCCTGAGTTGTGGCTTCTTCCGTTGTGATTGGGCATGCTCTTCCTGACTGGGTTTATACATTTACAAATCTCGTCAACACAAATCTTCTGTTTAGTTTTCTGATCCAAATACTGATGCTAGGCTGCCCATTTTCCACAGTAACCTTTTCACCTAGAGAAATCAGCTTTGCTCAATTTAACTTTTAAACCACCATTCCATCTTATTTTAGTAAATCCTTTTAGGAAAAAATAAAAACATAAACAATTTCTGATGACTTACTATGTATCTGATAATGTATTAGTGTTTTCACAAATGCTACATAGGTAGTATTATTTTATATATTGTCTTTTAGAAAGATTTGCTCCCACTTTTTGGCTTTTCATTGTATAAAGGGAGCTGGTTCAAAAAAAAAAGGGCTGGCTCAAAACTTAATTTTAGAAAAGATAAAGAAAGTGATAAACTGATAGTCTTGGAAAAGAGGAAACAATTTGCTTCTTGTACACCCATTTATTTTAATGAGAGACAACACATTTTAGATTGAATACTTTGTTCCAAATGGGTTACACAAATGACCTAAGCAATTCATGTAAAAATCTACTAGATACTCTGTTATAGTGCTTTAATAGTACCTTTTTCTTTTAATAGTATATCTTTTAGTAAGCTCTCTAATTAGCATTACTAAGACCTCTAAAAACCTGAAAGAAAGGAGGATAGACCAATTTTCTTACTGCTGTATGAAGTGTGTGTTTTCCTTCATTAGTTAGGAGGATTCAGACATTAAATTGATAAATTTTAAAACTGTTCTGAAACCTAACTTTGATACTAATGTCAGGTGGTGAACCATGCTGTAGTAATGTGAAGTGATCGTTTAGTTTTGTAGTAACTAAATGATTCTCATTGCTCTAGAATGATTTGCAATTGATTTTTAGTTAATTTGAATTATAAATATATATATTTAACATTTTCGTTCTTTCAGAATCCACCCTTAAAATCAAAAGTTAAAGATGGAGAAGAAAAGAGAGAAGGAAATTCACAAGAATCAGAGGTCAGAAATAATCACTATATGATTATTTATGGGGCAATAATTAAGTTAGCTTTTTTTCGTTTGATATGTGGCTCTGATTCTGTATACAAGTATCATGACCCTTGGTCACTATTATCACAATTATCTCAGACAATTCTGAAACATCAGTTCTCTGAAGAATTAGTTTGTTCTTTTCTGGAAACTGTATGAAAGACACATCAAGTATAGATTGGAAGCGAGGATGGTAAGTGTTTCTGCAGGGAAAGAGGAAGATAACAGTGGAGGGTGCTCTCTGCCCTTACACAGACAGAGCAGAGTTTTTGCATTTTGTCTTTTCTTACTTCTTGTCCGACTTTCAACCAGTGTGGAGGGCTTGCTATTATTTACTGCTTCTGCCTCCACAGAGTTTTTATCTATCTTAGTTGATAAGACAAGGAACCATTTTTGGGCATAGGCAGATGAGGGGGGATGATGGCCTTAATCACCAAGGCTTTCATTCATATGAACCTCTTTAAATCCTAAATAATAACAGTCAGTAGCCATAGGGATGGGATTGTGGACCTGCTATGAGAATGTGGTGTGTTTTTATATGTCTTTGGTCAATATGAGTCCAATGAATGTTAACTACTTTGACCCCTACGTTCTGTCTCTCATCTTATTTCTGATAACAAAATAGTTGGGAATCTATTAATTTCTGTTAATATTTATTTTTTTTCCTCCTTCCTGTTTATGTTTTATCCAGAGATGTGAAAGGGCAGAATCTTTAGCGAGAATAAAATCAAAGGCCTTTTCAGTTGTCGTTCAGGTAAGTTATTTCTTTTATAAGATAATTTAGGAATTGACTGGATGCTTTTTTAACAGTATTTTTATTTTTCATTAGAGTAATACATGAATAGTTTAAAAAGTCTAATAATCCTATAGAGCTTTTTCTCTTTTAGTTATCTCTAATGGTATTTACCTGGAATTTTGATGCCTTTGCTTTTTATTGTCTTCCAGCTTTTAGTATTCCTGATCATGGAAAGTTTTAGGATTTTCTCTCTATCCCTTGAGTTTTGAAATTTATGATAATGTAAGTTGGTGTGGGTCTTTTTTCCATCATTGTCTTTGGCTGTCCTGGCAGGCATTCTTTTGATCAGATAACTTTCATTTCTGAGAATTTTTTGTTTTTTTGTTTGTTTGTTTCTTTGATAGCATTTGCTACATTTTTGCTCCTTCTCTTGAATTTTTATTTTATTTTTCTTTTCTGTTTTCAATCTCTGTTTTCAGGGAGATTGCTTAAACTTTGTCTTCTGAATCATTATATTGAATTTTTTATTTTTGCTGACTTTTTTTTTTAACCCACTGAGCCACCCAGGCGCCCCATGACTTTTTTTTTTTTATTGCTAATGGTTTTTTATTTTCTTCCCTGAATCTTTTCTTTAAAAAATGTCTTTTTTTCCTGATGCAATATCTTTATCTTTTATGTGCTTGAGGATGTTAATAACAGTGTTTTGAAGTTTATGTCTTTTCCCCCAGAGTTGCTGTTTTGTTTATTTTGATCTCTTTCATTTTGGTGGCTTTTTTCAAATGTTTAAAGAGCCTCAGATCATATTTAAGAGTGGTCATGTGGAGATATGACTTTTTAACCTCAGTATTTCTTTTTGTTGGATCTCATCATTTTTACCAGAGAGCAATCTCCATTCCCTTGTCTGGGGAAAAGAAGGGTAAATAGGCTCAACCACCAGTGTTTGGGGAGCCTACAGAGAAAATAATCAAGAGGCTTACCATTCCTTATGCAAGTTTCACTAACTTCTCTATTTTCAGTAAGAGGCTTTGTCCTCTTCCTCAGCTATACCATTCCTCAGGCCTATAGCTTCTCTGGTTTAGCCTCTCCAGAGAGCAAGCCTCCTGTTTTCTGTGGGAGGTCAGCTGTGTAGTTTTGAGGTTGGGAAACGGGACACTAATGCTTTTTTTTAGACCCATTTAGACCCATTTCTAATGATTCTAATTCCTGATCCACTTGAATCAGTTTGGTTTATAGTAACTTTCTCAATACAGGCAATTAGATTTCAGACTTCGTTCTGTTAAGTCAGCTGTCACTCACTGTTCCTACTACCAATTTTTTTTTTTTTTTTTTTTTTTAGCAGCTCCATTGTTTTCTATTATTTCTGTTTTGGAAGTTTATTCAGAAATTTTCTCACTTTCATTTTAGTGGGATTTGAGGGGGGAGAACACGGATAAGTTTATGTGCTTAATCCCATATTTTTTCCTGGATTGTTTTCATGAATATAGGAGTTCCTTTTTCTGTGGGAAATTACTATCATGTTCTAGTTGTAGAAATGAAAAGGAATAAGTAAAAAATTAAAAGTGATTGTAGATTAGTTAAGTGTTACATATTTGTTATCCCACACAGTGAATTGAGCACAAAATATTGTTGAATGAAAGCACCAAGGACAATAAGTTAACTAATCCAAATTGTTTTAAACCAGAACTGCTCACATTATATAGTGCTAATTGATGTTTAGTGTGTATCTTAAAACATGATGAGAATTAAATTGTAATTCCCATAAAGTGTTACAAGAGTGTGTCATAGCATAGCTGCAAGTTTTTTCTTTATTGAGGTGCAATTAAAATATAATGAATGGTAATTTTTTAATAGTTGTTAATACCTGGATTTCAGCATTAGCTGAGAACTCCTGTAAGGACTCTGCTTAAGCAAGTAAGGGAATTCATTGATTGAAATAACTAAAATGTCCTTGTGGTGTTCCTTTGTTTTTCACCTTTTATGTTGCTTTCACTGTCTTCAAGTGTTCCTGACAGCCAACTATGCATGTTTCCAGCTATGGATTCAATGGAAAGGGAGAATTTTCCTTCCTAATAGTTACACAAAATTCTAAAATTGAGCTATGGTGGAGATCACATGCCCACCCCTGAGCAAATCAGTGGCCATGGTGATGTGAAACTTTTGACTAGATGAGCGGCACATACCTGGAGCCAGGCGTCAAGTGATTCCACTCAAGACTCATGGTGATAAGTAGGGAACATAAATGTTCTTAGAAGAAAGGGAGACTAGGTTAGTAGACAGTAAAAAACAGTACTCATCTTTTATACCTGTTTCCCAGCCATGCAACAACTACATTTTAACCCAACAACAACATTTTTTTACCCAATTTGAGTAGATGGTGATGACAATTGCAAGAAGCCTTCCTATTATAAAGATAAAAGAGTATATTTCCTGTTAGAAAGATTAAAGAGTGTATATATATGCAACAAGTATTAAGCAAGCCAGTATAATGGTGCTTTTTATGAGTTTTTTTCCCCCATCTTTGTGTATTTTGTCTTTTGCTAAATTGTCTATTAGTTAGATTCATTTTGTGATTTATTGTGGTTAATTGGATTTCTAACTCTTAAGGCATCCAAGTCAAGAAGGCATCGTCAAGTCAAACTTGACTCTTCTGACTCTGATTCTGCATCTGGTCAAGGACAAATCAAAGCAACTAGGAAAAAAAGAAACAAAGAAACATTGAAATCAGCAGGAAGGAAGACATCTTCTAGAAACAAAGGTAACTTTTTAAAGTCTTTTGAGACTCAGCAAGGGATAATGAATCTTGTTTTACAACTTCCCCTCCCTGTTCTTTCTTTATTAAAAGGGATTATATACTTGTTTGAGAACTTTGTGAGATTTAATATAAACAAATGAATTAATTATCTTAGATCCTTAGAATCTTACTGCTTAAAGGGATCCTAAGAGTTAGTTACAAATTCAAGATTTCATAGATGATGAAATTTAGGTCCATACAGATTAAATAATTTGTCCAAAAGTGAAATAGCTATTTATAAAATCAGTCTAAAATTGTCCAGAGCATATTTTATAAGTACTTTTTGTGTGTGAATTAAACTTAAGGTGTAATACATTCTATAAACTATATTTCTCTTTAGCTGCATTAATTAAGCTGTACCTTTTCTTTTAAAATAGTGTGTCTATCAAATTAGCCTTAGTATTTGATTCTTAAAGAAATGACTCTATATTTTAATAGTTTAATTTTTTAAAAATTGCACGAGTAATATATATTCACCATACATAAAGTTGGAATCTGATTAGCAGGCTCAGGAGGAGAAAAAAAAGGCATTAGAAACATTAGTAAATATTCAATGCCTAATATAAAACACATTCCTAGCTACTAGTGCAGTATATAAAGATGGGTTATAGCCTTTTAACATAAATGTTTTCCTTCCTATATCCTTTCCCTTCCAGGTAGTGGAAGGAGAATTAAAGTTAAATACCTTTAACATAGTCCAGGTATGATTAACTTTGGTAACAGTTGCTTGAAGTATACTGAAAATTCAGAGGAGATACCACATTTGTTAAGGATAATCAGGAAATACTTCAAAAAGCAGAATTTCTTAGTTCTTTTTACAAGGCTGGCAGATATTGGGAAGAAACCTGTTAGACCAATCTCACTATGAAAAAAATCCTATTATAAGTATTGAAAGAATCCCAGCTATAAAACAACTTAACTGAGTGCATTTTGTTCCAGAATGCAGGGACGGTGCAGTTAGGAATATATCAATATAATTTGCCATACAATTAGATTAAAGGGGAAAATGTGAATTCATTTTATACTTACCCAAGAAGACATTTGATAAAATCTAGCATCTATTCTTGATTAAAAAAAGAATCCTTTATATTAGGGGGTCAGCAAACTTGTTATAAAGAACCAGAGGGTAAATATTTTAGGCTTCTTAGGCCATAAGATTTCTTTCACAACTACTTAACTCTGCCATTGTAAGGCAAAGTAACCACAGACAATATATAAACAAATGAATATGTTCCAATAAAATTGTATTTACAAAAACAGGTGGTAGGCCAGGTTTAACCTGGGGCCACAGTTTGTCAGCCTCTGCTCCAGATTAAAAAAAGTAGTAGGTTATATCTTAACTCAATTTTAAAAAAGTAGGTATGTGAGTGCATGTTATTTGACAAAAGGCCACCTCATGTTTGTTGCTAGTACATAGAAGTATCACAATTGTATTTAATACTGCCTGTAATTAGGCAGGAGAGTGAAGTAAGACATGATTTCAGAAAAATTAGAAAATTACCATGATTGGGGCACCTGTGTGGCTCAGTGGGTTAAAACCTCTGCCTTCAGCTCAGGTCATAATCGCAGGGTCCTGGGATCAAGCCCTGCATCGGGCTTTCTGCTTGGCAGGGAGCCTGCTTCCTTCCTGCCTCTCTGCCTACTTGTGATCTTGCTCGCTCTCTCTGTCAAATAAATAAATAAATAAATAAATTTTTAAAAAGAAAATTACCTTGATTTACAAATGACTGATTTTATATGTAAAAATATCTTAAAGAAAATTTCCTGGAAAAAACATAAGGAGCACAAAATTTAGTAAGGTAAAGGACACTACTGCAAACTGTACAGAAAATTAAGAAGCTAATAAGGAAAAATTATAAATACTCTTGTGCCAATAAGTTAGGTTAGGTAAAATGGATATATCTTTTTAAAGACACACATTTCTAAAACTAACACAAAAAGAAATATAGCATTTGAGTAGTTCTGCGTTTATTAAAAAAAATACATTCCAGCAAATAGCTTTGCTGGAAAGTCTAAGAAACATTTAAGGAAGGAATATTATGCTGTTCTTTCAGAAGACACAAGAAGGAACACTTCCCGGCTTATTGACTTTTAAGAAAAGACAAAGACTTTCCCTCATGAATATGAATATAAAAATTTTTATGAACTATTGTCAAGTTGAATCCAATGGTATATTAAAAGGACAATGTAGTAGGACAAACTTGGGTTTATTCCAAGAGTATAAGGCTGGTTTATTTAGGAAATAAAGGAGAACAAGAATAAAGAAGAAGGACTATATAATCATCTCAGTATATGTCGACAAAATAGTTGACAAAATCCAGCATCTATTCATGATAAAATCTGAGAAAATTAGGATTAGAAAGGAACTTTCTCAACCTGATAAAGGATTTGTGTGGAAAAAAATACAGCTAACACCATACTTAATGGTGAAACCATACTTTCCCTCTGAAATTGGGAACAAGGCAGGGATACATTATTCCTCTTACACATCGTACTGGAGGGTCCTAACCAGTGAAGTAAGGCAAGAAAAAAAAAATAATAGACATTTAGATTAGAAAGGAGGAAATAAGATTGTGTCTGTGTACAAATGAAATTATTTTTACACGGAAAATATCAAAAATTCTACTCAGTAGTTACCAGAACTAATAAGTGAGTTTAACGAGGTCACAAGGTACAGGGTTACTATTTCTGTATACTAACAATGGAATAATTAGTAATTGAAAAAAATTTTAAAGTATAACAACACAAAATCCACAAAATAGCTTAGTATATAGGTAACAACATATGTATGGGATCTGTATGCTGAAAACTACAAAACGATGAAAGGAATCAAAGATGATTTAGGTGAACGGAGAGATAATATGGACCTCATGGATTAGAAAACCAATACGGTTAAGAGACACCTAATCCTGTATTGTTCTGTAGATTAAATGTAATCCCAAGAAGTCCCAACAGTTTTATAAATAACAAGCTGATTCTTAAGTGTATATGGAAATGGGAAGAAACTAGAGTAGCCAAAACAGTTTTGAGAAATAACTATAAAGTTTCAGAAATCAAGACAATGTACTATCTGCAAAAAGGTAGACATACAAGTCAATGGAAAAGACTAGGGAATCTAGAAATAGACTTGTACTTACATGGTCAGTTTTATTTTTGACAAAGGTACAAGGACAATTCCAGGTAAAAAGATAGTCTTCAGTAAATGGCGCTAATACAATTTTATATCCATACGCAAAAAACAGATCTTCAACGTAAACCTCTTTGCCATATGCAGAAATTAACTTAAAATGGTTACAGACCTAAATATAAAAACTAAAATCATAAAACTTAAAAGATGAAAACAGGGGGTGCCTCGGTGGCTCAGTGGGTTAAAGCCTCTGCCTTCGGCTCAGGTCATGATCCCAGGGTCCTGGGATCGAGCCCCGCATCGGGATCTCTGCTCGGTGGGGAGCTTGCTTCTCACTCTCTCTCTGCCTGCCTCTCTGCCTACTTGTGATCTATGTCTGCCAAATAAATAAATAAATTCTTAAAAAAAAAGGAAAAAAGATGAAAACAAAAAATGTGGTCTTAGATTGGGCAAAGATTTTTTATACATGACAGAAGAAATACAAGCCATAAAAGAAAAAAAAATTAATTAGACTCGCTTCAAATTAAAATTCTCTGGAAGACACTTATAAGAAAACGAAAAGACAGGCCACAGAGTGGGAGAAAATATTTGCAAGATACAAACCTGATAGAGGTCTTGTGTCCAAATATATAAAGAACTGTCAACACTTAGTAATAAATAAACAGCCCAATGAAAAGATGGGCAAAAAATTTGAACAGATACTTCAAAAAGAATATGTGCATGGTAAATAAGCATCTTGAAAGATGTTTGACATCTTTAGTTAGTGGGAAATGCAAAATAAAGCATAGTAACATTCTAATACTGCCTGTCACAATGGCTACAAAAACTGAAAAACAAAACAAGGAGATTGACAATAATAAAAGCTGATGAGGACACAGAACATTTGAACCCTCATACATTGCTGGTGGGAATCCAAAATGGTACAATCACTTTGGAAGACTGGCTGTTTCCGATAAAGCTAAACACAAACTTACCTTATGATCCAGCAGTCCTACCTTGGTGTTTACCCAAGAGAAGTAAAAACTTATATAATTTCACACAAAACGTTGTATGCAAAAGTTTATACTGGTTCTGTACGTAATTGTGAAAAATTATAGCCAGCCTAAATGTCTTCAACTCGGGTAAACAAACTATGGAATAAGTGTACAGTGAGTTACTACTGAGGAATAAAGCAGCTGCTGATACATGTAGTAGCGTGGGGGACTCATGTGCCTTGTGCTAAGAGAAAGAAGACAGACATAAAAGGCATAAAGACAATCTGGAAGAGTCAGAATTTATAGGGGCAGAAAACATAGATGGCTAGGTGCTGAGGGAGGAGGGCGGTGTTGACTGTAGAAGTGCAGGGAAATTTCTGATAATGAAAATAAAGGAATCGTTCTGTATTTTGGTTGCAGTGGTAATTGCACAATTGCATTTGTCCAAACTCCTAAACCTGTATATTGAAAATGGGGACGTTTATTATCTGTAAATCAACAACTCAAACAAACCCAAACCCAGAGGACATGAGGAAAAGACTGATTAGTTTGATTGTATTTAAAAATAACTTCTGCAAGAGTAAGTGTTTTTTCTAAGGTGTATCAAAGATAACTTTGGGTTTTGAAAGCTGCACAAACAGTTTTTATTAGCAATCAACCTTCATACAAGTGCAGAGAGGTCAGCTGGCCAACTTGCTTTCCTAAACACCTAAACAGGTTTTTGTTTTGTTTTGTTTTTATGTGGCTGAGTAACAAAAGAAGAGTAAGTGCAAGATAGGAAAGAAATTAAAAGTTTTTTTCATCTTAAATATTTGGCAGATGTAATATATCACTTCCTTTGCTATAGTATATTTTATTACTTAATGAAGTTACCTAAAACGTTTTCATAAACTCTGAAATTAGCTTTTAAGAACTGGTTCTTTATCACATCTAAGATTTGTTATTGAATTTACCTAGGTCTGTTAGGGATTTAACCCATGAGAAAGAAAAAGTCTAATAAGATACCTGAATTAAAATCTTTTTAGTTGTAACTCAACTATTCTAGCTAACCAGCTTTGTGGCTCAGAAGGTGCTGTAAGTTCTTTGAAGCAGAAGTGCTTTGTTATTCGATATCTTAAAGATCCAAGTGCTTCATAGTTTCTCTTTAATCAAAATTTCATTTCCTTAAAGTGGAAAGGTATTTTTGATTTCATGCTCTTTTCAAAAAGAAGCACCTTATACTCCCAGCAATGCAAAAGAACTTGCAAAACTATTTGCAGCACATATAATAATGTTAACATTTCTAATTTCAGGGGAGCTTTTATAAATTAGTAAGAAAAAGGCCACCACCCAGTAGAAAAACTGGCTTAGGAGATGAGCATGCAATTCACAAAATGCAGACAGTCAACATGCATATGAAGAGATATTTATTTATTTATTTATAAAGATTTTATTTATTTATTTGACAGAGATAACAAGTAGGCAGAGAGGCAGGCAGAGAGAGAAGAGGAAGCAGGCTCCCTCCTGAGCAGAGAGCTTGATGCAGGGCTCAATCCCAGGACCTGGAATCATGACCTGAGCTGAAGGCAGAGGTTTTAACCCACTGAGCCACCCAGGTGCCCCTGTGAAGAGATATTTAATCTCTATAATTAAAGGAACATAAATTAAAACATGATTTTTTTATATAAGTTATTAAATTGGAAAATATTAAGGATAAGTGAATACCCATTGATAGTGAAAGTATGAATAGGTAAAATCTGAATTTAAGTGGCAGTATAAATTGGCACAACCTTTTCAGACAGCAATTTGGAATCATCTGTCAAAATTTTAGAAGTATATGTCTTTTAGTGAAGCGATTCAGTTTCTAGGTATTTATCCTTTACAAGTGACAAAAAATAGGACATTCACTGCAGTATTATTTGAAATGGCAAAGACTAAACAACTCAAATGTGTAACATTGAAAAACGTGGTATGTAAAATTGTTAGCCCATACAAAAGAATATTTTGCAGTTATTAAAAAGCTTAGAGAAAGTTCTTTATATAGTGACATGAAAGTAGGTACAAAATAGACCTATTAAGCATTGCTTAGTGAGAATGTCTTTTTAAAGAAGAGTATGATTGCATTTCTGTTCTTTTTTTTTTTTTTTAAAGATTTTATTTATTTATTTATTTGACAGAGAGAAATCACAAGTAGATGGAGAGGCAGGCAGAGAGAGAGAGAGAGAGGGAAGCAGGCTCCCCGCTGAGCAGCGAGCCCGATGCGGGACTCCATCCCAGGACCCTGAGATCATGACCTGAGCCGAAGGCAGTGGCTTAACCCACTGAGCCACCCAGGCGCCCTGCATTTCTGTTCTTAAAATATCTGTAGGGGCTGATGCCTGGTTGGCTCAGTCGGTTGAGTGTCCAGCTCTTGGTTTTGGCTCGGGGTCATGGGATCTAGTCCCATGGTGGGCTTATGCTGAGCAGGGAATTTGCTTGTCCCTCTCCTTCCCCCATGCTTGCGCGCACACACGTATTTTCTCTCTCTCATATAAATAAATAAAATCTTTAAAAAGTACATATGTAGACATAAACACAATGTTGTATCATTAAAAAATCTAGAAGCATATTAACAGTGGTTAATTCTCAGGGATGGGATCATGACAAATTTCTAAGTCCATGCATTTCTGTAATGTTTGAATTTTTCTATTAACTGTATGTTACTTTAGTAATCCAGAAAAAAATCTAAAGTTTTTTTTTTTTTTATTTAAAAAAATAAATATAACAATACTTTCATAAACTTAAGACAAATACAGGGATTAGCATGAAAAAAAGGCAGGGTAGTTGGAAGTATAGAGTGATTCCATTTTGCCTGGGAGTGTAAAGGATGTGTTGATGTTAATGTAGAAAAATATGTTGAGGTTGTATTTTGACCAGCCCCGAAGTGTAGAACCTTGAATTTTGGTAGCAGAGGGGAGTCATCTGAGACTTCTGAGCAAGAAAGTGGTATACCAGTTTTCTTTGAAGAAAATCAATCTGGGAGTAGTATGGTTGGTAGGTGGGGATAAACTGAAAATAGGAACACTAAAGAAAAGGCTGTTTTAGGGGAGCATGAGCAACTGGCCAGGTGGTTGTAGGAATTAGGCAAGCTGGTGAACAGATATGAGAGCCAGTGTATATAACCAAGCATAGATGTAATGTAGCTGTATATATCCAAACATAGAGGCTGATGGAGATATAATGTAGCTGTATATATCCATAGAGGCTGATGCTTAATGCCTAAGCAACTGAAAGAATGTTGGTGCTTTTGACAGAAATAAGGATCAAGGATGAAGATTTTATCAGGGGTAGAATTTGTCCCAGTCCAGTCTGCCTTTCCAGGTTCAATTCCTGTAATAGTTGTCGGGCAATAAAAAGTGCTCAGTCTATTGATTGGATATACCTAAGTTTGTATTATTTAAGCTTCAGCTGTATGTGTTCCCCATTCCTAGACTATAGCATGCACATTTCTGGAAGGACATCAGTAATGGTAATGATGATAGGATAGTGGAGAGGATATAGCTATTATTTCTGTCACACTGAGTATCTGCCACACTTCTTTCACATGTCCAAGGTCACCTACCTGGTTAGTGGAGCTGAGACTGGAATAGCAATGTGTCTGAATCCAAGCCTGAATCTTTAACTGCCATACTTGCTGTCTCTCAGGTAACTGGAAATGTGGGTCTGGAGCTCAAATTAGGCATGCAGTTAAGTATGTTGTATTTTAACTGCGTGTCTAGTAACCACTTAAAATTGAGCAATAGTCTCTTGGTTATATTTGTATTCCACATTGTTAGCTTTGAGCATAGTAAAAACCATCTACCTTCTAGGGAGTTAGTTTTGTAATAACTAAAAGTGATTTAAATGTCAAAAAGACTTTAAAAGCTTAATTATTCTGGTTAATATCTTTGTAAAACATTTTTCTCTATATATTGCTTGTTTTTTTACAATGTGCATTTATCATTTTTATAATTAGAAAAATATTAAAATTTATTTTATGCTCTCCTGTTTTTCTTTTTTCTTTCTTTTTTTTTTTTTTTAAAGATTTTATTTATTTATTTGATAGAGAGAGACAGCAAGAGAGGGAACACAAGCAGGGAGAGTGGGAGAGGGAGAAGGCTTCCTGCTGAGCAAGGAACCTGATGGCAGGGCTTGATCCCAGGACGCTGAGATCATGACCCAAGCCAAAGGCAGACGCTTAACGACTGAGCCACCCAGCTGTGCCCTCCTATTTTCTAGAACAATATATCCTAAACACAATTTAATTTAATCTTTATGACTCAGGGTTATTATCATAAGCATATTTATATTACTAGGCTTTAGAATATAACGATCATATCAAGAAATAAGTGTGTGCGGAAGTTTATATTTGCAGTTTCACACTGCAGTACTTTGTCAACTCTTATGTCTTATTTTTTTAGAAAGTTTTTGTTACATTTATTGTGGTAGGTTGTCTTCTTTCTGTTGTCATTGTGGCTTATGGCTTTTTTTTTTCCCTTTTGCTGCTGCTTAACTGTAATGATTTCAGAAACTGGTTGGCTGTTCACTTCGGTTTTATGTAAAATAAAGTAATCAGGTTTTGGATAAGGGCCTGGGGAACATACTGGTGACTGAAGTTCATGAGCTTTATTTAATATGTGGACTTTGAGGTAAACATCTGAAGTTTTGTGTGTTAACTTCTTGGTTTCTGACTGTATGATAGGTGGGTGAAGCACTGTATTTGTTTTTAAGAGCTTTTAGAGAACATTGCTTTTTATTTTTTAAACTTACTTAATGTAGAGATCCATCTAAAATGTAAGTAATCATTAGATGAAGACTTCTCAACTGCCCTTTTTTTTTTTTTAAAGATTTTATCTATTTCTTTATTTGAGAGAAGGAACATGAACGGGGGGAAGGGAGAGGGAGAAGCAGACTCCACGCTGAGCAGGGAGCCCAGTGTGGCGCTCGACCCCAGAGTCCTGGTATCATGACCCGAGCCAAAGGCAGACGGCAGACACTTAATCGACTGAGCCACCCAGGTGTCCCTCACCTGTCCGGTTTTAACTCAGAAATCCTTATCTTGACATTGTTGAATAGTCTTTGAAGTTGTAAATGTGGATTTAGGGAAAAATCATTAATAATGGATATGGATGGACATGGCTAAAAGATTGTGAAGAACAGTATCAGTAACGTTGGGTAGATTGTACTGATTATAATTTTGTGAACTGGAAATATAGGTTCAAATTTTTTAAAAAGCCTGATTAGATGTAATAAGAGATTTTCTAAAACAGCTACCATCTGAAAACTTATGTAATAAAATATTATAATTAATATTTATGATTTGTAAAGGTAAATTTCTAATGACTTAATGGGAAACTGGTATTTTATTATGTTTAAATTGTATTTAAGAAGCTTATTGCTACAGTTTACTCAGCTCTTCCTTAGAGCAATCTGTTCTTTCCATAAACTCTATACCCCATCTCAGCATGTATATGTTCAGAGCAGAAAATTTAAGTTTATTTTCATTTAATTTCTTGCCTTATGAGAAGTGCTGACAGGTATGCGTTAACATATGTGCTAAATGAAATACGGTGTTATAACATCATTGCTTCCATATTTAATCATTTAACAAATATTTATGGAGGCCCTACTGTATGTCAAGCACTTTTCTGAGTGCTGGGGATACACTGACTTAAAGCCTGTGCTTGTGAAAGTTACATTCTAGTGGAAAGAGGCAGACCATAGAGAAAAAAAATCAACATGTAATAATAGATCAGATGGTAAAAGTATTGTGGAAAAGAATAAGGCAGCATGAGGAATGAGAATCTATGTGGGTATTGCTGTTGGACCTGAAAGTTATGTGCTAAATGAGACTTGATAAGACAATGGTATTTGATAAATATGATGAGGATATTTCTTTAGGCACCAGAAGGTTGATGTAGAAAAATATTTTGGAAAATGGTGAGTCAGTGGCAAATTATGATTAGAGGAATCGAGCAGATACAGTGAAAAACGATAGTATACATTCAAAAACAAGGCTATTACCTTTAAAATTACATTTGTGATTAGCTTATATAGTTGAAGTAAGACTCACAATTATTCCTTGATATCTACAGATATAACCCATGAGATGTGTGATAAAGCTTGAGTAAAATATTCATGTTTGATTAATTTCATTTCTTTCCTTTTCCTTCATTTTCTTTACTTTAATGGAAGAATTCAATTATTTTCAAAGCAGAGATACAAAGAATACTTAAAATAGATATGGATTTTAAAATGCATATTTGTCTTTACCATTACAATTTTAGCATTTAGTTTAAATGTCTAATTTTTATGTTATTGTAGTAATGACTTCATTTTGTGTAAAAATTTTTCTCAATGATTAACATTCTTTATTTTTGTATGAAATGATTTTCTTAACAATTTCCAGATGACCTGCAGAATGTAAATAAGGAAGATAAATCTTTAAGGCTGAGTATGCCTGTAATTACAGAAGAGGAAGAGGACAATGGAAGTTATAGCGAAACAGGTATGGATGAAATTTTGTCAGATATCGATGGAAAGTTATGCTTGGGGAGCATTAAGGTTTAGAACCCATGAACAGCAAGGTGGTGACCTGTGTGTTTTTGTGATGCTTTTTTCCTTGACACATTGGAGAATTTTAGCATTAATCATGACACTTAAAAATAAATGTTAATACAATAAATGAAAGGAGAGATAAAAGGATAGGTAAAATACCATTATTAGTATGTCAATATACATCATCATGAGGATGTCTGGAATGTATTCCTAAGAAAGGGCAAGGCTCACAAAATACAAGTAAGTTTCTGGATATAACTTTAAAAAGATTTTATTGTTAAAAAACAGTTATTTCAAATTTGAATGTAAAATTTTCACCTATGGAATCATGATTGTAACTAAATAGCTGTATATTGCATGACGTAAATTAAAATGGCTCTACCTTTTAGTGTTATAGTTTTCATAATTTGTAGTGTTTATTAAACACCAGTTTAAATAATATTACCTCTAGTAATAATCATATTATTATAGATAATAAGTATTTAACAGGCTAGGCTTGATAGCTGATAATCCATCAATGATAATGAATACAATGTGTGTTAAGAACAATTTTTTTTCATTTGGCTTTGTATTCATTCAGCAAGCATATCCTGAGTGCCCATCATGTTTCAAACACTTAGCTATGTACAGGGCTATAAAGATATATACTATTGGCATTTAAGAATCATTTTATTTCGATCACAGTTATTATAGATCTGAGTACAGTGACTGGCCCACAGTGGACCTAAGTAAATATCTGTTGAATATATCAGATGAGTCTGTGCCTTCGAGGACCTTAGAGTTCAGTTAAAGGAAAAAAGCACCCAGTTCATTGCGATAGAGAGAAACAGTGTAATAGAAATATATAGAGGACAAAGAATAGGCATTTCACAAGGAATATTTGTTTCTTCATAAATGTGAATACTTCTATGATTTGCTTATGTCAGCATAAAATAGTCCTTTACAATCTTGTGATGAGTTTCAGGCTATAGTTTCTTTTTTTTTTCCTTTTTTTTTAAGATTATTTATTTATTTATTTGACAGACAGAGATCTCAAGCAGGCAGAGAGGCAGACAGAGAGGAGGAAGCAGGCTCCCTGCTGAGCAGAGAGCCCGATGCGGGGCTCGATCCCAGCACCCTGGGATCATGAGCCGAAGGCAGAGGCTTTAACCCACTGAGCCACCCAGGCACCCCAGGCTATAGTTTCTTTCCAGTCTTGATTGGTGGCTTTTTTTGTGAGTAAACAGTGAAATACGCATACACACCTTTATGGCTCTTTGGCAAGTCCTATTTTAAAATCTATCAGTTTGTAATTTTTAAAAATGTGGTTAAATTATAATGACATATGCATATGTCTTAATTCACATAATTTTAGAATATTCTCTATAAGAAACCACAGTCTTCTGACTTTGATTCCATTTCTTTCATATTTTACTTTATTTTTGTTATTTTCAGTTAGCCAACATATGGTACATCATTAGTTTTTGATGTAGTGTTCAACGATTCATCACTTTTGACTTTTCATTGTTTTGGTATTTACCTCTAGTAATAATTATAATATTATAGAGAATAAGTTATATTTAACAGGCTAGGCCTGATAGTTGGTAATCCATCAATGATTAAAAAATGTGTATTTTACTTTATGGTTTAGTTCTATGGATTATCTCTTGACTTTCCACTGAGGAAGGCAAGGGTATAGTTTTCTTTAATATATTCTTTACCTCCAACTTCCAACACACGTATACTTCCCAGGCCCCAGCCTTCAACATAATTATTTTAGCTATGTAAGTATTCTGCATTTATAAAACATTATTGACAACAGAGTCATGTAATGGACTATGATTCTTAATCTGCACATTTATAGTTTTCCCTAGAGAGTGATAACTTTTTGTCTTATTTATTTTTTCTATAGACTTAACACGAATATATCTTCAAATTCTTCCTCAGTCATGTAAATCTCTTGTTGGGCTATTAGGACATATGAGGGATTTTGTCATTTTCAGATTCTTAAAAAACTTTCTTGCTGACCTCTAACCTGCTTTACTGGACGGTTTGCTCTCTTGGCCTGCTGCATTTCATCCTGGTTGCTGCTGTCTCCTAGGAATCTAGAAGATTCCTGAAATCTCTTTTTCTTCTTACTTTCTTGTCTTTTCTTGTTCCTTTTCCCATCACTCATCTTTTGTTTTTCATTGGTGGGGAATTTTTTGTTTCTTCATGTCTTTCATAATTTTCATGTTTTTGTATTTTCTGTTATTTTCTTTGGTTTTAATGATTTGTAATTTTTAGGTTCATACCTCTTTCTAGATAAACACTAATTTGAGTGTTGGTTGTGGCACCTCCTGTTATAGCCAGAAAGATGTACTGGAGGGGATTATGCTGAGTGAAATAAGTCAAGCAGAGAAAGATAATTATCATATGATTTCACTCATATGTGGAAACAAATATTCCTTGTGAAATGCCTATTCTTTGTCTTCTATATATATTTCTATTATACTGTTTCTCTCTATTGCAATGAACTGGGTGTTTTTTTTCCCCTAACTGAACTCTAAGGTCCTCGAAGGCACAGATTGATCTGATACATTCAACAGATATTTACTTAGGTCCACTGTGGGCCAGTCACTGTACTCAGATCTATAATAACTGTGATCGAAATAAAATGGTTCTTAAATGCCGATAGTATATATCTTTATAGCTCTGTACATAGCTAAGTGTTTGAAACATGATGGGCACTCAGGATATGTTTGCTGAATGAATACAAAGCCAAATGAAAAAAAAAATTGTTCTTAACACACATTGTATTCATTATCATTGATGGATTATCAGCTATCAAGCCTAGCCTGTTAAATATAACTTATTCTCTATAATATTATAATTATTACTAGAGGTAATATTATTTAAACTGGTGTTTAATAAACACTACAAATTATGAAAACTACAAACACTAAAAGGTAGAGCCATTTTAATTTATGTCATACATTTTACAACTATTTAGTTACAATCATGATTCCATAGGTGAAAATTTTACATTCAAATTTGAAATAACTATTTATAGTGGAACATAAGGAATAATTATTTATATGTGGAACATAAGGGATAGTGCGGAGGACCACAGGGGAATGGAGGGAAAACTGGATGGGAAGAAATCAGAGAGGGAGACAAACCAGGAGAGACTCTGAACTCCGGGAACCAAACTGAGGGTTACAGAAGGGAGATGGTGAGAGGATGGGGTAGCCAGCTGATGGGTATTAAGGGGGGGCATGTGTGGTGATGAACACTGGGTATTATATGCTACTAATGAATTGTTGAACACTATATCAAAAACTAATGATGTACTATAAGCTGGCTAATTGAACATAATAAGTTTTAAAAAAGATGTATGGTACTAATGATTTGGGTCATATTTTCATGTTTAATTGAAATAAAATTCAAATTTTAATCACTCTATCTCATTGCACTGGCCTGTATACCTTTCAGATTTGGCACACTGGGTCTATGCTAGTTGTAGGGACAGCATACCCATCTGAAACAACTTCAAAGTAACTTATTATTAAATAGGATTTAGGAATACTAGAGTCTACTTTAGTAAGTTTTCAACTGCAGTGACATTTTGAAGGAAAGAATCACGTATATGTTAGGTTTAGGATTTTAGGATTTCTTGTTGGAGCTTTATTGTGAGGGCATTCCAATTAAACAGTTATTTAAGTATATGTTACCAGTTAAAGTATTATTTTATAAACCTGACAGACTTCTTAATTTTATGTCTTTAGAGTTCACTGCACCCAAGAGGAAAAGAAAATACAGAACAAAGAACCCAGCAAAGAAGTCTTAATTTTGACATCTCTGATAAAAAAAAAGATTTATATTTTGGATATTGAACAGGAAGACTGCCAGTATTAAAAATAATTCTTCTGGGAAACTATAGGTTATTTCTCTGAAATGGCAACATCTTAACATTGCTCTAGATTTATAAAGGAACAAAAAATTAGAAATAAGAATTTCCTTTTATGAAACCTGCATAAATGGAAATAAAATTTGGATTTAGAATGTAATAGAAATAATCCTTTTATTTGCAGATTATTATTGTTTCCTATAAGTTTTTGTGATGTTATACCTCTTAGAGTTCTGATGTTAACTATTTAAGATATTTGTTTTTGAAGTAATAATGTTTATTACATATAAGTGGATTATTAAATTTATAGTATGGTAATGGGTTCATTTATGGTATGTATTAACTTTTATATATTGTATGGTTAAGTGCAATACAATTTTTGCCTTATTTGCTTTATTTTTGAACATATGAAACTTACGGTCAGTAACTTATATGATTGATATTTAGGAAGCCCAGTTTCTACTTCTGTAATCAATTAAATAGTCTTTGGTGTTTGTTTTAAAGCTCCCTTTGGCCTGACATTTTGTATGTATATGTGTATATGTATGTATAGATATGTTTGTATGTGCCATATCTATACATATATGATCATTTCAGTACATTGTTTAAATACATTTAAATACTAATTATTTTTATTTTTTTAAAAGATTTATTTATTTTGGGGGAGAGAGCATGCATGTGTGTGTGCACACATCTGTGTGTGTGCACACATTTTTGGCTAGTGGAGCAGAGGGAGAAGGAGGGAGAATCCTCAAGAGTTGGCTGTTTAACTGGCTGAGCCACTAATACTAAATACTAATTATTTCTAATAAAACCTTTAAGAGTGATAATGTAATTTCCAGAATGTGTTATGGTACAGAGTAGATGATACTCACGGAAAAAGATTTCTAAACTTTGTGGACATGCCTCTGTTAATTTCTCTCTTAAGACATTTAAATGGAGATCACTTAAGCCATGTTGTTTGAATTGCTGCTACTAACAGACCATCTCCACACCATGTGGTTGGCTCAGCCTTTTTTTTTTTTTTTATAATTTTTTTTATTTGACAGAGATCACAAGTAGGCAGAGAGGCAGGCAGAGACAGAGAGAGGAGGAAGCAGGCTCCCTGCTACGCAGAGAACCTAATGCAGGACTCGATCCCAGGACCCTGAGATCATGACCTGAGCTGAAGGCAGAGACTTAACCCACTGAGCTACCCAGGCACCCTGGCTCAGCCTGTCTTACAGTTGATTATACTCCATGTTGTTTTCCAGCATTGTATATTCAGGAATTTTGCAAATGTCCAGTGAGTGAAAATGTGTGATATGTATAATCTTTTAAGTTAAAAATACTGATGCTAGCCCAAATAAACTTTCATTTATTAGAATGTATGCTATTGCATTAGCTCTAAACAAAATTATTTCCCCTGATTTTAGATGTTCCTGATAGTAGATGGGCAGTTTTCATAATGTGTACATTGGACAGAGCTTCTGGGATTTAAACAGTGTTGGGGCACTAGGAGGTATCATTGGCCTCTTGTGTACTAGGTTATTTGCTAGAACTTGTCTGATCATTAACATTTACAAACATTGTACAACTGACACATTGAGTTTGCCCTCTGTTTTTTCATAATAATACTTAAAATATTATTTCATTTGTACAGTGAAGAAACTATCTTAAGATGGTAAGTGCCTTGCCCACATTCAGAGTTAGTAAGTGATGCATCTGGATACAAATTTAGGGCTCTTGCCTATAATTTCAGTATCATTTTATATAAGCCAACAGAAATGGAAATCCAGAGAAGTACGTCTCACTTGAAGCAGTAAAACTCTATTTTGTAGTGGCTTAGCAGTAAGGAAAGGTTAAAACCAGTTGAGTCTCAGTGCAGGGTGGTGCTCTGGGTTGTAAAATAGGTTGGTTCCATGATGGCTTCATGTACAGGTTTGGGTCTTCAGGAAAAGCTTTATTTCAGTGTGGGGAACTGTTTACCAGTCAGGTTCTCAGATGTCAGCCAAGGGCTAGCCTTGCAAGCAGGCCTTTCTAAGGACTGCAGTCTCAGGCCTATGCTGCTCCCTTTTCTCTACACTGTTGCATTTCATTTTTCACTGTTTCAAATAATGCTGTGTTGATTTTTTTTTTTTTGCTCACTTAGATTGGTATTTCTGTTAGATAAATCTGCATATGAATTTGCATGTCGGACAGTTGTATGTATGTACATATACATATACATATAGAATTTTAATTATTGCCAAATCAAACAAAAATATTGCCAGTTTACAGTCCTACTAACAGTATTTACAAGGGACTCTCCACATCTCCATTACACTTGTTACCAATCTGTAATTTTTCCAGTTAAACGTAGCCTGAATCTTAACAGCAGAAATGGTAGAAAGACCATTAAGAGTAACAAAAAATTTTTTAAGGTTTTATTTATTTGACAGAGCCCAGAAGCAGGGTGAGTGGCATGGAGAAGCAGGGTGAGTGGCAAGGAGAAGCAGGCTTCCTGGTTAGCAGGGAGACCTGATACGGTTATTGATCCTGGGACCCTGGGATCATTACCTGGGCAGAAAGAAGCCGCTTAACCAACTGAGACACCCAGGCACCCCAAGAGTAACAAAATTGTATTAAACAGCTGTGAGTTGTGAAATTGAAGCTTATTAAATAGAATTCAAATAGAAGATATTTGTGTTTAAAAGTGGGCTTTCAGAATTAAAACGTGGGGTCATAATACTAGCTACCTATTAAATGAAGCTATTTGTATTATCATCCTGATTGTAATAAAATAACTGTACCAAGTCATAAATACATAATTTTAATATTAAGTAGTGACCAAATTAATGTTTTATGAAGAAAATGAGTTATGTGGCAGTGTTTGTAGCCACAAGATGTATTTTAAAACCCTTCCACTTTCAGACATCTTAATATAGGAACATACTGTTCAAAGTAGAGACTTGGAATCATAGTAGTTTTAATGTTATATGCCAGGTTTACTTGGAGTATCTAAAACCATGAATGAAAGAAGCAGAACCATAAAGGAAATGGAGGTTGTACACATTTGATAGAGAAATATTTTTCACTTTGGGGATGAAGTATTGTGATTTATGTCTTAAGAAGAAAGCTACTCTGGAAATGTGCAGTTCTCTATAAGAAATTACAGCGCATTTGTTTTCTGGTATTCTTGAGTTTATGTTGTAAGCAGACCTATGATCCCATTTGGGTTTATAACCCCTTCTTAATGCCTCAAAGGTCTGTGAGTGGATATATTTATTATGAGAAACACCCCCAATCTCTTTAATACCCAATTAAAGTGCTTATTCCCTGAAACACACAGTTGTACCATCTGCAAGCTATTTTCTACTGCCAAAGGAGAGATAATGAACCAACTTTCAGGCAAAGACTTTGTCTTCTTAACAGAGATTCCCAGAACAGTGGTATAATAGGGAAATGTATTAAAAATGCATTTATCTAAATGATTTGACTAACTGTAATTTTCCTGACCTAAAAAGTAGAAAGTCAAATATTTGTATCTTCGTTCTGCACTGATTCATTATATACCCTTTAAAAATTCCTTTTTGTTTAAATCCTTTTCTCAGATATAAATTCAAGATAATGTAGAACTACCTTGGAGACTAGTCACAAGTATCTAGAGCTGCATAGTGCTTTGAAAGTGCAAAGAAAAAATTCTAAACTTCAAAATAATAACTACTGGAAGTATAAGTTATTATTATTATTTTTAAAGATCTTATTTATTTGAGAGAGAGAGCATGAGAGGGGAGAAGGTTAGAGGAAGAAGCAGACTCCCTGTGGAGTTGGGAAGCCCCATGCGGGACTGGATCCTGGGACTCCGGGATCATGACTTGAGCCAAAGGCAGTTGCTTAACCAATTGAGCAAACCAGACACCCTGGAAGTGTAAGATTTTAAAAAATAATTGGATGTCAAGGAAGCCAGAGTGATTCTTATGTTTAAAGTGACTTTTTTTTCCCCCTTAGAGATTTTATTTATTTATTTCAGAGAGAGGGAGAGAGAGCAAGCCAGAGAAGGGGCAGAGAGAGAGGGGGAAGCAGACTCCCTGCTGAACAAGGTGGGTGCTGGGCTTGAACCCAGGACCCTGGGATCATGACCTGAGCTGAAGGCAGATACTAAAGTGATTGAGCCACCAAGGTGTCCCTGCTTAGTGTTATTTTTGATGCAAATTTTTTTAAGTCAATAATCAGAAGCTTATGTGTTTACATGGATTTTCAGATTGACAAGAGCTCTCATAATTCAATCGACAACTTGAGCTCCTGGTTTCCTTGATTCACACTGCATTAGGTACAATATAGATCATCTTCCTAATAACCCATTTTGGTTATGACAAAAAGATTCACAAATACATAGATAAAATGCTGTTAATTGAGGTATATTTAAAAATGAAATTAATGAGCTGAAATTTGCTTTCACGTAAAGAGCCTGGGAAAATAAGCAGAGCTGTTAATGCCTTCCTAACTTCCTCTTGATTCTTGAATTAAATGACAATTTGAAGAATGCTTGCTTTTTAAATGGAATCGAGAAGACTGTGGGTGCTCAACTATTCACATTTTCATTTATCTTCTGAACAGCTATGTAGTAATTTTCATTGCACATTTTAGAAATTCCCTGTATTAAAGTAAATGCCAAAACCTCAGACCGTATAGCCCTTTCTTGTGTGGCAATATTTTTTTTAATGCCTGAATTATTTGGTTTAATGTGCTGTATATTGCAGGTCTGAATTTTTTCTTTTTTTTTTTAAGATAAATTTGTATAGGCTCCTTTTGGTTGCAAGGAACAAAGGCAACATTCGTATTATCTTAAATGCTGGAGGCTTATTTTCAGAATACAGAGGACAGTCATTTCCGAGGCACAGCTGCTTACCTGAAAAATGACTTTTTGTCACGTAGTGAACACAGCAGCTCAGATGGCTGTGTCCTCATCTTTGAAATGGCTGTCCACTGCTGGATTGCATGCTCTTCGTCATGTACTTTCCAGCTTCTCTCTGCATTTCTGTGTGCTACTCCTGCTGCTCAAAGAGGAGCTGAATAAACCAAAAGAGATCTTTCTGATTTGGCACAGATTATTCTGGTGGGTCATTTTGACCTCCTGTATGTCTTCCCAAAGGATGGCTGCCCTCAATGATGGCCTAAGTCCCTGGTGCAACCAGCTGTGGCCAGTGGAGCCAGGTCACTAGCCACAGGGCACAGCAAATCATGTGGAGGGACCCAACTCTGGCACTTTTCTTTACAAGAGGCATGTGGGACAGGCCTTTTGAATCTCAAGAACTCAGTTGGTCCATGATTTGATTAAAATTATAAGGATGTTATAACATTATCATCAATACTGCCACTAAGTGAAGTAATCAAGTAGCAAAAATTTCACTTGACAATAGGAACATGGCACAGTGGTGAAGAGAAATTGGTCAGGGGCCAGACTGTCTGGTTTGGTCTGAGATTGCAGTGTGACCCCATGCCTTCATAAAATCCACTTGTACATTCACTGTGTAATTCCATTTAAGCTCCCTTCTCTCCTTTGTGGTGGTGGTGTATATTTTACTTCTGTACGTTACAAACCTCATTATACATTTTAATTTTTGCTTAAAGAAAAAAAATGTATTACATTTACCCACATATGAGCCTTTTCTAGCGCTCTTTTTTTCCTTCATGCAAATCTATGCTTGCATTTGGAATAATTTTAATTTTCCTTTAGTCTGAAGAACTTTTAGATTTTTTTTTTTTTGACAGAGAGAGATCACAAGTAGACAGAGAGGCAGGCAGAGAGAGAGAGAGGGAAGCAGGCTCCCCGCTGAGCAGAGAGCCCGATGTGGGCCTCGATCCCAGGACCCTGAGATCATGACCTGAGCCGAAGGCAGCGGCTTAACCCACTGAGCCACCCAGGCGCCCGTAGTCTGAAGAACTTTTAATATGAATTTCTTATTCAGCTCTGTTGGAGACAACATTCTTTCAGCTTTTGTTTGCCTGAAAATGTCTTTATTTCACCTACATTTTTGAAAGATATTTTTGCTGGAATTAGAATTCTAGATTAACAGCTTTTTCTTTCACCACTTTAAAGATTATCCTATTATCTTTAGCCCTCTTCCTTGCATCTGATGTGACCCAAGTTTCACATTCATGGTTTCCATTCTCACTGCTATTCCCTTGTATAGGACATGCTGTCTTTCTCTGGATGCTTTTATGATTTTGTCTTTACTTTTGGTTTTCAGCAGTTTGATAGGATGTCCCTGCTGTGGTTTATTTTCTCCGTGTGTCCTACATGTCATACTAGTATCACTCTGCTCCAGGATTCCAAGTACATGTGTGTGGACTGCTTGATACAGTCTCACGGGTCATCATGGCTTTCCCCCCCAGTATTTTTTTCTCTGTGCTTCAGACAGGATGATTCCTTTTGACTTGTTTCAGGCTGATGAGTCCTTAATTCTAATGGATTCAATCTGAAATTAGTCTCTTCCAATAGCTTAAATTTTAGGTGTTGGATTTTTCAATTTTAGGATGTCCCCTTGGTTCCTTATCATGGTTTTCAAATTTCCATTGAAATTCTCCATTTTTTTAACCCATTATTTCCATCTTTTACTACAGATTGTTCAATATACTTACCTAGTTATTTTCGTCTTTGCTAGTTCCAACATTTGGGTCATCCCTGTATGTGTTTCTGTTGGCTGATTTTTTTTTTTTTTCCTATTGACTAAGGGGCATAATTTCCTGTTTCCTTCCTTGTCCAGTAATTTTTTATTATATAATGATACGTGTTAGAGAGTCTGGATTCTGTTATCTCCCACTAAAGAATGTTTTGTTCTAGGAAGCAGTTGATTTACTGAGAGAGCACCTTGAGCTTGTGGAGATTTGATTGTAGGCTTTGCTGGGGTGATCTATTTTGGTTTTGTCCCTACTTTTAGGAAAAATACCTCAGCCCTGGTATGTGGCTCTTACTTCTAAGGTGTGGCCCTTAGGAAGTTTTTCACAGAGTGATGTGGAGTGTGTCAAACAGAACTAGAATTTCGAGCTCTTCAGCCATTCACTTGTCTTGGCATCATTGGAGTTCTTGCCTGCTGGCACCCCAAGATGTAACAGCATTTTACACTCACATTTTGGGGTTGCCCTCTCTGTCATCTCTGCTTTAGGGAGTTTCCCATCTTGATGTCTAACCACTCCGACAACCCAGGCTTCCTCCTCTGGAAGACTCAGCCTTTCTGTCTGTTCCAGACAGGGCTGTACCCTCAGAGGTGAAGTTGTATAAACACGGATCACTCCTTTCAAGGGTTGCATCTGCCTAGGGTTTTATCACAGAAAAGAATGAGGTGATAGCCTCCTAGTCACCCATGTAAACCTTGTCTTCACGGGTTTTGTGTCCTGAGTGTGTCCCAGGTTCCCAAGGTTCCACTTAGTATTCCTGGAGACTTAATAATGCATGTAGGTCCCCCAAGTATATTTGATCATAATTTAGTGTGATACTAACCTAATGGCTTGAAAGAAGTTGGTGCACTTCTGAAAATGCAAAAAATTCCTGAGTTTTCAAGAAAGTTAATCTTCCCAAAATGCTAAGCACTACAGACTTATCAAATTATGTTATTAATTTGCTTTTGGTTGCAAGCAGCAAAGCCTGATCTTCAGGCTAATTACAGATTATGCATGGGGGAAACTTTTTTATATATACCAGTCTTCTTTTAAGTGCTTTAATATGAGGCTTAAAAAAAAATCTTATTTAAGATAACAAAAACAGAAAAGAGAAAGCCTTCATGTAATTATATTATCTACAGGCTGATTTCAAATACCTTATCACCATAGTACCTAATTAATTGGGCTATGTGAGCTTAACTATTTTTAGAGATGTCAACACCCAAAGATTTGTTGAACTTCCTACAGTGTATATAATTTAAGTGAAATGAATTTTGCTAAAGTCTCACAAATTGTTAACTCTTCTGCCTTTGTTAAATGTTTTAAACAGTTGATTTATCTCTTAGTTTCTTGCAGCGTAATTGGCATACTGACTTTCTTGCTTTATACACCATTTTATTACACGTGGTTAACTGAAAGTATTCTCTTTGTAAACTTAAGTATTGCCTATACATTAAACATTGCCTATAAAACTTCCCACCAGATAATTTCCCCAATTTTAGCATTGCATTTAAAAACAAAATATTGGGGCACCTGGGTGGCTCAGTGGGTTAAGCCTCTGCCTTCAGCTCGGGTCATGATCTCAGGGTTCTGGGATCGAGTCCCATATCGGGCTCTCTGCTCAGCGGGGAGCCTGCTTCCCCCTCTCTCTCTGCCTGCCTCTCTCTGCCTACTTGTGATCTCTGTCTGTCAAATAAATAAATAAAATCTTAAAAAAAATTAATTAATAAATAAATAAAAACAAAATATCCTGGGGTACCCGCGTGGCTCAGTTGGTTGAGCAACTGACTCTGGATTTCGGCTCCTGTCAAGGTCTTGGGATCCACCAGGCCTCTGGGTCTGTGCCCAGCAGGGAGTCTACCTCAGATTCTTTTTCCTTCTCTCTCTCTCCCACACCCCCAACTAGCATGCTCTCTCTAATAAACAAATACATCTTTAAAAAACAAGCAAAAAAACAACAAAATATCCTGTCCTTTATTTAGAGGTCATATGTCTGGAAAGTCATCCTGTTTTTAAGATGAATCAACCATCAAAAAATACATCTTATCTTCTTTAGTGTCCCCACTGACCCCTAACAAAATACCAAAGTATTAACAAAATTACGCATATACTGTATATGTTGTACTGGTAAATAACTATTAGGCTTCTTTCTGAAAATTTGAAATTAATTCAAATTTCAAATTCACAAAACTACATTCTATAGAATCAGGATCCTATCTCTCCATAATGTTTCTGTATCTCCATAACTGGGACTTATTGCTTCAGAGAAGAAAATGAAAAATGCAGACTGTCTCCTAAGGGATGTATAGTCAGAAATTTCTTTGTCCTCTGGTGGATTTACACACTTGCCCTGATACCAGTTTTTGATGAAATGAGCAGAGTACCTTTAGTAATTTATAAAGCCTGGGTGATTAGCCTGGGTGAACTCAAACAAGGCAGGCATGGGCTTCCAGTCGGCAGCTTTAGGCTAGGATTTGTGGCACCAAGGGTAACTGAGTCCAAGCCAGGCCATGGCTGATTCCATTGAGTTTTTAATTTCTACTTTGTTTTCTCATTTCTGAGATTTTTATGCATGTCTGGATATTTTTGATATTCTCTTATTCTTTGTTTTTTTAAGTTCAGCTTTTATTTCATTAAGTATTTCAAACAATTATTTTTCCATTCTGTATCTGATGATTTCAGTATCTAAAATTCTACAAGTCAGTCTATAATTTGTTGTTTCTGATAACTCTCACAGATGGTGGTTTTTATCCTCATTGTATTTAGAGCTTATATTTTCTGGAATCTAATGTGTGGGATCCTGTGGGCCTAATATGAGATGTTGAGATGTTTTTCCTTTAGAGAGGACTTCTGTTTATGCCTGCCGTGAGCCCAGAATACTACTCTTCTAGTACGTGCAAGGTCCTCGGAAAGTCAGGTGAAGCTCCAAATCCCGCCTCTGGATTGCAGGATCTATCAGGTTAACTCCACTACACTGGTCTCTATTCTACTTCCTTACAACCTACTGCCTTCTGCTCTGGTTTCAGCTCATTGTTTTATTTTCCCCTTGGAGATTTTCCTAACTTTCTAGTGAGTGCAGGAATGCATGAAAATATAGTTTTACAGTAATTTATCCAGGAAGAGTGAGAATGCCCTTTGAAAGTTCTTGATTTGTCATTCTGCCCGAAGTAGAAGTCCCAGGAGGTATTATTTATCAGCATTTTGCAGAAGAGGATACAAAGGCACAACCATGGTGAGTAACTTGACCGGTATCGCAGAGCTGGTGAGTGGTGAAGACATTATTGGATGGATCCATGTGGGCTGGCTCCTGAGCCTACATGTTTCCCCACCACATGGGTGAGTCTGAATCTCAGAGGAGATTGTACAACGTGTTGCAGAGAACTGGTTGGTGAGACCAGGAGAGATTATAGGATATCCAGGGAGCGTGTAAGGTGGAGCCGTGAACTGGGGTTGGAGCACCAAACATAAGGGCACTCTGGAGGGGCTGAGGAATGCTGGAGAAGAACTGTTGATAATGAAGTGAAATGCAGGTGGAAATTGAGGAAAAGGAAGTGTCTGTCACAGAAGCCAAGGGAGTAGAATCTTAAGGATGGAGTGGTAAGTAGTGTCGTTGTTACGCACAGCGGTATGATACAATATTGAAAATTATCCTTTGAGTTCGGCAATTAGGCTCCTCCCTTTACTGAGAGGGCTAAAGACTGAATGTTGTATGTAAAGTGGGTGTTTTGTCTCCTGACAACCATAAAGCGCTCCTTGTCTAAGAGTTACTAAAAAATAAATACAGCTTTGAAAAATCCTATCCTATACTTCTAGATAAAACAAATACTTTGACAAAGAATGAAAGTTACTTAAGCCTGGAGAGAAGAAACTCTGTGGCCCTATGAGTCTTAGAGCTTTTTCTTACTATATGAGGAATTAATTACTGAGAATTATGGCCAGTTCTCTATCTTTATGAAGGATTAAAAGAAAAGAATGGACTTTAGTTTTTAAAGGGATGACTTTAATTAAGTCTGAGTAGAAGGCACTTATTGAAAAGGTTTGTTAACACTGAATTTCATTCCTAGTGGCTGATTGTCAGCATTCGTAATTTATTAGTGCTTCAGGAGCAGAATCTCCCAGATCTGACATTCCCCGTCTCCAGGTGCTGACATTCCTGTCACCAGCCGCTGTTACTTGGGTCAGAGGTTGGCTAACTTTAGGTTGTGCTGGAAACACCTGAGGAGCTCATTTAATAAGCAGATCCTAGGGTCCCATTGCTACAGCCTCTGCTCCAGTGAGTGCTGGCTGGGGCCCGAGAAATTGGCTTTTGTAACAAGTTCTCTCCAGGATTCTGGACCAGGTGGTCTGAGGCCCAGCGCTTGGTGAAAGCTGGCCTCTGCTTATCTTTGGCAAAAACAGAAACAGCTTTTCGGATAATTTCTCTGCCTCTGCCCTCAGCCTCCTCCAAGCATATTTGATATTAGGGTATGTATTACTTGAGATTCTTAATATTCTATAACTGTGTACTGATTTCTGAAATGAGGTGATGAAACATTTTGGAACTTTTTTCGAATTACTGCAAAAATGTACTTAAAAAAAAAAAAAGAAATTAATGTCATGTTCATCAGAGTCTTGAACAGCAAAGCCATCCTTTTGACCCATTTGTCTTGCTGGTTTCCAGACTGTCTCCTTTCTCAGACTGGTTATTTTCCCTTACCTTTTCTGAATTCCTCCCTTACACATTCTTAAATACTGACCTGGAACCAGGTATAGACTAGCTAAGGGAGCGAGAATGAGTGACCCAAACGCTGTGGCTTTCTGGTGAGTCTTTCCAGTGTCTGCTGGAAGTTTCTTTTTTTTTTTTTTCCTTTTGTATAGAGTATTTATTTATTTGACACACACACACACACACACACACACACACACACAGCACAAGCATGGGGGATGGCTGAGGGAGAGGGAGAAGCAGGCTCCCTGCTGAGCAGAGGGTCTGACGTGGGGCTTGATTCCAGCACACTGGGATCATGACCTGAGCTGAAGGCAGATGCTTAATCAGCTGAGCCCCCCAGGCACCCCTGAACTGCAGGCTGGGGCCAGGCCTTGCCCTCTACTTCCCAGACCAGACTTCCACCTGACAAGCCCGGTCACACTTCTGCGCATTCCCAGTGTGACTTGCAAGGTTCCATCAGAACATGATGCTATTTATTACCTAATGGCTACATTTTAAAAGCTTTATTTGTTTATTAGCATAATCCATGTCTTAGGGAATGTTCTGGAAGTATTTGTGTTCAGAGGCTTACAACAGATACAGAAACTGAATGAAAATCAAAGGCAGGTTTTATAAAAAACAATAAAAATTTCCTCTCTTGTCAGATAAAATGCTCATTAGCTCACAGCCTACATGCACAAATCACAGTTAAAATGATTTTTCTGTTTTCACCTACTCTAACAAAGACACAAAGCAAGAGCTATCTCAACCAAGAATAGTCTCCACGATGACACAGACCCACTGAGCGGGCGGCTGCAGCCCCTCACCCTGGCCTGCTCTCATTTCCTGTTTATAGCCACAGTTAATAAAGGCAACAGGATGTGGTCATAGGCCAAGGGTCAGAGAGCCTAGATGGTAATTTCCACGCAATGTGTGTAAGAGGTATTTGTCCTTTCTTATTTTGGAAATGAACTCAAGCTATGTGGGTAGTGACATTTGCCTCACAATTATGCCCAATAATAAGTCAGAAGAGCTCTGTAATAATCACAAATTACCATAGCTAAAGCACTTGGTAAGCAGTCCCTGGGGCCGGTCCTTTCTGTCCTGATGCCCTTTATGTGTGCACAGGCCAAAGGGCTAATGTTCGCACAGACCACTTCCCTCCTCCCCACCCTCCTCCCGGTCTCCAGGCCCTGAGCCCCTGCCCAGTCTCCCAGTCCCACCTGACTCCCTCTGTAGCTCCTCTTATCCCTCCAGGCCCCCTGAACCTCGTGGCTTGCTATTTCAGGGACACAGCAACCTAGAATTTCTCCCTCTTTTTGGCCTCCCAAGTCCTGTCCTCTTCCACTGCCTACTCTCCTCAGCCATGCTAGAGAAAGTTTACACATGGCCGCCTTCCCTGCCGTGCTCCTGAAGTCCAGTTCCCGGTAGGCCCTCTCTGTAGCCTCTTCTGTTTGTGCTTTAGGTTCCCTCTCAGCTTTCCACTCTAAGTCCTCTACCTCCTCTCTGCTTCCTTCCTTCTTGTAAGCACATGTCCTTACATGATCCTGAACTCTGGGGCCATACAGCACGCCTGAACTCCTTCAACCTCCCTCTTCCAACCCCAGAACCCCATGGTGTCGTTACTTTCTATCCCTCAACCTATGTTTCTGAGACTGAAAATGTGCCTAAGCCAGAACTCTACCTATGCTGGCGATGCCAGCCAGTCTTTCAACCAACACCCCATCCTGCCTCAATATTTTATTTTATTTTATTTATTTTTTTTTAAAGATTTTATTTATTTATCAGAGAGAGAGAGGGAGAGAGAGCGAGCACAGGCAGACAGAATGGCAGGCAGAGGCAGAGGGAGAAGCAGGCTCCTTGCCGAGCAAGGAGCCCGATGTGGGACGCTGGGATCATGACTTGAGCCGAAGGCAGCTGCTCAACCAACTGAGCCACCCAGGCATCCCTGCCTCAATATTTTAGATCCTTCCTCTCCAGTCACTTCTTCTTCTCCCCTTGAAATTATACTAATATCTTTGCTTAATACTGACTTGTGTGTTTTTTTTCGTTCTTGTTACATAATTCCACACTTATTGTGTGGGTCTCCCTGTCTCTAACTAGACTTTGGCATCTATAGCCCTAGGTTGCATAGAACACCAAAGAGGACCAGAATCTTGGCTTTTGAATTTCAGAAACAAAAGTCCATGAACAAGACACAGAGATTTGCAAGAATATAGGATGTTTTAAGAGTCCATTTTCCAGCCTCTTAGGAGATGAATTTCCTCAGCTTTGGAGATAGGAAGAGTTATAAAGGAGAGCAAGGAGCTGAGATCCTACTGAGGTGTGAGAAGGCAGTGGCAGATATGGATGGGAAAGCCCTACCCACTGTCTTTCCCAACAGAACCCACCTGTCATAGAAGCTGAAGTCAACAGACACTTGCTCTCCCAGCCGCCCCCCCACCCCCACCCCATTGCAGCCAGAATGGAAGGAGGAGGCTTTTGAGGGCTTTCTACAAAGATGTCTCCCCTGATTAAAAACAGAGAGAGAAGAAGGAATACTCCATCCCCCAACTTCTGGGATGCCATGGAGGATATGAGGTGTTTGCGCTGTGTCCGTTGTCTTGTCCACAAAGTAAGGATGGCAGAGTAGGAAGACAGAAAGATTCTGAGTTTTCACTGACTTTAGATTCACTCCTTTTGGCTTCCTTGTTATGTGATGTTATGTAATAAGATGTTTCTACTGTTTAAGGCACCCTCTGCGGTTATCTGTAGTTAAAAACATCTTGTACCCATTCCCACCGTTTCTTGAGAGAACCCGTTGCCAGGGGGATGAGAGAACTTCCAGACGGGTTAGAAAAGTCCTACGGGGACGTTTGTTTTACATTAAATGTCTTGTTGCCAAACTGCAGAGTTCCCCCTTTGCCACTGCAGGAAGGGGATGGTAAGAAAGGCGAGGTTGGATGGCCCATTCAGAAAGGCCCAAAACACTCTCATAGGTTTCTCTGTTGCCCCAGAATGACCTGGGCAGAGAGCCAGACTTCCCCACAAGAACAATGGAAATTTCAAGGGGGAGCGTCAGCTCCAGCGAGGCTCTGGGCGTGGGTGAGAGGACAGAGCAGCAGAGGCGTCCTCACGGACTGACACCTGGAGGCCAGCCACCACTGAGGAGGCCTGATGGGCTCTGGACGCCAGACATTAGAGGCCCCTCATAGTGTGAGATGGTGCCCGAAGGCCAGGTACCTCCTAACACTCCTGATGCTGTCCAGCTCTTTCCTTCAACCTGGATGCCACCCCCAGAAAAGGTGGGGGCAAGAAAACGGAATTGCCCGAGAAAAACCTGAATCAACGGAGTTTACCCTGAACTGACTAAAACCAAGCTCCCCAACACCAGGTAGAATGGGGCCAGGGGCCAGAAAGTCAACTTAGTTAAGGAAAAGCAAACAGTTGTTTCTCTTTTACATTCTTGAACATGCACACAGAAATACTCCTCCAGAAAAATCCTGTATCTTAAAAAAGAAAAACAAAACAAAAACCAGTCTTACCTCCCATCCTATCTTCCCCTAAAGCTCTTCCATTCCCTTTCATTCCCTGCACTGCCAAATTTTTGAAGAGAATTATCCATATGTGGGGCCTCCTCATCCCTCACCTGGCCCCAGGCTAATATTACCTACTCTCTAACAGGTCCGTTATTCAGAAAACACTTTTTGAACTTATACTTGGAGTTATCACTTTTCCAACTCTTTCTGACTTAGAAAAGTCGGTGCAATAATAAAGAGCCTCGTGAATGTTCCAGTGACCCTTCCAATGAGTCCAAACCTAACTCGTGATCTTCCCCCTCACAGCAACTTAACCTACTGGTTTGTGAACTTCTGATAGGTCCTGAACTCCGGGGGCATCTTTAAGTCTTCTTTTCTTTCCCTCATCTGATCCATTTCAGGTCTTTTTTGCTTTGGGGACCTACCACAGAGGGTTGCTGTGAAAGACCAATGAGCCAGATCTCTGTGCCTGTTAACTAGAAGTATGCTTCAGGATCACTTGTGTTAAACACACAAAGATGAAAAGCAAACAAAAACCTGATGGCCCTGGGTCCCACTGCAGATACGCTGTCGAACCTGATTGGACCGTCAACCTCTTTCATCTGGGTTCTGTGCACTGATCAGAAAGGACTCCTGTGTTGTTCCCTGCTTTTCCCAGCCCAATGGGAGCTGCTTCTGACCCTGTCTTATCTCATTGTCTTCTAGCCCAGGGCCAGGAAGATCCCTGAGGGGATCCCTATGGATGGAGTTGAATGTGAATCCTCAAAAGCATCAAATAGATTATATCTGGAAGGAGTAAATAGATCACATGTGCTTTAGATTCTATGTTTGAGCCATTTGATTCTTTACATACAGGATCTGGGGCTCTCAGGTATCCCTGCCACTGACATACCAAGCATCCATCGGAAATCGGTTTGTGAATTCTAAGATGTATACAGCTGTCCCAGCTTCCTCTCAGAGCCCTCCTGAATCAAGCATGAATGGCCTGTGAGGCCACAAAAAGGTCTACCTCACTCATTCTGGCTGATCCAGTTGTCCAAGCGCCATTCTTAGCTGGCGGGACTGTGGTTTGGCCTGTGGTCATCTGCCAATCAGTTGCTCATCTAGCTGGTCATATAGTCAATCACTCATTTACTCATGCAGGCCTCCGGTCATACAGTCATCCAGCCACCCACCCAAGAGTTAGCTGCTGAGAGCCTACTATGTAACAGATGCTATTTTCACATTGGAGACAAAACAAGAGGGTGACATGAAGGACACAGGACCCCGGAACCTACCAGGACGGCGCTGAGCGGGTGTCCCAGCAGTTCTCCTGCAGAAGGACCGTTGTCTGGCACCTGGTTGAGCGTTGCCTCCCACTCTCAACTCTCTTTTCAGGCTTTGCTCTTTCCAGCTGGGGTTGAGCACTGACTCTTGGGTTCCAAGCCACAGGCAGGAAGCTTGGGCAGAGATGAGGTGGAAAATGTTAAGGTGGCATGAAAACAAGGATGGATTGGGGAATACAGTGGGAAAGGCGGTTTGGAGAGACTGCCTTCGGAGGAGACCCTGGCGTGGCCAGGAGCCTGTTTCCAGGTTGCTTCTTTCACCGTCTCTGGAGGAGGGGAGGGTTAGGGAGGGAGACCAGATGCTGCGAGGCCAGGAGGGGTGGGTCAGCCGCTCGCCCGCCCGCGGTAGCTGGGCCGCCTCTGCCCGCGGGGCTGGGCTCCCGGGGCGCTAGCAGGGCGGCGGGGTTGGAGGGAGCGGCGGGCGGGGGCGCGGGGCGGCGCGGCGGGGGCGCGCGGCGGGAGGGGCTGTGCGCGGCGCGGCTCCCGAGCACGCGGGGCCTGGCGAGGAGTGCGCGCCCGGCCGGCTCGGCGCCGGGTCCCCCAGCAGCGGGCGGCCGCCCAGCAGCCCCCTCGCCGGACCATGGCGACTGGCAGTAAGTGCGCTCGGGCCGCCGAGGCCCCGGGTGGGAGGCCGCGGGGCCCCAAGGGTGGGCAGTACTCCTCTTTCCGACGCCTGCCTTTGTGCCAGGCTCGCGGGAGCGGCGGCCGGGGTCCCCCCGAGCCCCAGAGGCGAGCCCTTGCCCCTCCGCCCATCACCCTCCGCTGCCTGTTAGGACTTGAGAGGCGCAGGTGGTTCTGGCACCTTGCCCGGGAGGGATTTGGCCAAAAGGCATGCTCCGTCGATATGGAGGGGACACGGCGGATGCCGCGGGGCCTGTCATCGAGCCCTTCGGGGAAAGTGCCCCCAGGCCCAGACCCAGCCTTTGGGGGGCCCTGCCACCAAGACGCCGCGAGCTTTTGGCGCTATCGGTTCAAGATACCCCTCGAGTTTGGTGATTTGGTGATTTGCGCGCTTGCCTTCTGAGGATGGGGGGGGGGGGGCTGACTGGTCGGCTGCCCCGCGGCCCCACCTGGGCCCTGTCGCCAGAGGGCAGCTGAGGGCTGGCCAGAGTCCGCACCTGGTTACCACGGACAGTGAGTGAGGTTAGCGCGTGGACGTAGATTAAAACTACTGAATGGAAGTGCTGGAAGGCGCTGAGCTGGCCTCCTTGGAGCCTCTTGGCACCACTGCTTTCTTGGCTCAGTGCTTTTGGAAATGGAATCACGTCTATGAAAGCTGGTTAAGTAAGAAGAATTGAAAGCTGGATGCATATTAATAGGGTCCCAAAGGGAGGTCAGAGTAAAACCATTAGTCACACCTGCCCCATACTTAATTTTGTAGGAGGTGCTGTGTCTAAAACCCTCATCACACACCCGGCACATTTTAGGGAACCCTTGAATGAATGAATGAATGAATGATATATTGATTAGAGAGGAGCTTTGGCAGGCTTTTTTGAGGGGTGAGAGGGGACAAAGATGGGAAAATGGGGGTTCACATTTCTGCAATCATTATTTTTCTCTTAGACCATTATCCCACAACTTTGGTATAGTGCAGAGAGTGTGGGTTTTTGTAGACAAACAGATCAGTATTTTAAACCTCTGAAATTCACTAGTAGTGGGACCATGTCAGATGTCCTCGGTTTCTTTATTTTTAAAGTCAGGACAAAGCTGACCTATCTTTGCACAGTGATGGGCACAGATTTGGCCCTCAGTAAAGGGTGGTTGCTCACCCTCTTTACCATCATTTTGTATGTGTGGAGATACAAACATGCTCTCTCTCTTTTTCTTTTTTTAAATTTTTTAAAAAGATTTTATTTATTTATTTGTTAGAGAGAGAGAGGGAGAGAGAGCGAGTACAGGCAGACAGAATGGCAGGCAGAGGCAGAGGGAGAAGAAGGCTCCCTGCCTAGCAAGGAGCCCGATGTGGGACTTGATTCCAGGACACTGGGATCATGACCTGAGCCGAAGGCAGCTGCTTAACCAAGTGAGCCACTCAGGCGTCCCATGCTCTCTCTCTTTTTAAATGAAAAAAAAAATGTAGATCATGTTTTGATAATAACACAAGCTAATCTGGACCAAGCATCCCCTTTTCTCCCCTCATTTATAAATGGGTGGTCTGACTTTTTTTTTTTAATAGGAAAAGAAATTACGGATTCAGGCTTTTGTTAATAAAGTAAGACTCAATAAAGAGGCAGATAATTACATTTGTCCTTACTGTATTTTTTAATTTTTTAAAAAAGATTTTATTTATTTATTTATTTGACAGACAGAGATCACAAGTAGGCAGAGAGGCAGAGAGAGAGAGAGAGAGAGGAGGAAGCAGGCTCCCTGCCAACCAGAGAGCCCGATGCGGGACTTGATCCCAGGACCCTAAGATCATGATCTGAGCCGAAGGCAGAAGCTTAACCCACTGAGCCACCCAGTGCCCAAAAGATTTTTTTAAAGATTTAATTTATTTATTTGACAGAGATCACAAAGCAGAGAGGCAGGCAGAGAGAGAGAGGAGGAAGCAGGCGCCCTGCGGAGCAGAGAGCCTGATCCAGGGCTCAATCCCAGGACCCTGGGATCATGACCTGAGCCGAAGGCAGAGGCTTTCACCCACTGAGCCACCCAGGCACCTGGCCTTACTGTATTTCTTAAGAAAAACAAAAACAAAGTAGCTTGAAGCTCGCATAGGTATTTGTGCATCATACAAATGCTGTAGAACTGTGTTCTGTTATTCATTTTCTGTATTTTGGGCAAAGATGATCTACTTGGTATTCTAGAAAAAACTGGGCATACTTCTGTCCCAATTTATTTAGATAACTGTTTCTTTTATTTCCTTACATGGTATATTCAACTCTACTGAAGAATCAAACTTAATTCCATTGATTTTGTTTATGGAAAAAATTATAATATTCAACCACATTATCTCACGAACCGATTTTTAGGCATAGTCTTAAATCCGTTTATTCTCAGCTGGGATGGAGCTGGATATCTGAAAAGTTTCCAGAGTGTAGAGGATAATTAGTTTGTCTTTGTTCTTATTCGGAAGTAAAGTGAGAGACTTCCTACGTGTTTCTACTATGGAAATGAAGAGAAGGGAAGCATTCTCAGCCAGTGTCTTGAAAAATTCTCCCTAAATCTTGACCATGCTTACAGCTTCAAGTCCCATAGTCCTTTTGCAGTCAGCATCAATGTGGTCCTGAAACTAGCACCCAGAGTTCCTCCCAAAGGCAGAGTCCTCAACCTGGCTACATATTATAATTAGCCCAAGAGCTTTTAAAAAATACTCTTGTATCTATCTATCTATCTATCTATCTATCTATCTAATCATCTTTTAATGTAGTTAAGTTTCAGACTTAAACGTGTATCCAAATGACCTGGAGAGCTTGTTAAAAGACTGGTGGGCCCCAGCCCAGCACTTCTGATACAGTCACGTTGGATGGTTGCCTAACAATTTACGTTTCTAACAAGTTCCAGGTGATGTTGAAGCTACGGTGCTTCCTGTCCTTTTCTCTACCTCCTCAGGTGAGAGGCAGGTAGGCATGTAGAGTGACCATCACTTCTTCAGCAGTCCTGTCCTGTCACTGTGCAGCGAGTACATGGCCTCATTTAGACATAACAAAGCTGGGCACAGTGCTACCTAAGGGCTCTAGCTGACTGCTTCCCCCATTTTTCTCCCCCAGGAAATTTCCCCTTGAGAGAAATATTGGTTCTAAAGCCAGGCAAAATCTGAATGCTCTACTCCAGTCATTTCTGGAAGGAATCCAGAAGGACCTTCTTTATGAATGTGGTATGTAAATGGATATAAAATACAGAGATACTTTAAAAATATTTGCCTGGCAACTTACAAACTTCAGAAAAAGAATGTAACAAATAGAACAAAAATATCCTTCTGTCCAGACAGTATGCTGTCTAGGAGCCCATTCCCGAGGACGAGTGGAGCATCTGAGGGCCTCAGCTTGGTTCTCAATGAGTTACCGTGAAATGGTAGGGAACTTAGGATCTTCAGACTAAATTCCCCTTGGGTTATTTGTGTGTGTGTGTGTGTTTTAAAGATTTTATTTATTATTTATTTGACAGACAGAGATCAGAAGTAGGCAGAGAGGCAGGCAGAGACAGAGGGGAAAGCAGGCTCCCTGCTGAGCAGAGCGCCTGATGTGGGGCTCGATCCCAGGATCCTGGGATCATGACCTGAGCCGAAGGCAGAGGCTTTAACCCACTGAGCCACCCACGTGCCCCGTTATTTGTGTTTTTATTTGGATAATTCAGGTTATAAGATCTTGAAAAGTTGAAAAATTGGGAGGAATTGCAATAGGAATAAAAGGTAAGAGACTAGCAGGAAAAAACTGCTGTTAGCACAAACAACCCAGTCTATTGTATAAAGTGGTGGTACTTATGTATTTGAACTATGTTTTGTGATTGCCTCAGTAACAAGTGTTCCAGATAATTTTGTTTCCAAATCACAGTGAAGTATTTTTCTTTTTCTTCCATTTATGTCATTTGTTTCATTATTAATATTTCTCCTTATGAGTCTTTATTATTGAAGTCACCGTAGTCTATTTATGAGAATAATTTCTCTGAGACAACAAGTCATGTTTGGGCAATGTTGGAAATATGTAATTATATTACGCCCCAGAAATCTCAGGCAAGTCTCGAATGGATTGGTCCTTGTTGCTGTTGTTGATGAACATTTGGCTTCATAAAGGAAACATCTGGTCCCCATTTGGTTGTTCCTCGTTTACTGGCTGATCTTCTGTCAGTACTGCTTGGTCCATTCCCAAGCTACCCACCCAGGCCACTTCCACCAGTGGCCATCCCCCATCCCCTCCTTTCTACTTTTGGTCAGTAAGCTGCAGTTTCTTTTTCTCCAGCCCACATGCCCCATCAGCAATTTCTACTCTGTGCTTAGTGTTCAGGATAGAAGTGTTCAGGAGAGCAGAGAAAAGAAAAATCAAGCACAGGGTTTAGCAGGTGAAGGTTGGAACTTCTGCTAGATAGCGTTTAGGATTTGAAAGAAAATTGACTTTGAATGAAAATGGACCCATTCTTGGGTAAATTTGTTTCCAATTCGTGATTATTAAAAAGCTTACAAATAGTGCCAATTAGAAAATAGAGGCCAACTAAGAGTTGGAAAATTACTACTTTGCAACCATCATAGTAACGATTGACACAAAAGTCATCCGTGGATGCTAAGCTATTGTGTGAAAACTTGAAGACCAGAATTTTTACATTCTTGGAGAATTTCCCCGCAGATGACTTACATTAATTGCAAAGGGGAACGTGGTAATTTTACAGGAGAGAAAACTGGGGGATACACTACCTAATCCAAGTAATCAAAGTTAATATCACTGGTAATGGAGTAAACTGATATCCTCTGTTTCCTGATATGGAGCACTGGGGAGGACCCAATGCCCCTTGTGCCAAAAATGTATAATCTGGTTCTTTTTTTTTTTAAGGTTTTGTTTATTTATTAGCGGTTGTGTGTATACATGAGCTGGAGGAGAGACAGATGGAGAGGGAGAGGCATACTTCCCACTGAATGAGAGAGCTCGATGTGGGACTTGATCCCAGGACCCCAGGATCATGACTTGAGCTGAAGGCAGATACATAACCAACTGAGCCACTGAGGTGCCCCTATAATCTGGTTCAAATCTAGAGGAAATATCAGACAAATGCACATTGAGAGACATTCTACAAAAGTCTATTGCATGAGGAATGGCTGAGACACTGGTCCAGATTGAGGGAGACCAAAGAGACAAATAAAGACAGTGGGTGATTTTGGATCAGACCTTAAATTGGAGAAAAAAAATGCTACAAAAGGCAATGTGTGGTAATTGGTGAAATTTGAAAGAGATTGTATATTGGATAATGGCCTTGTATCAAAGTTAAATCCCTTAACTATGATATTTTTATTATAGTTTGGAAAGGAATGCTTCATTCTTAAGGGAAACTGAAGTATTTATAGGTAAGGGGGCATGATGTCTGCAACTAAATCTCAAAAGGTTTAGGAGAAAAATAAGTACATATGTGTGCATTTATATGTATATGTGTGTTATACAAGGAAGAAAGATAAAATGTGGCAAAATTTTAACATTTTGGAGAATCTAGGCATTCTCTCCACTATTCTTACAGCTCTTCTGTTAAAAAAACAAACAAACATGGGACGCCTGGGTGGCTCAGTTGGTTAAGCAGCTGCCTTCGGCTCAGGTCATGATCCCGGCGTCCTGGGATTGAGTCCCATATCGGGCTCCTTGCTCCGCAGGGAGCCTGCTTCTCCGTCTGACTCTGCCTTCCACTCTGTCTGCCTGTGCTCGCTCTCGCTCACTCTCTCTGACAAATAAATAAAATCTTTAATAAAACAAACAAACAAACAAACAAGAAAAACTCAACAACTTATAAATGACAATGGTGGGATGACAATCTGTGGTTCGAGGTATTGTGATCTATTGCCATTGAGTTTACTTTCTGAAAAAAATCATGTTGGAAGACCCTTATTCTGAACTCCTCTAATTTTGGTTTGAGGTCATAACATTATCAAAACTGTTAATCACAGAAAACTTCATATACATAAAAAGAAGGGAGAATAGTATAATAAGGTATTCTATGTACTCAGTGTTTTTCCAGTCTTATTGCATCTATCTCCCCACTACTTTTTTGGGAGAAGGTATTCTGAAAGTAAATGCAAGATACCGTGTTCCTTTAACCATTGATGCCTCAACGTTTTCCCCTGCACACTCTTCCCCTCCCATAACGCCCATGCTGTTAGTGCACTTAGGAAAAGTAACAATTCCGCAATAAGAGATGATAGCATTTGGATATTGTTAGTATGATAGAATAGAAACCAGAGTTCTGAGGACATATCGACTTGACATATGCGGGTTGTGCGCTTGTTTTAAGTTTGAAAAGCTGACTAAGCCTGGTAATTATAAATGGTTTAGAAAAAGGATCTGAGAACTGCCTTTTCTTGTGTTTTCTCAACTCCTCCTCCTGTTTTTAAACCAAGAATTAAAATTCTTGAAGAAAACATAAAGATGGGTCTGGAGACAGTATTTTGATTTTACCTACTTGATGTGACCCTATTGAAACATTCTGAAAGTCAGAATGACTGACTTCATCCTGCATGGCTAGAACTCCATATGCTTTAATTTCAGCATGGCATCTTTGATTTGGTAAGCCCGGAGAAGCCTTTTCTTGCTGAGCTGACTTTTTAATGTTTTGTGTAGAAATGGGCCAGATCTCGTGGGAGGAATAAGCCTTTTCCTGCATAGGATAGATTTGGATGACATTTGTTCTTTTAGGTCACAAGGGTACCATTAAGTTATTAACTATTATTGAGCATTGTGGTCTGATAGAAAGATGCCCATTATGCCGTTTAACAATGATGATGTATATACTAAAGTGAGGTAAAACTCTTTGACAACTCTTAATAAATTAAGGAGGTATCTAAAGCATATATTGCAAATAAAATTCTTATACATAGCTTTTACGCTCCCATTACTAGATTATGCACATCTGATCTTCGGCATTTTAAATTTATGCATAGATACCATCCCTTTATGATAGATTTTCTTATTGAAAATAAGAGTATAATGTTCTTGAGAGTTCTAATTTTAGGAATGTAATGTCACATTTTATAATTTGATTTACAATGAAATGAAGATTAAGACACATAAAATGATTTTATCCACCCTATGTGAAAATTGCCCTGGCTTGCATACTAGTACATTTATATACTGCTTTAATCTATTACAATCTATTTAATCAAAATTAGATTTTCCATTGACTTGGCTCAATAGACAGTTGAAAAGTTGATGAACTCAGTGTGATGGTGGAAGAAAGTACAGGCTTAGTTTCATAAGTGCTCAAGCTTTGAACTCTGGACCTAACACTCACTGTCTGGGCAACCGCGGGTCAATTGTTTAACTTCCCAGGGCTTGGTTTTATTCCACTCTGAGAAGCTGTGGAAATTAAATGAGATGGTGCACATGGTAGCCATCAAATAAATGTCTCCTCACCCTCTACAAGATCCATTCCATAGTGTGTGCCTCATGTTACAGGAATAATCTGTTCTTTAGAAATGGGAGTCCCAGTTTTTGATTCCTTTTTTTCCTTTGTAAAGAATATAAAATGAAGATTAAATTAGCTGTTTAGAAATGTACGACTCTACAGAAGTGAATCCAGGAGAAATCACCCAAAGGTAGAGAACTCAGATTTAAAATAGAAGTATTAAAGCATGGCATTTCTTTCCCAAGGCTTACTGTTTTACCCAAGCGTGCTTGCAGCGTGTGTCAGGAGCACGTGGGCTTGTGGCAAACGGGCACACACACAACTTTTAATGACGTAGGGCGATTTCAGGGTTGGGGTCTGAGATGTGCTACGACAGCTATCTCTTTTATGGAAGATGCAACAGGGCTGTGGGATCCTCTCTGCTGATTTGTTCTTGGTGATCTCTTTGGGCTTTGAGGTCTTGTTCCTCACTTGGGCATGACCGATGGGTGGTTGTAGAACTGGATGGGTTTTGTTTCAGGGTGCCTCCCCCGAGTCTGATACCCTCTTGGCTCTGAAGTCTTATAAATCCTTTCCAATGATATCAATAAGCCTAAGGAAATTTCTGGTTGACCCATTATTGAGCTTTAAAAAGGCATAATATATTGCTTCTTGGCCTTTTAGCTAAGATCAAGTGTAAAAAGGCTATAATCTTCTAGTAATGTCCATAATGACCTCATCTGCCTGATGTCCCTGCTGGTCCTGACCTTGGCCATCCTGTTCTGAGAGTAGCCTTTCTCTGTCTCATATTCCCACTGCCCATCTTGATGTTCCCCGTTTCTCTTGCATTTCAGCCCATGCTCTAACTCTGCTTACCTGCCAATCTCTTTTTCCCTTCCCTTTCATTATTCCTTTGAACTTTGGCTGAACCACACTGGCTCTGTCAGCCTCAAGTGTGTAGAGTCCCCAGCAGCTAGACTGCCTTCAAACAGCCGGGCCTTGCTTCTCCATCATCAGAAAGTAGAGGATTTCCCTTTATGCCTCACACTCTACCATCCTGTCCTTAGACTTTTTAGAGGCACATTATATGTCCTTCTTGACTGGCCATTAGCATAGAATCAATTGTTAGATTTTAGTGGTGATAATTTCAATTATGATTATAGTTATCATTATCTTTCTTTGTGCACCCCCGTATTTGTTATCTACTGGTACGCAGCAAGTTTCCACAATTTAGTGCCTTAAAACAGCACATCCATCTCTCAGCTCTGTAAAGTCAGGAGTCTGGGCAGGACTTCTGGGAATTGGGAGTCTGCAAGGCTGCGATGAGTCTGCCAGCCACGGCTAGGTTCTCCTCAGAAGGCCTGGGTTGATTAGGGAAGGATCTACTTCCGGGCTTATACTGACTGGCCTATTATCAGCACATCCCATGTTGCCAGGATTCAGACCCTTGCAGTCTCGTGGAGTGAGGATCTCCATTTCTTGTTGACTGGAGGACATTCTCTGGTCTTTAATACATGAACCTCCTCAATACGTTCCCTTACTTCATCACAGCAAGCTAGGGACAGAGTTTCCTAGCAAGATAGGTATTAAAATCTTAATTGATAGAATCATAGAAATGACATCTCATTACTGTTGACATATTTTCTTGCTTAGAAGCAAGTTGTAGATTCTGCCTGAACTCAAAGAGAAGGCATCACACAAGGGTATGAGTATCAGAAGGTGGAGACAGTTGGAGACCATCTTAGAGTCTGTTTTCCATACGCGCCCATGAAACTTTTAGCATCTACTTCAGTTAGCTTTTTGTTTGGAGCATCCCATTCCTCTTTAAAACTTTAGATAACACGGGGGCAGTAAAGCCTGGTAATTGCCTTGCTCAGAAAAGAAATTGTTTTCCTCCCGCCTACCAGAGAACTGTTGTGCTGTTGGAAGGTTGGTGTGGTAGGGAAGGGCAGTCTTTGGTCTTGGAGCTGTTATTGGGGAAGTCACGGCTGAGTGAGAGGCTGCTGAGGGAGCTTCAGATAAGCAGCAGACGATATGCTTTGTGAACTACTTTTATGAAAGCCATTAAAAGTTTTTAAAAATTGAAACACTCAAAGGGTCTCATTTTTGGAAAAGTTTAAAAATCAAACGAGTCAGTACAAAGCTGTGAAATTAAGCTTGAAAATCAATGAAGGAGGGCATGTGATTTGATGAGTCCTGTGTGGGGGTATATGCAGCTAAGGGATCATTGAACCTTCTGTCCAAAACTAATCATGTACTGTACATTGGCTAATTGAATTTTTTTAAAAATGCCAGTGAAGGTCCCCAAAGGAGAAAAATGAGGGGAATGAGAACTCTATCAAAGAGAAGCTATTTTCTCATGGGGGCAAATGGATTTTATTAAGGTGCCTTGTCAGTGTGTGAAGCATCATAAAGGGATAAGGGATTATTTAAGGTTTTAAGCCTCTTTTCATGTTATGTTCTTGTAAATGTTCTCCATTTCAAACTTGTTTTTGACTTACTGAGAGGATGACGGGTACCTGGAAACTGAAGAATTCCTGACTACTGACAAAACTGTTCTGTGTGACAACAAACTGCGGGCTGAATTCGTGCTCTAAAATGGACTCAGAGTTTAGGATATGAAACTCCTCTGAGGAGTTTTTTTTCCCCCCCAGCAGTAAATATTGATTTTTATTGCATGTTCTTTTCTTGAAACTCTGAACATCTTGATTTTCTTGGTTTTTACTTATCACCCAAAAGCTATTCTCCAGTAAGAGAGATATAATCACAGTCATTAGCTACTTGTAATTAAGGTAAGACTCTCCTAGTTTTAATAAATTGAGTTGGATCCTAGAGACAAGCATTTGATTTACATTTTTATCTGATAAAATCAGCCTATATAAAATGAATGGAAAGGAGGAGTCTGGACTTATTTTCTTAAAAGAGATTCTGTACCCCCATTGTGCCCCAAATCACGTGCTATTTTCTGTTTGAAGTCTTTATAAACTTTCCAACAGATGCAGCTGTCCAACAGATTCTCAACACAACCAACCCATTGCTCACTTTATCTATACCCCCCCTTTTTTTTTCTTTTTTGGCTTCTCTCTGGTCTATATGTTCTATGAGGGAAAGATCTACTTTTAGGTTTATTTCCTCAATTTTGTCATTCGATTGAATAAGCATGGTGCCTTGCATAGCTATGCACATGCTTGTCAACTTCAGTCTGTTTCTTTATTGAGAGACTTTTCTTTTCCTGGGATTCCCCTCTTTACTCTAGCAGTTCTCAAAGTGTGGATCTAGCAACCCTAGGGGGATGGAGGTCCCTAAGACTTTCGAGGGTCAGTGAGGCCAAAACTACTTTCATAGTAATACCAATATTTTGTCTTTCCATTTTCCTTTTCTTGACTTTTTTTTTTTTTTTCTCCAATCAGAGTTGGCAGAGATCCATGAGAAGTGATGACATCCTCACCCCGTGGCTTCTAGAATGTTGGGCCTGTGTATTTTGTTTCTCACTGTAGTTCAGTTCTCGCAACTTTCCTGTTTGAGACTGGTTGTATGCATGGACCATTTAGGGGTATGCTCAGAACTTCGCAGATGTGTACGTTTTCTTTATCCAGTTCCCTCTTCTCTGTCGTCTTCACCGCCACCCCTCACCCCCCAGCTGGGATGAGGCAGGGTGACGCAGCTTTGCCGTCCTTCCCTTGGTACAGCAGGACAGATGACAGTGCTTCCCTTCATAGCCTGTGGCCTCTGTGGTCACTGTGCCCGTGAAGAAAGGGCGGGGCCATTGCTTTTTTCCTGCTGTTGTCTTAGTGCACAGCAGGGGTGGTCACTGAGGCTCCTGCCTGCCCTGTCTGCAGCACATGCTCTGAAGATGAGGCACGCTCCTGCTTTGGAAGTATAGGGATGATGGACAGCAGGGCTCCTCCCCTAGGTCTCCACAGTGCCTGGTGGGGAGGCACAGGGATGTGGCTCTTTCATACTGTCTGCTTGGATTGGGCTAAGTGGATTAAAAGAGGTTCTGTCCTTTCAGGCTGTCCTCTTCCAAGTGCTCTGGCTGGAGAGAAGAGATCTCAGCTGGGGATGATTTGCCCTACCGGTGACATCCGACAGTGTCTGAAGACATTTTTTGCTGTCACAAGTGGGAAGTTGTTATTGGCATCTACTGGGTAGAGATTAGAGATGCTACTAAATATGCTACAGTGCACAGAAGAGCCCAAACCCTGCCCTGAACAAAAAAGAATGATCTAGTCTGAAATATCAATAATGCCAAGGTTGAGAACCCCTGAGCTATAGAGAGTAGACTTATCTTGGAGTTTTCTCCTTCTTCTTCTCTTTCTTCTTCCCTTCCTCCTCCTCTTCCTCCTCCTTTTTTTTTTTTTTAACATTTATTTCATCTTGTCCAAAAATGGAGTTCCCCTTGACATTTTAATACATGATTTTTCATACTGTCGGCATCTATCATTAATGAGAAATGTAACTTATGGTTTAGTTTTTAGTTACATTATCTTTCCCCTTTGGTTGATTTTAAGAGTTCTTTTATTTTCCATTTCAATTTCATTATATGAATAGATGTATATTTTTTTCAAAGAATTTTTTAAATTCATTACCAAATTGAGAGGAAGAAGGACTTCCTGTATACTCTCTGCCCCCACGTATACATAGTCTCCTTATCAACATTACTTAAGAGAATGGTGCATTAGTTTATTTATTCACCAAGGATGAACCTACATTGATACATCATAATCTTCCAAAGTCCACAGTTTGCGTTAGAGTTCGCTCTTGGTGCTATACATTCTGTGTGTTTGGACAAATTTATAATGACATGCACCCACTGTTTTTTCATACAGAGCATTTTCACTCCCCAAATACCCTGTGCTCTGCCTGTTCATCCCTGCCACCCCAGCAACCACTGATCTTTTTTATGGTTTTGCCTTTTCCAGAATGTCAGATAGTTGGAATCATACAGTAGGTAGCCTTTTAAGATTGGCTTCTTTCACTTAGAGATACGTATTAAGTTTCCTGCAGGTCTTCTCATGGCTTGATAGCTCATTTCTTTTTAGTGCTGGATAATATTCTACTGTTTGGATGTAACATAGCTGATTTATCTATTCACCTACTGAAGTACAAGTTGATTGCTTCCAAGTTTTGGCAGTTATGACTATAGCTGCTATAAACATTTTTGTGTGGACATGGGTTTTCAGCTTATCTGAATAAATATCAAAAAGCACAATGGCTGGATTGTATGGTAAGAGTGGGTTTAGTTTTGTAAGAAACCACAACACCGTCTTCCGGGGTGGTTGCACCATTTTACATTCCCACCAGCAGTGAACGAGAGTTCCTCTTGTTCCACATCTTTGCCCATATTTGATGTTGTCAGTATTCCAGATTTTTGTCATTCTAATACGTGTATAGTGGTATTATATTGTTTTAATTTGCATTTCCGTAATGAGATATGATATGCAGTATCTTTTCATATGCCCATTTGCTCTCTGAATGTCTTATTTGATGAGGTAGGTGTCTAGTAAGGTCTTTGGTCCCTTTTTTTTTTTTAAGATTTTATTTATTTAATTGACAGACAGAGATCGCAAGTAGGCAGAGAGGCAGGCAGAGTGAGGTGGGGGAACAGGCTCCCTGCTGAGCAGAGAGCCTGATGCAGGATTCGATCCCAGGACCCTAGGATCACAACCTGAGCCGAAGGCAGAGGCTTTAAATCACTGAGCCACTCAGGTGCCCCTCTTTGGTCCTTTTTAAAAATTGAGTTTATTTTCTTATTGTTGAGTTTAAGAGTTCTTTGTGTACTTTGGATAACAGTTTTTTATCTTTATAAATACATTTACTGCAAATATTTTTTCCTAGTCTTTCTCTTGTCTTCTAATTTACTTGACATTGTCTTTCACAGAGGAGACATTTTTAATTTTAATAAAGTATAGATTATCAATTGTATCATGACTCCTGTCTTTGTATTGTATTTAAAAAAACATCATCATGCCCAAGGTCAGGTATATTTTCCCCTTGCTGTCTTCTAGGAGTTTCAGTGTTTTGCATTTTACATTTCGGTTTATGATTCATTTTGAGTTAATTTTTGTGAAGGATATAAGGTCTGTGTCTAGATTTTTTTTTCTTTTTTTTGGCTCGTGGATGCCCAGTTGTTCAGCACCATTTGTTGAAGAGACTCTCTTGGCTCCATTGGATTTCCTTTGCTCCTTTGTCAGGTATCTGTTGATTCTATTTATGGGAGTCTGTATCTGAGCTCTTTAATCTGTTCAGTTGATCTATTTATCTCTTCCCTGATACCACACTGTCAGATTACGAAGCTTTTGGTAAGTCTGGAAGCCTCTAATTTTGTTCTTCTTCAATATCGTGTTTGCTATTCTGGGACGTTTGCCTCTCCGTATAAACTTTAGATTCAGTTCATTAACATCCATTACACAACTTTCTGGGAATTTTGTTGAAATTGCATCAAATCTACAGATCAAGCTGGGAAGACCTAACATCCTGACAGTATTGAATCTTATCAATGAACATGGAGTATGTCTGTGTTTGATTTAGTTCAACTAAATCTGTTCTTTGATTTAGTTCATCAGAATTTTGTAGCTTTTCTCACATAGATTTTGTACATATTTTGTTAGGTTTATACCTAATTTTAAATTTTTGTGTGTATGATTTTTGTTCAAGACATTTTTAATGTTAATTCTCATCTCTGATTCTGGAAAGTTCTTTGTTTTCATCTCCAAGTATTAGCTCTTCCCCTATTCCTCAATTCTTTCCTTTTTAGACCTTCTCAGACTGACATACAGTGAAGCTTCTTGTGTTTCTTATCTGCCAACTACCCACCCAGTCATGTTCACATTCTTTCTTGCTCTCTCTCTCTCTCTCTCTTTTTTTCTCTCTCTCTCCCTTCTCCTCTTACAGAATTTCTTTAGATTCATTCTCTACCTCAGCAGGTTTTTGTTTATTTTTTTAAAGATTTTATTTATTTATTTGTCAGAGAGAGAGAGAGGAGCGAGAGTGAGCACAAGCAGACAGAGTGGTAGGCAGAGGGAGAAGCAGGCTCCCGGCTGAGCAAGGAGCCCGATGCGGGACTCGATCCCAGGACGCTGGGATCATGACCTGAGCCGAAGGCAGCCGCTTAACCAGCTGAGCCACCCAGGCGTCCCCTCAGCAGGTTTTTTAAAAAGATTATTTATTTATTTATTTATTTGACAGACAGAGATCACAAGTAGGCAGAGAGGCAGGCAGAGAAAGAGGAGAAAGCAGGCTCCCTGCTTGAGCAGAGAGCCCGATGCGGGACTCGATCCTAGAACGCTGGGATCATGACCTGAGCTGAAGGCAGAGGCTTTAACCCACTAAGCCACCCAGGCGCCCCCTCAGCAATTTTCTTTTAAGTGAGGTCTACTCTGCTGTTTAACCTACCAAACATTTTTCACTCCAGAGATGGTAATTTTCATTAATATTTCTTAACTTCAAAAAATCCTTTTCCCAAAGTATCTTATTGCTTCAGTATGTTTTCTAAATTATTGTAAAACATTATTTTCTAGACTCTTACATTCATCTACAGCTCCCACTTCTTGAAGTGTCAACTTTGGTGTCTGCTGATTAACCTTGATGGTGATTTATTTCTTCATGTGGTCTTTGATATTTAATTTTGCTAGCTCATCTTTAGTGAGAGTTTCCCATACACCTTGGGCTGGGAAAGAGTCCCTAAGGACAGAGATTTTCTTGTGTTTACTGGATCCCTAGGGATTTTAGGGGTCCTGAATCACTTTTTAGATTAACTATTCATCTGGAGTTCTTAAACTGTGAATGTAGAAAAATAAAATTTAGACACTTCACCTTGTGTAAGCTTAGAATTTCTATTTCTCACAGGTGATTTTTTTTTTTTTTTTTTAAATTCAAGATCCAGGGCACCAGCAAACATCTTTGCTCTTTGACTGGGCTAGTAAGCAGGCTTTGTATGGTCTTAAGTTTCATTGGCAAGAGTGTTCTTTAATGTGTTGGGCTTCACTCTGGCAGGGAGGTGTGGATGGACGTCTAGTACCTGTTCTTCTTCTTTGTATAGACCCATCGCCCCTAAATCTGAGATTAAAGCCCCATGCAGGGGCACCTGGGTGGTTCAGTCCGTTAAGCCTCTGCCCTGGCCTCCTCCTTCTGCATTGGAGCCCCTGCTCAGTGGGCAGTCTACTTCTCCCTCACGCCGCCCCCCCATCCCTGCTTGTGCTCTCTCTCAAATAAATAAAATCTTGAAAAAGAAAAAAAAGTAAAGCCCAGTGGATTGCTGAGGCTCTGGCTTTGATTTTCTTTGGTTTTTGGAATCTGGGAAATATTTGTCTTTTGGAGCTCACCTATGTAATTACCTGTATTTTTTTTTTTTTTGGTTATTTTTTTTCTGGAATTTTATGTGCCTGTGGTGGGAAGGGTGCATCCATATCAGCTCTGTAACGTACTATGGTCAGAGTCCTGAATTCACATTTGAGGTAGATCACTTATCCATACATCCAGTTGTATTGGCATGTGAATACTTCTTGATCCTCTGTTTTTTTCTTTTGAAATTATTTGTTAAACTCATTGCTATATTGAAATTAACTACTATTTGAAAAAAGCAGTATGGTATGAATATGATGGCACATATCCTAGCTTCTTCATAAAATCAGGCAGGTGTTTGATGATGTTTTTCTGTTTTCAAAGCACTTGTTTTAATTTCTTTAAGGCCTTAAAGAAACGTACCTTCTATAAATCCTGATTTTTATCTCCACTGAGTATATGAAGATATTGAAATTAAGTTGTTACATTCTTTGCTATGACAAAAGATTTTCAGTGAAGGAGTCAGTGCTATTAATTCCTTCACTGATGTTAAAGATCAGTTCATAGGGGCGCCTGGGTGGGTCTGTCATTAGGCACCTGCCTTTGGCTCAGGTCATGATCCCAGGGTCCTGGGATTGAGTCCCACATCGGTTTCCCTGCTCAGGGATGAGTCTGTTTCTCCCCCTGTTTCTGCCTCTCCCCCTGCTCATGTGCTTGCTCTCTCTCTCTCTCAAACAAATAGATAAAATCTTAAAAAAAAATCAGTTTATAGACTGACATTTTCCATAGGACTGTCTCATACAGTGATATACACTACATGGACCCACTCTTTCGCTTCATAGAACATTGTGAACGTTTTCTCATGGAAGATGATTATTTTATGATTTAACAATTGTCTTTTAATGGGCATTTACTTGTTATTTACTCCCAGGTATGCAACTGCTGAATCAAAGGATGTGCTCATTTGATAATCTAGTGTTGCCCAATTTTCCTCTAGAAAGATCACGTGGACTTGTGCTTTGCTTGTAGAAAAGCAAAACTTTTCTACAAAAATAAATTTCAAACTGTAGATAATCTAACAAAAATTTTCTCAGCCTGGCTGCCAGACATGTGTGTGCTCTCTCCCAATTTATCACGTGCCCCAGGTTCGTGAGACCTACTTTTCTGGGTCTAGAACAGTGTTTTGCAAAGCGTGGTCACCTGGCCAGAACACTAGCAGCCCCTGGAACGTGTTAGTAATGTTTGGTCGGATTCCCCTCCAGACCTCCTGAGTGGGGTGTGTGTGTGTGTGTGTGTGTGTGTGTGTGTACACCTCAGCACTCCCCTTAATCACTTCCAGGTGGTTCTGATGAAGGCCAAGCTGGAGAACCATGGGGCTTGAAGCCACATCTCCTTGTATAACTCAAGAGGTCAGCTCCAGTTCTTCACTCCTGCATCCTTCTTCATTCAGGTCAAAGAAATCGAATTCCTCGGGCTTGATTTATTACAGTCTCTTCCAGCTTTTCATTCCCGCTTCTCTGTGTCTCTTGGTAGCACAGTTTGACTGCTGATGGCTGCTCTCATGTCATCATTGCACGGACCAGAGGCAGAGCTGAATTGATTTTTCTTAACTCAGACACATACAATCCATTCACGTGAAAGATGTTTGAATGTGTGGGAACTGCAGGATGATGGTTTGGGACAATGGAAGACGTTCATGTTCCAGGAAAACAGATCGCTTAAAGTAAAACATGAGATGTGCCCCATCTAAAATCCTTGGCCATTATTTATCCTCTCATTTTTCTCTTGTCCTCCTGCTGTGGTTGTTGTTTGTAATAGAGTGAGCAAGTGAGAAATTCCACGTGTTGCCTTCTCTTCTGTAATAACCAGCATTTTTATTGCAGGCAATAGAACCTCTTCACCTTTTTTTTTTTTAATTTTTAAAAAAGATTTTATTTATTTATTTGACAGACAGAGATCACAAGGCAGAGAGGCAGGCAGAGAGAGAGGGGAAAGCAGGCTCCCTGCTGAGCAGAGAGCCCGATGCGGGACTTGATCCCAGGACCCTGAGATCATGACCTGAGCCGAAGGCAGCGGCTTAACCCACTGAGCCACCCAGGCACCCCCCTCTTCACCTATTTTAAGAAAAAAGGAATTTAACTATAGAGTATGTGGCAGCTTCCAGAAATATGCGAGGGTGCCAGGGGAATAAGCTTTCTTTTGGCATTCAGTCACAGGTAACATATCATTTTTTAAAAATGTCTGTCCTCATTTCTTTCATTAGGATTTTCTAAATTTCTTTGAACTTGTTTTTTTGTTGTTGTTGCAAATCAATATTGAGCATTTATTGTCTCCCGTGAATTCATGGCAATTTTCGGGTTGCTGTCCATTGATTTTCCATTCTTTCCTGCAGAAGGTGCACTAACCCGTGCTGATAGGAGGGCAGTGGTTTGAAAGTGTGGGTCACAGGCAGCTGAAAGGCTATACTCCTACTGCGGAGGCAGTTGAGCTTTCCTTTGATGAAATGTTTGACATTGAGCTTTTTTTACCTTTCTTTCTTTTTGGAGTCTTTACCAAGGCCCTGGGACTGAGGGGGCTTCAGATTAGAGCCCTGTTTGGTGGTCACTTTTTGCCAGCAAGCAGGGCCAGGCCTTATAACAGGTCTCTATCCTCTGCAGAACACAGCAGGCTCATCCTCAAGCCAGGGGCTCAGCATTTGTAAGTCTCGCGGAGGGCCTGCCTCTATAAAACGGGGATATTAATAATATGAGGGTAAATCTCTCAGCAGGAGAGTTCTCTAGGAACAGGCTTTTCATCTATCTTGTATTAACAGTCTCTCAGATTTTCCAGCATCCTATGTTCCAAACTGTTACCTGCGACAGTACACTTCTGGTGATGACGGGGTCACTCTGCCACCTTGTGGCCATGCTCTAGAACTGTACTTCCCCAGTGACTGCGTTTTTCCCCTTACATCCTTGTACATTGCAAATCTGGCATTGGTCACCCTGGATAGTTTCTGCCTTTGCCTTTGAGAACCATTATGATTTGAAGAGACATGTCACTTCTTCCATTTTGCGCATGCCAAAAAAGACTTCCTAACAGTTTTAAACATATATATATATATATGCCAGAAATTTTTATTTCCTGTGTAAGAGCATCTTGGCATATTTGGTAATGTGTGTTCAAAGTCAGAATGGGTGAATGTTATGTCCCAAATCTGTTTCAAGGATGTTCTGGGGGATCTTGTAATTTTCTCGGAGATATGAGTGAATGTTGTATAGTAGGTGTTAGTTTTAGATTATGATATTATCATTGTTTTAGGGCACAGTCCTTTATTTCTCTAAATTACATTGAATTAGTTGCTCAGCTGGAAATAAAATTCAATCTCAGTTATTACTAAGATAACTTTGCCCACTCCCTGAGCTTGTATAATAATCCCAGGCTAATGCAATGCACAGATTTGGCATGGGGCCCAATCTGCTGTCCACCGTCGGTTCCATCATGATGTTCCCACAGTCTGAGATGCTGCAGCTGAAGACCAGAACATCATGGAGGCCAAGTCAAGTGACTGTCCCAGCTGCTCACACCACTGGCCACTCTGGTGAGCCATGTCCATTCCTTGTAGGCTTTCTGGAGTGGTCCCTCCCATCACCCATGCAGGCACAGTGGGAATGGGATCTGGGTTTCTGACAGAGGACAGTCCCTTAAACTCACTCCTTCCTTGGCCTTCAAGAATACCCATTTCTAGTCCCTTCTGACATTGGCTTTCCTCCACAAACTACTGTCCAAATGGAAACTTTCATGGATAACCTGCAACTTCCTTTTTTTTTTTTTTAAGATTTTATTTATTTATTTGACAGATGAAGATCACAGAGAAGCAGGCAGAGAGAGAGGGGGAAGCAGGCTCCCTGCTGAGCAGAGGGCCCAATGTGGGGCTTGATCCCAGGACCTGGGACCATGACCTGAGCTGAAGACAGAGGCTTAACCCACTGAGCCACCCAGGTGCCCCTAACTTGCAATTTCCATTCATGACCCTGTGATACACAAAACCCGTAAAAATATCAGGTGACTCTGGCCTGGGAGTCTAGAACTCCCCACATACAGTGGCTTACCTTCTCGGAAGAAAGAAGGAAAAGTGCTGATAGCAGATGCGGGAAGAAAGCATGAACTAACATCTCAGTAAATCACACTGCTCTGTCGTGTTCGCTGAGGCCAATGCAGGACAAAAGCAAGTCTTTACTTGGGTCAGCCCTAACCATTGGAAGGTGTTTGTTTATTGAATTTTGACCACAGGCTGAGCACTGTGCTGGGTTCTAGCCACATGAAGACTTCATGGTCCCAAGGAGGTGATGCAAATGGGCCCTAATGCCAGGAGGCGTACACCCAGGGGTGTGCAGACCTGCTGAAGGAAGTGAGAGTTTCACTGGTGGAGCAGGAAAAGCTACCCCCAGGAGGTGACATTTGAATGGGGAATTGAGATTGCAGAGGTGCTTCACAGATGGAAAAAATTGGGGCGCTTAGGGACCTGGGGGCAGTGGGATCTGCGGGAGCACAGGTCTGAGTACTGGAAATGCATGGTTAATCGCCAGGAATGCACATGCAGGAGCTATCTGGGGGTGCAGGGTGAGGACAGGTGAGCTGGTCTGGAGCCTTATCCCAGAGGACTTCATTTGTGGTATTAAGAAAATCTTCATTTATCTTTTGAGCCCACAAGTCGCAGTCCATTTGCTTTGCATTGGATTCCTATGGGTTTACTTAGGGAAATGCACCAATCCCTCAGGGCTGACTGTGCTTCTGCCTTTTTCTCTCCAGTTCAAGAATGTAATTAAGCTGGGGATGGGGGGAGCCTTGTGGAACACAGCCAGGAGGGAGAGGAGCCCAAGAAGCGGAGTGGGGGCGGGTGGGAGAGGTGAGTTAGCAGTTGTTGGTGCAGGCCACACAAGAGGTGTTCAGGGACTGAGCTCAGGCAGTGCCTGGGGAAGAGAGGGATGAGAAAGGCGATGTGGAGGTAGATTCGAGGGCTTATAGGTCTGAGATTAGATACACAGGGTGAAGGAGAAATAAAAGATTATAGAGCTTTCAAGATTAGACAGCTGGTTGGATGAAAATCCCATTGTTTGATCCCAAAGGTAAGAGAAGAAGTGCTTTCGGAGATCAGGGTAATGAGCAAAGGTCTTCAAAATGGCTATGACAAGGTGGCAGGCGACTTGTGGGTTAGTTTTAGCTGAGTGTTTGTCACTCAGGAGGCACTATGTACTATGAGTGCTTTATTGTAAAGGGAGCTGATGCAGCTGGATTAGAATAATTATGGGATAAAGAGAGCTGAGGAGGTAGAGCGAGTGAATATAGGCTGTTTTGTCAAGAAATTCACACAGGGGGGTCAGGAGATGAGAGGGCAGCTTAGCATCCCCTTTATCAAGGGGAGATTTGAGGATGTTTAAAGGCTTGGAGGCAAAAGCCAATGGAAGGGGAAAGACTGAAGCTGTGAAAAACAGGATAATTAATGGTACAATCGCCCAAATGAGACGAAGTCACTGGATTAGGTTAGCCCTGTGGTTCCCATTTGGGTTCCCACAAAACTATTTGGAAATAGTTTTGGGACTAGGGACCAGTCTGGCTGAGAATCTACTGAAATGGGGTAGAAATCCCTTGGGATCTCCCTGGGCTGAATGTGTAGGAAGTAACAGGGGGGAGTCCTAGGCTCATCTACAGACAGCAGTTTGGTCTCCCAGACAATCAGGATCCTTTTGGAGGGAGCCAAGTGTACTTCAAGTTTAAAAAAAAAAAATTCGGCAGCACCACTCAGCCCTCCCTGTGCTGGGACACACTTATATCCACCTCCTAGGTGTTTGTTTCTGTCACAGAGAATGCTTCCAAACTCCCCAGCTCCCTGGGTTCCTTGTAGGAAAAAGGAATGACTTCGTCCTGGGTCATTGCTTTTGTATTCAATACCATGTTATTAGAAGCAATGGAGAATTTCCAGATTAACAGTTTTTATTAGGTCTTTTGGAAATCTCAGTAATCTCTCTAATTTGAAATTCTTTAATTTTAATTGATCGTCTTTCAAAGGAAAACAATTTTGTTCTGATTTTTATGTCTACCCAGTACCTAGATTGCAAACACTTTGAAGAAAGGCCTTCTCTTATGTTTATTCCTTTGATGTCCTCTACATTGGATGCATGTGACAGAAATCTCTTACTTCGCTTTGTACCAGAAATGCCTCTGTCACTTCCTTTTGCTCTTGTCTGGGTTCGTGACAATTGTTAATGGGAGTTTTCTTCTCGTTACTCTAGAGGCCAACAGCATGTCTTTTTGACTCTGTGACAGTTCAGGGGTTGAACGGGAAGTTACGAAAATGACAGTTGCTCTGAAGGATCATTTACAAATTCAAGAACATCCTTTTCATTTGAAAGAAAGTTCATTAGGATCCTTTTCCTTTCCTTTTTTTTTTTTTTTTTTGAGTCAAGTTGATGCTATAAACACAGAGCTTTATTGCCTGTTGAACTACTCTCGTTTTAAAGTGCAGAGTTTAATTTTTATTGTTCTTTACCTGTCTCAAACACACACAGCTAGAAAGCCAGAAGAACTGAAATCATTCTGGACCCTTGAGTTGCTGGACCCTTTATAGTCTGGGCATCTTTGTCTCTGTTGTCAAATTCAGTCTGGTTTTCACCGGCAGTGGGAAGCCTACATTTTGTAAATCCCGGAAACTCAAACTTAGCGAGTGTGCTTCTCAGGGATTTACCTTAAGATTACAGATACTGTTGCTAATTTTTTTCTACTTGCATAGCTGTGACATATGCAGCGAATACTTCCCCACTCCTCCTTTATAGAGAAAGGACTTTGGGATCTTGCTTTTGTTTGTCTCCTAGTAGTGATAATTTTGGCATCTTGGTTCTTAAGACATTTTCTTGAATTTTTCTCTCATGACACTTGCTTTTAGAGGAACTAGGAGGCAAGGTTATATGAACTATGAGTGCTTTATTGAATAAATATTCTTTTCCTTCTGAAGGGAAGGAGACAAATTTGATTGTTAGCCTCACGTCCACAAGGCTTTTCTCTTTTTAAAATTCATTGACAACAAACCCCAAACAAAGTCCTTCAAATTAAGAAGTGACAAAGGGGGAAGGCATATTAGTATTGCCAAACTCTTCTCAGTGCTATCTGAATCCAAGATAATTTTCTAAGGAGAGTTAAAGGAACAAGCTCCTCTAATGCCTCTTGGTGGAGTAATTAAACTATAGTTTTGCATGGAACTACAGATGTAGGTGTATATAATGGGATGATTGTTAATCGATTCAAAACTATTCTGCCAAATAATTTACCATTAAGATAGAATGGTCATTGTGTTATTTATTTATCAATCATCATATCCAGGCAAGGTTCTTCTACATGAAAGGGGAATCTAGCTTTTTATTTATCCATTTATTTATTTATTTATTTATTTATCTATTTATTTATTTATTTTTTGGGCAATAAACTTGTGTGGTTTGTATACGTCTAAAACAGACACAGCTGAAACAAAGACTCACAACTAACTTATCAAACTAACACATGAACTTCATATGTTTCTACTCACATGTTGTCCATGAAGTCCTCAGAGGACCTTGAAAAGAAAGAGCCCGGAATGTGTCTGGGGTGGTTGAGGCACTCTAAAGAAGCCCGTGTACCTGGAGGGGGCGGAGTGAAGGGGAGCACGGGACGAGGGGAGACTAGGAGGTTGAGGGCCTGATGGAGTAGACTTGAGAGCTGGTAGGGAAGATTTTGGATTTTACTTTGAGAACCAAAGCTATGAAGGATTTCGATAATAGAAGTAACATCTAGCATACATCTAAGATCTAACATACATCTTAACAGTATTGCTCTGGCTGCCTTTTTTCAGAACTGACTAAATGTGGATGAAGGGTGACAGGTAACATGTAGCTTGACTCAGTGGGTAGCAGTGTAAGTGGTGAGAGCTAGTCAGATTTTGGAGATAGAACTGCTAGGATTGACTGATAAGACTGAATTTGGGGTATGAGAGAGAGATACCAAGGATCCCTCTAGGGATTTTACCTGAGCAAGTGGAAGGAAGGAACTGCCATGAACTTGGAGGGAAGACTGGAAAAGTAGGTTTGGGCAGGCGAGAGTTGGAGGAAAGGATCAGGAGTCTGGCTTTGGAAATACGGAGTCTGAGATGTCTGTTCAACATCCTAGTAGAGATATTGACTAGGCTTTTGGATGTCTGAGTTTGGAGTTCAGGGGAAAGAACTGGTCTTGGTATTGAAACTTGAGACTTATCAGCATTTGGATGATATTGAAAGCTGTGACACCAGCTCACAACGCCAAAGGAATAAGCAGAAGTATGGGAAAGAGGTGGCCAAGTATTCAGAGTCCAGGGAGGAGGAGGGAAGGAGCAATCAGGGAGTTAGGAGGAAAAACAGAAGAATTAATACCATAGCAGCCAAGTTAAATTTTGTTTCAAGGAAGAGAGAATTATCAACCCTGTGAGATGTGATCAGTTAGATAAGGATTACCTCTGTGTGGGTTCCTTTCAAAGCAGAACTTGCAGACAGGTTCCTGGGTACAGACATTAACTTGGGAGGTGATCCCAGGAGTAGGAGTGAGAGAATGGGGAAGGTGAGGCCATGGAGGAAGAATGCCAATAAAGGGTGTGTTATCAAGGTGGCTCCTTCAGCTTCACTGCCACATCTGAGAAAGGTGCAGAATGTCTGTTCAAACAGACAAGAGCTAGGACGATTCTTGGTTGAGGGTTTTGTCATGATGTTAACTCCCCTCTACCGCACTTGGCAGGCTCCCATGGGAGAAAGCCTTGAGTCAGAAAAGCAGAGAGAAGTGATAAGCCATGTCGGCAGTGAGCATAGAACTTGATATCACAGCAGTGGTTGAGATCAGAGGTAGGCCCAGGGAAGACAAAGCAGACCATCACAAGTGTCTGCTGCTTCTTAGACTGGCTGCTGACTGTCAGATTTTGACAAAGTAGACAACTTAGACCTTGAGAAAGCCTTTGATGGAGGGGCCTGGCAAGCCCGATTGGAGTAGGTTAAGGAAAGGAGAAGAGGGACTGGAGAAAGTGTAATAGGATAAAAGGAGAGTGCGTTAAGAGACTGCTGGGGAAGTGCGATCAGAGAGATTTGTTTGAGATGGGAAAAGTACCAGCATTTAGGCTGCTGGGAGTGGTTCCATAGAGAGGAAACTGTGTATGAGGAGAGAAGGAGGAAGGAATGGAACAGTGTCCTGCAGTGGGTGTGTCTAATGCCTCAACGGGGCATTGGCCAGAGGTGGGAATTGGATACTTCATTGGTAGTCAAGGGAGACAAATACCTGGAAAGTGGGACCTTTCTGGTCCTTGGGTCCTTGCCTGTGATAGAGCAGCAAGGTCATCAATCCAGAGCAAAGAGAGCAAAGGGCCAAGAAGGGAGCATTGGGACTGTGGGATGTGTGGGCAGTTTGGGGGAAAAGGGGAGGGAGGGGGGTCCTCTGGGACTGCAGCACTGGGAGTGGGGAGTGGCCTGTCCTGAGCTCTTGGTTACTGCCCTTCCAGGAGGTAAATACAGAAAGTGAGAGTAAGCATTTAGAAACTTTTACAGCAGTTGACATCGCTGAGATATTTTAATAATATTTTGCAAAAGTATTGGTCTGTAAGGGATTGGAAGTAAGAACATCTGGCCCACCCGAAAGATAGTTTGTGAGGCTGGGAGAGGAGGCTGAGGGAGTGAACTGGGAAATGGGGAAAGATTGCCATAGGCATTGAGAATCCTTCTGAGGCTCCTGGCCAGGAATGTAACTACAAGGCTACTCAGCTCAACCTGGCCGGTTCTCCAGACTTGCTCAGCCCTGTTGCCACGGGAAGTCAACACTGTGGATGGAGAGCTGGCTTTGACCAGGGTGAGGTTTTGCTAAGTGGGTCTGAGGCTGCGGAAAGATGCAAGTTTGTGTAAGGAATGGTCCATGAGCCTCAAAGCTGTGAGCTGGGGAAGGAAGGAAGCAAACCTGAGGGAGGCGGAGGGACACTGGAAAGGGACTGGGATCCAGGAAATGTAGATCCTGGAAGAATGGAGGGTGGTTTAGAGCGGGGACTCCAAGAGGAGTGAACTAGAAATATAGGAAGTGGTGACAGAGCCAGATTCTTGGTGAGGGGATTCATCACAACACTGAATCTGAATGTGTTATTTGGCAAGTATACAGTGGACAGTTTTGAAGCCACTGGAAGTCATGTTGTACTGTATCTTTATGGACACAAAAATGCTCATGCTATGTTAAGTGAAGACAAAGTAGATTACAGTACATTTCACAAAATTAAGCTAGAAAATTTACAAAGATCACTCTTTCTTTTTTTAATTTAATTTTTATTAGTTAACATGTAATACAATACTGGATTCTGGAGTGGAATTCAGTGATTCACCACTTATATACAATGCCAGTACTTATTACAAGGGTTCTCTGTAATAACCTTCACCCATCCAGGCCATCCTACCTAAGTCCCTCCATAAATCCTCAGTTACAAAGATTATTTTTTAATGGTAAAAATATAAACATTTTAATGCACCGAAGTCTTAGCCATGGTAGAGTCTGATGGTTGAATGACAGGTGCTTTTTACTTTCTGTTTGATAACATTTTGGTACTTTATTACTATGTGCTTATATTCTTACAGCTTTATTGAAGTATTTACATGTAGTGAAACTCACCAATTTTAAGTGCACCATTCTGTAAGTTTTGAAGAACGTACAGTTTTGTAACTACCACTGCATTTATAGCATAGAACACCTTCCACGCCCTCCAAATTTTGCTCATATCCCTGTGCAGACAGTCCCCTACCCTCTTTTCCCAACCCCTGATAATGAGTCATATATTTTCTATCAGGACAGTTTGCCTTTTCTAAAGTTTCATATAGGTAGTGTTAAAGAATAAAATTCAAGTGAGTAAATCTGAAGATCTAATTGGCTTTATTAAACAATACAGGAATCAGGCAGCATTCCTTTAGCAAGTAGAAGTGAGCTCCACTAAGCTAAACAAAACTAAAAAAAAAACCAAACCAAACCAAACCAAACCAATCAAACAAACAAAAAAAAACAAAAAACTTTTTAAAGGTAGCAGGCATGAAAAAATGAAGAAAAGAATTTACTACCAAGAAATGCATCAGTTAGACAAGGTTGTCCTCCTAAGAGGAACAAAAGGGATATTATCAGTAAGTTTCCTAGTATTGACTAGGAAATTCTATGTTGACTGACTAAAAGTTTCATTTCTGGGGCTTGAAATTACAGTTAGGTTGGGTATTAAGTTTTGACTTACTGACTTGGAGTCTTAATCTATGATGCCATTTTGGGTCTGGGGTTTTCATTTGAACAATGAAATCATATAGTATGTTGTGTTGTGACTGGCTTCTTTCTTCACGTAATGCTTTAGAGATTCGTCATTGTTCTTGCATGTATTGTTGGTTTGTTCTCTTTTACGTGGAGGAATATTCTGTCGTATGGATGTACACTCACCAGTTGGTGGACTTGGGTTTGTTGTAGGTTCGACTGTTAAGAATAAAGCTGTTATAGGATGCTCACAGGTAAGTATTTGGACATGTGTCTTCATTTCTCTTCAGTAAACACCTCAGAGGTGAGTTGTTGGGTCATATGGTAGGCATGTGTACGTTTGACTCATTAAAAATTGCCAAAATATTTTCCAAAATGGCTGTACCATTTTGTATTCTCACCAGCAAGGTATGAGAGTTCCAGTTACTTTACATCCTTAGTAACAATTGAGATTTCACTGTATTTTTATTTTAGCCATTCTAGTAGGTATGAGGAGATTATCTCCTGGTGGCTTTTACATTTCCCTATGACTAATGATGTTGAATATCTTCTCATGGGCTTATTTGCCATCTATGCACCTCCTTTGGTGAAGTGTGTCTTCTAGTCTTTTGTCCATTTAAAAAATTGCTTTTGTGTTTTTATAGTGTTATGAAAGTTCTTTATTCTGTATACAAATTCTTTGTCAGATGTATGTTTTTACAACTATTTTCTTGTAGTTTGTCACTTACCTTCTCATTTAAGGGATATATCAGTCTATCTTGAAGATGTGCTTCCAGAGTATTTTGAAGAGCAGAAGTTTTTAATCTGGGTAAAATATAATTTTGCATTTTTTTTAAAGATTTTATTTATTTGACAGATTGAGAGAGAGCACAAGCAGGCAGAGAGGCAGACAGAGAGGAGGAAGCAGGCTGCCTGCTGAGCAGAGAGCCCGATGCGGGGCTTGATCCCAGGACCCTGATATCATGACCTGAGCTGAAGGCAGAGGCTTTAGTCCGCTGAGCCACCCAGGCACCCCTAATTTTGCATTTTTAAAATTTTATATTTTGTGCACTGTTCTACTTTAAGAGATAATTGCCCAACCCAAAGTTAACAAGTATTTCTTTTCATGCCTTTTTTTCTAGAAAATTTGAAGTGTTAGATGTTACATTTATTATCCATTTAATATTTATGTTGTGAGCTAAAGGTCAGGGTTCACTGTTTTTGTATATGGACATCTAATTGTTTTAGCACCACTTGTTGAAAAAGATTATCTTTTCTCCATCAGATTGCCTTGGCACTTTTGTTGGAAATTAATTGACCATATGTGTGTGGGATTATTTCTGGAATCTCTACTCTCTTTAAATGATCTTTTTGTCGGTCTTTACATCAGTACCACACTGCCTTGATTACTATATGTGTGTATATTGCAGTCAGGTAATGTAAATTACCCCACTTTGGTCTTTCTCAACACTGTTTTAGGTAATTGAGGTCATTTGTCTTTCCATATAAATTTTAGAATTAACATGTCAATTTCTATGACTATGTTCTCCCTGGATTTTCTTATACGATGCAATATGGCAAGAAAAAGAAATGAAAGGCATACAAATTGAAAAGGAAGAACTAAAACTCTCCTTGTTTGCTCTTTCATACTCATGGTGATTCCTCACGTGGCTTATGAGAATTTGGGGAGTTTATCTTCAGTGAGAGTTGCCCCAATACTCCATACCTTGAAGACCCATATGTCCTAAGCTATGAATTAAAATCTACAGAAAAGGTACTAGAATTAGTAAGGGAGTCTAGCAATTTTCACAGGATATAAGATAAAATATACAAAAAACAATTTTTTATATTACTAGCAATTAAAACAATAATATTGAATTAAATTACATAGAATTAAAAACAATACTTTGTACAGTAGCATTCAAAATGTGAAATACTGGGGCACGTGGGTGGCTTAGTGGATTAAAGCCTCTGCCTTGGCTCAGGTCATGATCCCAGGGTCCTGAGATGAGCCAGCCCGCATCGTGTTCTCTGCTCAGCAGGGAGCCTGCTCCCCCACCCCCCCCCACACCCTCCCACCCCCGCACCTGCCTCTCTGCCTACTTGTGATCTCTGTCCAAAAACAAACTTAAAAAAAAAAAAGAGTAACAAAATGTGAAATACTTAGGGAATAAGGTAATGAAAGATTGTAATGTTGAATCCCAGACAGAGAGAGAAAGCATTCTGTCTTTTATGATTAAGTCCAATGCTACCTCTAAGTTTGCTGTAGTTGCCCTTTGTCTGGTTGAGATAGTTGCCTTCTATTCCTAGCTTGCTCAACATCCATATATTGCCAATTGTAAATAATGCTGCAATTAACATGGGAGTGCAGACATGTCTTTGAGACCTCCATTTCAGTTCTTCAGGATATATAACCAGAAGTGGGATTGTTAGATCAAATAATAATTCTATTTTTAATATTTTGAGGAAACTCCAAATTGTTTTCCGTAGTGGCTACGCCAATTTACATTCTCCCAACCACTCCCTCTTGTTCACATTCTCACCAACACTTGTTCTCCTTCCTTCCTTCCTTTGTTAATAATAGCCAAACTAGCATCTTTGAGCTTGCTGAGTAGATACCATGAGCAAAGCTCACCCTTCTGAGTTGAAAAATTTATGGACAAGAAATTATCATTGAAAATAAATGGTGGCAGACATGTCCAAGGAATATTGTGGGGGTTTGATCCATTTATGAATCTTGTGATAGATGAATGTGTGCAGATAGCAACTTGTGAGCAACAGAACAATATTGGAATGGTGGTAATATGAGGAGATAGTATCATGTTATAAGCCTTGGAACCACTATAAATAATGGGTGTGTTCATCAGAAGAATCAACTGCTTCCACATGTCCCCTCTCCGTAGAACCTGTTATACTACGATGTCAAAATCAGGTCATGTGCATTTTCATATTGAATTTTTTTGTTAAATAAACTTTGTAATAGTAAAAAAAAAAAAAAAAAAAGAATAGCCATTCTAGCAGGTGTGAAGTGGTTTTTTATTCCCTGGTGATTAGTGATTTTGAACACCTTTTCATATATTTTTGGCCATTTTTATACTTTCTTCAGAGAAATGTATATTTAGTTCTTTTGCCCATTTTTAATCAGAATTTGTTTTTCTTTTTAGCTTATGAGTTGTTTATACAGTTTTAGGTGTTAACCCCTTATCAGATATACAACTTATGAATATTTTCTCCTTTTCCTTAGTTGCCTTTCTATTTTGTTAATTATTTCCTTCACTGTGCAGAAGTTTTATAGTTTGGTGTAATCTTACTTATCTATTTTTTGCTTTGTTGTCTCTGCTTTTGGTGTTGTATCCAAGAACTCATTGCCCAGTCTAATGTTTAGAAATTCCTTCCCCTAGTTTCCCCTAAGAGTTTTGTTTCAGGTTTTATGTTTAAGTCTTAAATAATTTTCTAAAATATTTTATTTATTTATTTGACAGACAGAGATCACAAGTAGGCAGAGAGGCAGGCAGAGAGAGAAGTGGGGCAAAGCAGGTTCTCCGCTGAGCAGAGAGCCCGATGAGGGGCTCGATCCCAGGACCCTGAGATCATGACCTGAGCCGAAGGGAGAAGCTTAACCCACTGAGCTAGCTGCCCCTAAGTCTTAAATCATTTTGAGTTTACTTTTTATACTCCAATTTCATTGTTTTGCACGGGGACATCTAGTTTTCCCAGCACCATTTATTAAAGAGACTCTTTTTTTCCCATTGTGTGTTGTTGCCACCCTGGTTGAAGATCAGTTGACAATATATGCCTAAATTTATTTCTGGGTTCTCTGTCTAATGGTCTAATGGTGTGTGTGTGTGTTTATGTGTGTGTATTTATTTGAGAGAGAGACAGAGACAGAACACAAGAACACAAGCAGGAGGGGCAGAGGGAGAGGGAGACTCAAGCAGACTCTGCACTAAGCTTGAAATCCAATGCAGAGTTCAATCTCAGGACCCTGAGATTATGACCTGAGCTGTTACCAGGAGTTGGATCACCTGACTTCACCACCGAGGTGCCCCTGGTCTATATGTGTTTTTATGCAAGTACCCTAATATTTTGGTTACTGTAGCTTTATAATATTTTAAAATCAGGGAGTGTGATATTGCTAGTTTTGTTCTTCATGTTCAAAATGGTTTTGTCAATTTCAGGTCTTTTGTGGTTCTAAATGAAGTTTTTTTCTGTTTCTGTAAAAAAAAGTCATTGGCATTTTGGTAGGGATTGCATTGAATCTATAGATCAGTTTGGGAAATATGGACATTTTAACAATATTAATTCTTCAAATACTTGAACTGGGGATGTCCTTCAATTTGTCTTTTTAAATTTTAGGGTTTCTTTTACTTTGTTGAACTTTTCATTTAATCATGTATTGTCTTCCTGATTTCACTTAGTTGTCTGTGTTCTCTTGTAGTTTGTTGAGTTGCCTTAAGGTGATAATTTTGAACTATTTATCAAGCAGTTGATGAATCTCCATTTCATTAGGATCAGTTGCTGGAGTTTTATTAGTTTCCTTTGGTGATGCCCGAGCTGCCTGATTCTTTGTGATCCTTGTAGCTTTACACTGGAATTGGAATAGAAGAATTGAAGGGGCAATTCCTCTAGTCTCTACAGACTGGTTTCAGCAGGGAAAGACCTCCTGCTGGAGATGGAACTGATTCCAGAGCCACAGTCTAGTGGGGCTGAAGCTGGCTGAGGAGGCTGTTCTCAGGTCCACAGTTGGGCTTGTTGGTGGGCCTGCTAGCAGGGCACAGGTTAATATGGCTCCTGCCAGGTGTCCTGGTGTCCAGGACTGCCTCTGGGACTGTGGTTGAATGGAATAAGCATAGGGTTATAGGGTGACTTCTTAGTCCACATTTGGGACCCTAGTGGGCAGGCCTGTTTACTAAGATTGTGGGCAGGTGGGTTTGGTGGTGGGATCTTGGACGGCTGTGCTGGAATTAATTCTGCAGGCTTCATTTTTAATCTGTAAAACATATGGATGATTTTTACCTCCCTTACAATATTGTGGTATGGATTAGAAATAAAATAAAAGCATTCAATAAATAGTAGTTGTTATTAATAGTTGTAATAATACATCTGCAGCCATGTCTGAAATTGGCAGACCTCCCTTTTCCAAGTGGCCCTCCCTGTTCTTGGATTTCACCATGGTGTTTCTACCTCTGACCTAGACTCCAAAGCTCTCACAGATGTACTTTTGTCTGTGGATTGTTATCAAATCTGTGTTTCTGTGGGGCAATGAGGACTGAGGACCTCCTGAACTGCTATCTTGCTAATAATAGTATTTGTTTCTTTTTGAATGGACTTTTTAGTTGGTGAGTTTAGACCATTTCTTTAAGGTAATTATTAATAATGTTGGATTTAAATCTATCTTACTGGTTAATTTCTATTTGTCTTATCTGTTCCTTGTTCATTTTTCTTTGTTTCCTACCTTTCTTTGGGATAAAGAAGTATTATGTTTTTATTTAACTTGGGTAAGTTACTTGGTCTCTTTAAGCTTCATTTTTAATCTGTAAAACATATGGATGATTTTTACCTCCCTTACAATATTGTGGTATGGATTAGAAATAAAATAAAAGCATTCAATAAATAGTAGTTGTTATTAATAGTTGTAATCACACTATGTATATGGCTCCATATCCTGACTTCAAATCCAATTATAAATATTTGATGCATTGTTTTATAGCTTTCATTGATGCATTGCGAATTAACAAATGCACAATCATAAACTATTCCCTGGGTTATCGACGTAACCTGGATTATTTACAGTTTTCCCTATGAACACAATACATCTTCATACTTATCACTGTCCTAAGTAGATTTAAAAATTCTTAATACAGCCAATTTGAAGCTCAGTCTTGGTTTGAAACCTGTGTAGGCGATCTCCCTCCAAGAGTTCCCCTGAAATTAACTGGATCTCAGTAGCTCCTCGGGCCTTTCCGTGCCTTCCCGGCCCCTTCATAGCTCTTCCCAAGGGAAAAAAATGTCTTCCTCACTATTGTCTATGGTAGCTGAGAAGTAACGCGTTACTTGCTGAGACCAAGGGCACATCTCACTCTGAACTCTGCTCCTTGTCTTGAGGTTTGGGAAAGTACTGACTTTGGTTTAAGTACCCTTATCTCACTTCATAGTTCCTCTTGTTTTCTTCTCCTCCTCCTTCCCCTCCTCCCCCTCTTCCCTTCTTTTTCTTTTTCTTTCCTCCTCCTCCTCCTCCTCCTCCTCCTCCTCTTCTTCTTCTTCTTCTTTAGGAAAAGGAGTTAGCTCTTGTCTGGAAGTGCAACTCAGTTTCTAAAAACTGAGTTTTGTTTTGCACAATTTGCTTACATTACAGAATACTTCATTACTCGTTTCTATCAAGCAATTCACTTTACAGAATCTGTTTTGAGTCAGCTCTAGAAGCGAATCTTACTGAAACATTATATTCATAGATAAGGAGTGATATTAGCAAATTAATTAGCCTTATTGTTTTTCTTCTGAAAGGTAATTATTTGTTAAGGATAGCTCGATGAGAATAAGCTGTCTAAAATATTGACTGTAGATAGATGCTGGGAAAAGAGAGCGTGTGAATTGTAAAAGCCTGTAAAATTTGGCTGCATGGTCTCAGATGTGCTTGAATGTTGGCTGCCCTCCTTCCACCCAAACTCTGCAAGCCCCTTGCTTCCCCTCCGTTGTACTTTTTGTCTGCATGTTGGCCATGGATAGTGGTATTGTTAGAATGTCTATCCTTTAGGATAGTTAAAAGTAAAGTGATGTTCTTACCTACCCAGTGGCCTTCTAGGAAATTGTAGACTGATTATATTGTTTTTAGAGTTATGAAAAGAGAGCTCGTGGCCCCCTCCTATTTTTTTGTATGTGTTGTGGGATTTGGGGCATGTTTAATGAGCAGTTATCTGTGTTACAAGTAAAGCAGAATATGTTCTGCCTTTAGAAATTATATTGATTAATGCTTGGAAAGGTATACTGGCCAATTTTGAGGCCAGGGTGAGGTACAAAGCATACTTCTTCTTTGTGCCCCTAGCCTTTGTGCTCAGGGGTTATTGTGCTTCAACAATAAATCGTTATACTTTCAATTTACATTTGAAAAAAGAGTAAAGGCCTTCTAAGTGAGAAACTTGGGAATCATAAGATAGTGGAGGTCCCTAATACTGTTTAATCTGCAGGATCCAAAAGTGGCCTTTGTGTTAAATAGGCTAACTATAGACTTGAAGGTTTTTCAGAACCAGAGAAGCAAGATCTAATAATTTGTTTTATATGTTCTAACACTCTCCACATAGAAATTTTCCATTTGGTGTAAGTCGTGTGCCAAACGATGAAATGTATTGCCACTTTGGAGTCTAGTTATTCTAAATATAAAATTAAAAGAAGTAGACAAGATGAGCTCCAGAAATGGAGACAGAACACACGGAGTGTTGTTTTTTTTTTTTTTCCTCCCGCCTGGGACAGTTTCATTTTGGTGACTTAAGAGTCGTGTCCAAGCACTTGAGCACCTTGCCAGCAGCTGTGGACCAGAAGCACAGACAACACCTGGGAGCTTGGGCGAGCTGGAGACTCTGAGGCCTGCTGAGGCAGAGCCTGCATCTTAACACAATCCCTATGAGATTCAGAAGTAAATTAGAGTTTGAGGGGCGCTGCTTGAAAATGCTGAGGTCTGCCCATGCATCACCCGATGTCAGAGCTGTGGCTTTAGCATGTGGATACGTAATCCATCCTGCTTTTCCAGGGGCTAGTCTTAGCAGTCGCCATGTCAACATGCATTTTCCTCCTGCAGCTTATCTTCCTACTTCTGGATGCATTCCTGGTTGAAAGTATGAAGTCAGGGAATTTGTGTGTGTCGGGGGGTGGGGGTGGAGGATAGTGGCAGGGGTTAGAGAAATTTCTGTGGATTATATGTAATAAAGAATGGAGACTGAGGAATTGGGAAAAAGCTGGAAAATTTTGTAGAAGAACAGAAACTCCAAGCTTATTTTTGATCTTCACGTGGTTAAACCATGAAAAAAGTACTTGTTGACTCAGGGTTCTTGGTTGTAGCAATCAGCCAGGGCTGGTTGGTTTAAGCAGCAAATAAGTTGTTTGGAAGCACATCACCGGGCTCACCAGGGTATCTGGGAGGGCTGGAAAGCCCAGCTGTGGCTATGCGGTCAGGGATGGAGCACGAGTCAGCCTGCGGAGCGGGTCTGGTGGACACTCCTGTTACTGCCAAATGATGGACACTGCAGCGTGCACCCTGGGGACTGTTGGTACCGAACCCTGCACGCCTGTGCCCAGCCAGGTGGTCATGGAGCTCTGGATTCTTTGTAGTATCTCTGTTCCCAGAGGGAGCTCTGGGTGATCTTTGTATGCTTGGGTGGGCTTATCTGATTGGTTAGGAAGCTGGGAGAACAAGGTTTTGGCATTTTCACTGTCACTGTGGGAGGTGAACCCTGCCTCATTAGGCTCGAAGTTCCACATGCATAGAAACAGGGTTGAGATGCAGGTGGACAAAAAGAATGAGAAGTGTTTGATAGGGTTGCCTGTGTGTGCGCGCACGCGTGCACATGCACACGCAAGCACGCATGTGCGAATGGGTGTGTTCAGTTTACTAGATACGTTTATTTCGGTCAGGCACCTTCCTGGTTTTATGATGAAGGTTGTTAATAGAAAAATAGGATCCATTTTGTAGAATTTTGCTTCTTTGTTAAAAATTCTTGTATATATATATATATATATATATATATATATATATATATATATAATGAATACCAAAATGCTCATCTGTCTATCTGTATCTATACACATATCTATCTATATCTATATCCATATCTATCATAAATACCAAATATTTTTTTAGGTTGCATTTAACCAGGACAGAACTTGATGTTTTCTCTGGGATTTAAAATCTTCCTAGCACTCACTCTGAAATACAGAGCTCATTACATTCACTTTCTAAATGAGAATCACATTTAGCGAAACCTCGACCATGTAATCAAGATAACGAGAGATTTTTAATTTGCCGGAGAGTGACTCACTTGTAGAGTACACACTTTGACTTGTGTTCTGATGGGAGGTTGAGAAATTATCACTGCCTCTGTGTACACGAGACACAAAGCAGAAAACAAAATCAGCACGCACTGTGTCATATTTGTACTGAGATAACACTGAGGAACAGCTGTGACTCTTTCAAATGACTCCATTTGTTTGATAATTGCCGGGTAAAAATAGTGCCACTATGGGCTATTTCAGGATGGCAGATGGCGTTCTAGATTATGTTCCTTTCCTCGTGCCCAAAAAGAACAGGATCGAGTCTTTCAGAAAAATCCTTGTCTGCGTGTGAGATAGCCTCAGGGAAGGGAAAGGGCACAGTCTCAGGCTCTGCTCTGCAGATAGGTAGGAAGCAGAGGCTGGGCTCTAAGGGAAACGGAATTGAATTATCCCGACCCAAGCAATGATGAGAAATAAAGGCATCCGTCTGTTGCCTAGGAACAGAAATATCTTGTGTGTCTTCTACAGCCGGAGGAACCAGGTCATTTACTCTCAGAGTTCAGCCATCAGTTATTCAAACAGAGCTGAAATGAGCCTCCTTTTTTTCTCGCTTCTCGAGGCGGAGGTTCTCATTAGACCCCCTCCTCACTGTCTTTCATTCAGCAAACTGCTCTAATGTTCCCAACGCGTCTTCTCAAAGCTGTGCAGATCAGAAGTCTGCATTACTTGAGAGACGAAACAATACACTGTCTTCAGTAGCTGGCCTTTCGGTCTTTTCCTCTATTAAGAAGCTAATAGAGCTTCACGTGAGGAGAGGAGACCATTCTTCAGCCTTTCACCTAAAGGACATGTGACATTTGACATCGTGTTGGCATTCTCACCTGCACCTTAAGGAGGGGGAGGGATGGTTGTCTCTCTCTCTCTCTCTCTCACAAACACACACACACACACACACACACACACACACACTCTCCCACCTGTAGGTTGAGAGTCAAGGAGGAAGGCAGAAACACCTATCTTTTGTGAAGTTTAAGGGCACACTTCTTGGTACTAAGAAGGTAGGACAAGTTTTGCAACCTTACCTGTATATATGGAGCTTTAAAAAATATGTATTTCGAAGAATTACCCATCAAAATCCTGATTCATTGGATCTTTGGTGCTGCCTGGGATCCTAAGGGTTTAAAAGTTTTCCAGGTGATTAGAGGTTAAAACTCAGTCCTATTTTCCCCCTTACTCATCCCCTGCTTAAGAGTGTCAGACCCCTAGAACCAGGTGGGAGACAGAAAGGCCTGGGCACGAAATTCTTGGGTTTCCTCATTCCTGTCCCGAGCTGAGTGTTTGCCCTTTGTCCTTCTCTCTAGGAAGCTCTGTGTACTGATGGTCACATGTTTCCCACGAAGATAGTTTCCTTGCTCTTCACAGTTTGAGTGGGAATACTTACTCTCTCAGGAGCACTGAGGAGGGAAATTGACGCTTGTACTTGGGTAGAAACACACTGGGAATATTTAGGAGGTGACTAGGCTGTAAAAAGCTGATTAGCAGAGCCCTAATCTCTGGGTGTTTCTGACCAGGTAGAGTGATAAGAGCAGAACATTAGGCACACATCATAGATATATCCAGCCCTGCAGGTGTGTGAATGCCCCTACCTACATTCCCCTCACCATTCTCTTGGGTTTTGAGGAAACTCAGCTTAAATAAGAGTATTGTAGTATGCGGCAGCAAATAATTTAAAAAGTGAATGACGTGTAGTTCCTATTTACCTTATTTATTTTTTCTTATAAAGAAAATAAGTGATTTTTATTACATTGAAAGCAAAGGCGATTATAAAACCTTTGAAAGATTCTCAGTATAACGATAAAAAAAAAAAAAAAAAAGCTGAACACTTCTCCTAGAAAGCCTCCAGCCAAAGGCAGTTATTTCTTGCCTGTTTTTTTTTTTTTTTTGCTCAGTTATGTAAATGTCCATTTGTGGGAACAACAGAGTTGATCCAGAAATCTCATTTTAAAGGGAGGTGAGATGGAGTCCTGCTATCATGTGCAGGAAAGGAAATTTCGCCGGGAGCTCCGATGTGCAGGATCCCCTGATGTCCACCCCTACCTACCACCCCCCTCCCCACACACCCTGCTGGCTTATGACTAAGGCACCGTGGGTCTGATATTTAGGTAGACCTGGCCAGGAAATCACTCTCATATTCTACTTGGTCAGAAACAAACACATTTCTCCCACTAGCTTGCCAAATCCTCAGGACTTTGATTTGAAAAAGGAGAAAGAGAAGAAAGTTCAACCAGATTTCACATCAAAACCTGTGTTTTGGAGCAATTTCAGGCCGTGCTTGCTTGCCTGTTCCTTCTTCTCTTTCCTCCCTCCCCTCTTTCCTTCCTTCCTTCCTTCCTTCCTCAACACAGAATCCAAAATGAACTTGCAGCTCTCCCCCTCCTGGTGATGTGGACTAGGAGGAGTCAGAGAACGTTAGAAAGATTTTCGCTCACCTGCCGTGGGAGGGGGGATGATGCCGACTGGGAGTGGCTGGGAGGGGCAGTGGAGGAGCTGCGAGGATTCGTCTAGAAGATGTGTCTTTGAGGAACGCACCTTTACTTTATACTGTTTAGGATTTGATGACAGTGTTGGGTCGAAACCCCCAGACCTCCTGTGGGTGCTAGGGTTCTAAACTACTAACAGTCTCTTAGGTGCAGAGTTAGGCACTTCTGCACAATTTCCTGCTACTAATTTGGTTTCTTTGTGTGAGTCCGTTTATCCCAATGGACTTAATGTGCTTTTTAAGGAAGAAGTCAGCTCTATCCCACCCAGGATCCTACCAAAGCAGCTACCACTGTGTTTACACATGGTAAGCACTGAGTGACTTTACTATTAATTAATAATATTTTATGATTAATTTCCTTAGATGGCTCCCCTAGTGACTTAAAAACAAAAAGGAGAAGTGTGCCTTTTCTTGCCTTTCCCCTTTGGCTTCCAGGTTAACAAAATGAGCGATGAAGGGATTGCAACTGCCAAGAAGTAAGGATCTCTTTTCAGCAGTACGCCGCGCCACGGACGCTTAGCCCCCCTGACCTCAGTGCTCTTGGCAAATAGAGCTCAGTACACATTCTCCCTGATCACTTTGGGCATATCAGTTTACCTCTCTGGACCTCAGCTCTAATATTTTATGATCTATGACTTTGTGACACAAATATCATTCCCAGATCCCTCATTCCCATGGTCCTGTGACCTTTTATTGCCAAAAAATAGCACCATCACCAACATCTTCATTGTAGGGGGCCTCTTCTCTGATACCCATCCCATCCTCCCTGGTCACCCTCTCTGTTCCTGTCAGCCCAGCAGACCTCCAGTCCGTTGCCCTCTCACATTTTCATTGTGCACAGTGCCCCATTTCTCATGCCTTTCCTTTCCTTTTTCTAAAAAAAAAAAAAAAAAAAAAAAAACCAACCCCCCCAAAAACCTAGTTTAGATTGCACAATCTGTCAGTATAGTTATTCAAGCAGCTCAGTGTTGTAGGAGAAAAATACACAATTGTGCTCATTGAGCTATAAATTCATGACAATAATCTAAAATTAACCCTTGATGCTCCTTGGCAATTCCACTTACACATGTTTAGTATATTTATTCTGCTTTCCAGAATTCTCACACTGTCCTCCTTTGCCCCCAGTCCCCTAGGATTCTTTCCCATTGGGATGCCCTCGCCTCACAACTTATTGAGAAAGTAAAAGTAGAAAGGCAGGCCAAATACCTGTCATCAAATTTACCAGCCCTCTTTATCTTTATCTAGACTCCATTCTCCACCTGAGCCTGCAGATGAAGTGTCTTTGTTCCCACCAAAGTCTGTTTCCACTTGTTCTCTTCCAGCGTGGTCACAGATATACTGGGCATCCAGCCTCATTGGTCTGGTGTAATAACGGTTTGCATTTGTTGGCCTGACATAATTATGAATAAATAGTTGCCCTTATAAGTGACCCAGTTTGGACAATAAATTATATAGGCCCCTTTGTCATAGGACAAAGTTCCAAATATGGGATGATCTGTTTCTAGGCTCACTGTTCAGATCATCTCTATGCCAACATTATGCTGACCTAGTTACTCTGCCGGTGAGTTGGTTACCTAGCTTTATAATAAGTCCTGACACATGGTGGAGCAAATGCTCCCTTCTCTTCTTGCAAGTGTATTGGTTCTTCTTGGCCCTTGGCTATTTGTGTGTTTTAGAATCAGTTTGCAAATTTCCACAAGATCCTGTTGGGGGTTTGACTGGAGTTTTTTTAGGTCTCTAGATAAGTTTAGGGAGAATAGACATCATTATAAAACTCAAATCTTTGTATTCATTACCACATACATTGTTCTATTTTTAGTTCTTCCTTAATATTTTTTTGTAAAATGTCACAATTTTCTGTATCCAGCTTGAGCATATATTTTGTTGACTTCTTCCTAGGTATTTTTACAGTTTTTATTTATCTTGTAAGTGGTGTTTTTAAAATATTATGTCTTATTTTGTTGTTTTTATTCTGGTGCACTGGACTTGCATATATTGTCTTATATGCAACTAGTTTGCTAGATTTTCCTTTTACTTATGATAGTTTATAAATTTGTCAGGATTTTCTATGTAGATAATCACATCACTTGCAAAAATGATGGTTTTGTTTCTTTGTTTCCAATCCTTCTGCTTAAAGAAAAACTCCACTTTTTATTGACTTAAAGTATGTAAACAGGAAAGAGCACAGATAAATTTACCTGTTGGTACGTTTTTCACAAAATGATCATACTTATTTAGCTAGTACCTAGAAGAGAAAGAAGAATATTATTTGTGCCTTAGAAGCCCCCAACACTCCCTTCCACCTTGACGTCTCTGAAGAATAACCCAGAATATTTGTCTTGTCTTACTGACTTGGCTCTCCAGCATATCACTCTTTCCCTTTCTGCTGGAATAGTCCCAGAAACATACAGACATGCTTTCAAATCATCCTTCTTAAACAGCTCTTCTATGACCTATGTCTCTTTCTAGCCATGGCTCCATTCTGTTGTTCCCCTTCTCGGCCAGACTTTTTGAACAAATGTCTCATGGTCACTTTCTTACTCCCTCACTCTATGGTTTTCTTTTTTACATATTTGAATATGGTTTTATCTTTGGCATTCTACCGAAACAGCTCCTGTCAAGATTCCAGTGACCTCCATGAGACCAAATCCAAAAGACGGTCCTGCCCGTATCCCTCTCCATCTCTTAGCATCATTTGATATAATTGGCCCTTGCTCATCTTGAAATACTTCCTTTTCATGGATTCCATTTATTTATTTGGGTAGTTACTTGTCTAATGCCCCTTTCTCTACCTAGACTCCAAGTTCCATAGGATACATTTTCATTGCTGTATTCCCAGGATCTACTCCAGTGTCTGGCATAGAGTGACAGATATTTGTCACCTGCGCCTTTGGGATGACGATGCATATCTCATCATTTTGTGTCTTGTCTACTTGGATGCCTTACAGGTACTTCACATTCAACATGTTCATGAATGTGTTCATTATCTTATTCTGTAAACTCTCTCTTCCTCTAGTATGTCCTCTCTGAGTGTACACAACTACCATCCATTAAACCAGAAACCTTAACTCCTTCTTCTTCATCATCCCCACACCCAGTCCATTATGAGTACCTGACCACACCATACCTAAATACCTTCTTCAAACCATCTACTTCCCTTCACCCCAATTTTCACCCTTCTGGCATGCCGCCATGTTGAATATTATTGTCACAGCTTCTGGACTCTTGTTCTGAGCTGTTCTAAAGTCTGACATTGCTCCTCTCCTCAGTTCTCTAGATGGCAGCTAGTGGTGGCACTTAAAAAAATATATATATAAGCCTAATTAAATCACCCTCCTATAGCAGCAATTACACCATATGCTAGCTTCCAAAATTTGGAAATAGAATTAGCAAACATATAGGGTAAGCAACACAGTGTAGGACTGTACTATCAAATACAAAGTATCAAATACTTATCAAGTCATTTGTATTTCATTCTCATGTCACTATTTTCCCAAAACTTTAGAACATCCTTTGGGTTTCTCTACGACTATTTTATCTTCTACAAATATTGACCCATCTGGCACTTCTATTTCTGCACTTACCTTTTCTTTAAATTGAAATCAGTAGATACTTTGAATAACAGAGGGCAGCTTCGCATGAATCACTGGAAAGAAATGTATAAGTAGAACTAGTTATGTGGGGTTAAGGCACAACCTGGCAATTCATTTGTCAACAACAACAGCCTTGTAAAAACATTAAAAAGAGAACTGCTCAGACTCCCCACATTAATATTAAGGATTGTTACAAGCGATCCAAGGAGGTCAGTTTTATAATTTATTAAAGGCTCTGTGCTTTAGTCAGTGATATTTAGGTATCAAATCAAAACCTAGATTTAAAATGGTAATTAAATAGCTTCTCTTCTCTACCGGTTGAGGCCTGAGTTGCTGCTCGAAGGAAAGCTCGCCCAATTGAAGGACAAAGTTGAAAAGTCCCTTGTTTTTGATGGCATGCACAGTTCTTAAATTTGAGGGCAACAAGGCGTGACTACTTTTCTGTTTCCAGAATTAGCAAGAGTAACAGGACAAGATTAATAGGTGGGTTCATTATGCCTAAGAAATTGACTTTTTTTTTTCTTCAGAAAATAATTGCTTTTCTGGAGTGCAAAAAGCTTTTGCTCATTCAGTGTCAAGATCTGTTATGCTGATGGGGGGATGAAGTCACTCTTCCCACTGTTTGTAGGGCAGAAAGTCAATAAGTGTGATTGGCAGCTTTGTGCAACATTGAAAAGTCTCCAGCAGATTTCTCACTTGGGACCCACTAAAAACCAAAGGACTCCGGGAAATAGTCAAACTGTCCTTTTTTGACATAGGACCATAAACAACATGGAATGATTTATCCCATGAAAGATTTGAGCAGAATATTCTACTGATTTCTTTGGTTTGGCCACACCCTGCTATTCTTTCCTCTTAGGGGCTGCTCTTTCAGAAAGTTTTGTTAGAAATACATTATCTATCTAACATTGTATAACAAAATACCTGATTTAAATGGGTACAGGGAGGTAATGGAATGGAATGCTTAAAATCATGGGCTCTTGAATCAGAGATCTGGATTCAAATTTTGACTCAGTTGGTTGTGTGAACTTGGGTGAATTACTTACCTGCTCTGCTCCAGTTTCTTTATCTATAAAATGGGGGAAGAGGATAGTGGCCCCCACAGCGTTTTTTTGTGATAATTACATCTATTTACGTAAAATGCATGGCAGGTAGTGAAGGCTATGACTGCTATTACTGTTACTGTCATGGTTATAAGGTATAACAGAAAGTTCTCCTTTGGTCTTTCAGGGGACACCAAAGGTAAATTCAGCCTGGCACTAACATCTGTGGATGGATGAATCTTTGCACATGTAGCCAGGTAAATGTTTAGTATATGGCCACCTGAGCCTTAACAAAGCAAGCAAGTATTTGGAAATAAAAAGGAGTCCATGCTTTAGGGTGTCTTAATATAAAGATAGATCTTATTTCTATTTTTTAGAACCACGATGATAAGAATAAAGCTAATAGCTCCCTATATAATGTCTCATCTTGTAATTCTCTCTCACATTTGGATTTTTGCCAGCGTTGGTACAAGACATTAGGATCCCATTCCTCATAGGAGGTCCAGGGAAAGTTTCTGTAGCCACTGCACACCAAAAAAAAGTGGTTTGTGGCCACCAAGAACATGCAACTCAGGCCAGTCATTGGTGAATGAGTGGAACCCTTTTCAGTGGCAAAGGATCAAGAAGAGGCAGGACATTGTTCTTCTTTGAGTTAGGAGGAACATGAGCATACTTTCCCTCTCCTTCTAACTTCAGTTTCAGATGCTGGAAGAGTAGGTGGCTATCTTTGGTGGAAGTGTAGAGAGCTGGAGGGTAGTTTGGCTTGGTGGGTTGAGGGAGGATTATTGCCTTAAATAAAAGGAGCCAGGGTGGGTGCTGGAGCTGGGGGTGTGGAGCAGGGCATAGGAATAAGAGGGAAGGGTGTTGGGTTTTTGTTCAAATGCTGTTATATTTCCTAGGTTAATAAGAGGGGGCAAGGATTCAGATTCACTACCCTGTGGAGGGGCTACATTAGTCCCTGGGGTCCCCTGAGTGTGGAGTTCCAGATGAAGGAAGGAGCTGGGTCATCTTAAATTTCATCAGGAGTGCTTTCTTTCTTTCTTTCTTTTTTTTTTTTTTTTTTTCAGGAGTGCTTTCTTAATGACACTTTCCACCATTCCTCACAAAAAAAGAAAAAGAAAGACCCCAAACCACTCAAGCTTCTAAAGAAAATACAATTTTCACTTCTTTTTAGAAAAAAAGAAACCTGAGCTCTTTGTCTACAGTCCTTTTATTTGGATCCAGATTTTTATAAAGCCTTCAAATTCATTGATACATGAAAAAGTAAGGTTATTGTTGACAGGAATTGTGTGTGTGAGTAAATTATGCATAAGAGTAGCAAAAGGAAACCAAGCCTTGTTGTATGGAACAGTTTCCTGGCTGTGGTTCTGTGAGTGAATGGTAGCGGGCTGGCCGTGGGTGGGCGGTGGCTGGTGAATGAGGAAAACCAGCTTGGCTGGGTTGATTCTCCTCTTTGAAAAAGACCTTGTGCCCAAATGTCATGCATATCATTTTGCTTGAATGGATATGAACTATGCTGACAAAATAAATATGAGTCCCCAGAGTGCGGGGGACTTCCTGTTGGCAACTCCACTTCAGGTGCTTTCACTAGAGGAGGTGACATTTGGCCCCCAGCTGTGAAATTGTTCCACTGGCTTTTGCTAAGGTACCTTCTTTCTTTTGCCTCTTAAAATTCCACTGATTGCTTCATTTTTCTTCTGGCTCCGGAGAAAGCCAATGTTTTATTCTCTGATATGCATTTGAGAACTGGATTTTTTGATTTGCCTTCTAACCTCTCCTTCTAGAACATAATACCCCCATGTTCATGCACGCTCTCTCTCTGTGTCTCTGTCTCTCCTGCATCTGTTCTTTATGGCTAGCACAGTTTCATCTTTTTATCCCCCCTTGGAAATTTGAATACTGACTTGCATTTTAAGCCAATGGTTTCTTGCTTCTACTCTTGAGGATGTGATGTGAGGGGGATTCAGAATAATGAATCTCGGCTCCCTGTTGACTCATGTTGGGTGATTTGAGTGGCAGCTGCTGGAGTTGGCAGCCCGTGGGATCAGGTTCATGTGCCTTAGTAGCTGCTACAGCAGTGCTGAGAGCGGTGGTGGGGCTAGAGGGACTGACACCTGGGACCTTGCAGCATACTAAGTGATAATGCAGAAGACAACAACAAGACACTTTGTGAGGGGCGGGGGGAGTTTGGGGGGAGGTGATAAAGACAGAACAACTTATTAGAATAGGGAACAAGATGAAAAGTGAGGAAAAAAATCAGCCAGAAAACACGATAGAATGTAATCCCCGACTAAGAGAGGATTGAAGAAGTCGAAGGGGACCAAAAGGATAAGTTGATAGATGTGCTTTGAATCTTGGAAAATTCTCATTTTGGTAAAAAGTAGTCAACTCATTCTGATGACTGATTACACAATTGCCTGTCCATGTTTTGACACTTATTTGTTACCTTTTTTTTTTAAAAGGTTGTTTTGGAAAATGTGAAAAAAAAAAAAAATCCCTGTAGCAGGTGGCAAGACCCCAGTGAAAATAGATAAATACAAAAGAGAATTTGATTTCTATTGTAGAGAAGGGATGAGGCTGCCTAGGTATAGCGAGACCCAGGGACTCAAATAAGGATTTCATGCATTTCCCTTACTCCTTCCCTTCTTTTCTCCCTCTTACTTTCTCTTTCTCGGTCTCTCTTTCCCCTCTCCTTAGCTCTCCATCCCCTAACCAGTAGTCCTCTCCGCTTTCTTCTAGTCTATCTTTCCCTTGGCTTTCTCCCAGTCTGACTTTTCCATCCTCCATTCTCCCCTCCCCGACCCCATCACTCAACCCCTCTCCCTTCTCTCTTTTTCCGTCAATCTCTGTGTCCCTACCCATTTCTCTCTCTGTTCTCACCCTCACTGTCTCCCTCTACCCCTCACCACTTGCTCCAACCCTCCACCCCCCTGGCCTTCATACTATATATTCATACACCTTTCTCTCTTCGCCCCGCCTCTGCTCCCTCCTGCTCCCTTGGCCACTCTATGTCTCCCTTCCTCCACTTTCTTTCTTGCTCTACCATGCAAGGTTGTAGAGCAAGTCCTCTTGTTCCCTAGTCCCCTCTCTTCTTAGAGTTCTGCTGTCCCATATGCTAATCTTACTCCAGGGCTGGCTCTTCTCTAAAGTGAACTCATAGCTTCTCCAGACTTATGTGATCCAGCTTAACTTTCTGGGGGAAAAAGAGTTTCTCTTTCACATTAGTTGTAGGAAGAAAATCCCCAGGATTGCCTCCTATTTGGCTCTGTGAGGTTGGAATATTCAGAGAAGCCTCAGAGCTGATGAGGGGTGGTGCTACCCCTTTCAGAGCCATGTGGACTAAAGTTCAGGAAAATCAAGGTGCTAGAGAAGGAGTGTTGGGAACCGGATTCAGAAGAAAGAAGAAAGAGTATTGGATCCTGGGAAGACAAAATTTAACGGGCCACTACTGTTACTACTGGAAAGCCTACTGACTAGGAGTATTCTACTGAAAATATCCTTAATATTATGATCCAAATTTAAAGAGCTAAAACAAGCAACCTAAAAATCTCAGGAGGTTACAGAAAAAGGTTTGTGTCTCAGTTTGTCACAGCCTAGGGCAGATGGGGTGGCCTTCCATAAGGCTTCCCTCACCCTGACAATTCCGGGATTCTGTCTCTTACCAGAGGCTGCTATCCCCGAGTCTTTCACTTCCAGCTGCGTGAATGAGAGGAAGAGGGTAGAACACACAGGTTTTTAGGGCAACACTCAGATGGTATACAGAATTTCTGCCCACATCCCACTGGCTGGAACCCAATCTCTTGTTCCCACTCTAACTATAAGGGCTGCTAAAAATTTAATGTTTGTATGTGCCCAGAAAGAAAATGAACAGGGTTTGGGGAGCACATAGCACTGTTAGGCCCGAAGTCAGCTTGTTTGCCTATGTGGCTGAATGGCAAGTAGCCAGAACTGAACCAAAAGAAAGTTAATGCTGGGTATTTATGAGAGGAGCGTGTATGTTTTCCTCTAAAATGACTTCCATACTTTCTTTAGATCTGGGCTTTATCCTGAATTTCTCCTTTTTTCATGCAGCCTTCCAATATGGCACAGCATTGAAGAGCTTGGACTTTGGAACTGGGCATGATTTAAACCCCAGCTGCCCCATATTGTAGGGGTAACGTTGAGCAAATTAGCCCCTCTGAGCTCTTGTTTCCTCTCTCATGTACTGTGCCAGAAAATATCATTAATAATCATCCAAATTTTAGAAGCATTCAAATCACTTTGGGGTTGTGCCTTTTTCTTTTTATAGCTGTGATTTTACTTAGCAACTCCACGAAGCTCGGCAAGTTAGTGGTACAGCTGGGCGTGGGCTGCGCTATAGGTTCCCATTCTCCATCCACGAGAACCTTCCAATTTCAGAGCTAAAGAGAAGATCTTCGGTCACCCATTCCATTTTCCAGAAAAGGACACTGAGGCCCAGAGAAGGTGTCTGCCCGTGCATGCAGTCATGGGACAGGCTGGGTGGCCGAACTGGAGAACCATCTCCCCTTGGGCTGCATTGTGTGACCTGTGAGGCTCCTCTCTCAGCAGGCCCTTCCCTCTTTCCAGTCCTGTTACCTCACTGAGCTGGGAACAAAGGCTCCACGGCTCTACAGGGCGGCTCAAAGGAAAGCCTGCCCATTTCATTAGGTGGCAGCCCCCCCACCCCCAACACTTACACCAGAATATTTTCTCGTGTTCTAACCATAGAGACTGTCCTTTCTACAGAAACGGGTTTAAAACTTGTCTGTTTTACAGAGATGCTGCTGCCGCTCATTGAGGGGTGATAAAGACATAGGTAATTGCTGTAGAATAATACTGCTGCCAAGAAGATGATTGAACTCCCACACAGAAGGTGAACAGATGGTATATCTATTGAAATTCATAGGCTGTGAGATGGAATAATTTAACTGATGGCGGGGCACCCTCATTTCAGGCTGAGGGAGGCTCCCAGAAAAACAAGCGTGCCGCTAGGTGGCAGGACCAGCCAGGGCCCCCGTGTCTGTCTGCTCTCAGAAAAGGAGGCCTGGATTCTGCGCACACTGAAGAATTACTTCGGGTCATATCCTAATTGGGACTGCAGACCTTCCCTGTGGTTTTTTTTTTTTGTTTTTTTTTAAACTTAACATCACTCTAACTATAAAGTAAATATGTAGCACTGATGACTTTTGCTTAGGGGAAAAGCCCTCCAGTGGCAGGGTTTTATTACTAAAGGGTTGGGGCCGTGGCTTGGGGGATGGGGCCGTGTCTGGACCAGGAGTAGCTTTGGGCTCCCCAAATCTCATACATCATTCTCCCATGTGGGCCTAATGACATTTTCTTCCGGCTGGCTGCCGCCCACCCCCAGCCTTGCCTCCTGCTTGCTGTGCAACTTCATTTTGGAAGTTGATAGAGCTCATAACATGATGTTAGAGGAAGAGTAAAGGAATCCGTTGTGAACTGATGTGAAGGGGCGGAGGAAATTATAACATAGAACAGGTGAATTGGTGAGTTAACCAGTGATGGTTACCATCTCCTTATTTCTGTCTTCTTATTAACCATTATTAAAAGTTCTGCCCCTGACTTTAGTTTCTAAATACAGAGCCCTGAAAATCTTGGTTGGTGACTCTGAGTTGCCCATACCTTCTGATTCTATGTGGGAACCACTTCCTGCTGGTCTTTGATTTCACAAACGAACCCATTCCTTCACTTCACAAATAGTCATTGAGTCTTTCTTTCTTCAAGCTTTTACCTTTTTCTTAGGTCTGTTTTCTCATCTGTAAAAGGGAAAAAAATTCCCATCTCATAGGGTTGTCCTAAGTCTTAAATGAGCACTTTTATATAAAATACTTAAATAAAGCCTGGTAGATAGAAAATACTCACTAAATGTTAGCTGCTGTTTCGTGCTCCTACCCCCAGCACTGCCTCCTACTGTATACTTACTGCTACTCTGCTACTGTGTTACTATTCCTATGACTATGATGAATACTACTGTATTACTACTATACTACTGCTATTACTACTGTATTACTACTATTACTACTACTACGTGACTTCTCTTAATTTAGATTTTGAGCCCCTGTTTCTCTGAATTGCAGAAAATATCTGATCTCATCAATCTAAGGTAAATTTATTATGTCCTGGACTGCTAGTTAAATAGCTCATTTGGAAAACTCCCCTTTCCTCCACTTCACTTCTCCTCAGAGGATGAGTTAACCATTTGGGGTTTACATCCAACCTTGCTAGGGACACAGGGCCATGTGGTCCATAAAAATCTTCCATCTGCACTGAGAAACCTTGTTTTTAACAGCACTTTCTTCTTTGGCCTCTATCTGTATACATCTCTGAGGTCTGAGCTGGTCTCTTCTGAGCCATTTTGGGGCCTAGTGCGGGTGGGGGATGGGATGGACAGACACCGCTTAGAAGTTTTCAGATGTTCTCTGGCCTCTTGCTGGCCTCATACCAAGCTGGATCAGAGGTGTTTCTGCAAAGCCACAAGCTGTCTGCACTATACTCTGGGAACTGAAGCACAAGCCCCCTTGTTTTGGGGTCCTCAAACTTAGGGGATGTTCTATAATTCCCTGCTTAACCTTCATAATTCCCACCACCCCTCCCTGCCAGCACATGTATAGCCCCCTCCAAATTTTATTATTTTCTAACTTCTCAAATCAAAACTCATCATTCATGGAGGAAATTCAACTTGCACTGGGAAGAGGCTAGTTCTTGAGCATTTGCTCTCAAATCATGGGGGTTAAACCAGTGAGGGTTTAAGAAGTATATTATCAACCACCAGCAATATGTGCCATAACAGTTGTTCTGGAACAAAATTCTTGGATATGATCAAGTTACTAATTAAAACTGAAAATAGGTAGTGGTCATAAAGCTAAAATGAACGAAAAAAATTTCTGGATTATAGGCTATACAAATATAGTTTCTTTGACTGAACACAGGCCCATTCAACATAGGCCAATACATACAGGCCCATTCAACATAGGCCAGTATTGCCAAATAGGGACCCTGTCACGATTGTGAGGAATAAATGAGAGTAAGTTTCCACTTACAGACTTTGTACTTGAAAATAGTTTATGCTGTTTATGCTCATCTTATAACTTTGCATTATTTATAAAGAGATATATGAACTTTAGCCCCCCTCCTTCCTTATCCTATACTTAAAAAGAAATAGATTACTAAGGTTTCCTTTCACATATTACTTAGGGCCAGAATTAGTTGATTGTTAGAACTGAGCTTGGTCCTCTTAGATGGTGATGATCTAGGTCAGAGGTCAACAAGCTATAGCGCCACTGCAGAGGCCGAGGCCATCTTGGGGATCTTGAGGAGAGCAGGTGGAAGGAGCTGTGCTTTCCCGAAGCAACGGAGGTGTTTGAGTCATTTCCACCCTCCTCTGTGGCTCTGAAAGCCTGCTGTGATTTTATGCCACCTGCATAACCTGATTTGCATCTTAAATGAATATCCAGCTACTGCTTGGACTTTTTTCAGAAGAAGGAGAATGGCTTTTATGAAGCCATCTGTAGATGAAAAATAAATAGCCTCCAGCAGTCCTGGAATATGTGATTGAAGGAGCTAGCACACAGTAAGAGAGCCAAACAGCTGACTTGCTCCCCAAGTCAAGACACTACTCAAGAGATTTCAGTATAGACAAGATAAGCGAGACAGGCAGGAACCATCTGGAAGATAAAGGGAAAATAAAAGCCATTTGAGAGCCATTGACACACTTGGTTCAGGAACAGGCCAGAACTTGTCCTCTCATCCTGAATCTCCTGACCCCTGGAGGTCTCACATCCTCTCTTCTCCAAGAGCCTGACGGACTTTCTTAAAGTCATGAAATTCCCCCTCTGGTGGGTGTGCAGGGGGTTTTCTTGTAGACACTCAAGGAACATTTCCACATCTGGACCCAGGTCCCATTTTTATGGTGTCTTCCACTTAATGATGTCAGAGATTAATTGGATTAACCTTATTCTTCTTTTCCTCCTTTCCTTAATCATCCTGAGCCACCACTTAACCCTCAGAAGCGAATTTTGGAAAATATGGGAGATCTTAGCTTCAAATTGCAAAATGCAAGAGTGAAACAAGGATTGAGGAAATAAATGTGATGAGTCAGAACAATTCTCTCCAATTGAGTTTCTACCTGACATTTCTCTCGCTGATCCTCTTCCACTTCGCCTCCTTGAGTAAAGACCTTTTGGCCAGGGAAAGAGAGGGGAGAAGTAGAGAAGAACAATAGAGACCTCTTTTCCTTTCCCCTCTCTTGTCTTTCTTTCTTCTCTCTGGCTCTCCTTTCTTTTTTCCTCCTTTTCTCTTTCCCCTTTCCCCTCTCCTTCTCTAGTGTTTGTGCCCATCCCACTTTGATTAGGGATATAAAAGTAAAGAGGGTCCATGTCTGGCATCCTGAAGGATGATCAGGAAATAACTGATCTTATGGAGGAATTTCTCTTGCCGTCATGGTACTGTTGTATAGTAGAACCAACTGCTAGGCATGCCTACACTGGAGAAATTCTTGGAGATCTCTGAAGATACTCACTGGTACTCTAGGATGTCCAAAAGTTCTAATGGCCTTCTTCAGTGAGTCACAGACAGCAAATGAGAGTGTACATCTGAGACCTGAAGGAGTCTTTTAGATAGCACAGGGGGATGTGTTCAGGAAAGATGTGACATAGACTCTGCCTTTGGTGTTCCATGGCATTTCTGTGGATTACTATCTCCAGGGAGCAAGTCAAGAAAACAGGGCCCATTGCCTATGTCAGGGGCTGGATGAGACGAGTTATAGTCTAGAAGGAGGCCATATGTCCCATTCCCACCACCACCAAGGTGGCCTTGTCTGGAACTCAAGGACAACTTCAAGGAGGAGAGGGACAAGAGGCACTTTTTCTATTTATCTGAGTTTTATTTTTCATATTGGGTGGACTAGGGGCTCAAAGTAAAAGAACTAAATTGAGTTATAGGAAATAGTTATGTTTCTTATGTGCCAGGATTTGTGATTATAAAATCTGTACTACATAGAGTCATGTTTATTTTTTAATTTTTAAAAAGATTTTTATATATTTATTTGAGATAGAGCATTAGTGGGGTGAAGGGGCAGAGGGAGAGGGCAAAGCTGCAAGGCTTGATCCCAGGACCCTGGGATCATGACCTGAGCCCAAGTCAGATGTTTAACTGACTGAGTCACCCAGGGACTCTGATAGAGTCACATTTATTAAACAGTATGTGCCATGTATGGTACTAAAGGCTTTTTGTGTATTTTCTTATTTAATTCTTTTAATGACTTCATGAGGCAGATATTACTAATCCTGTTTTACAGAGGAAACTAAGACTTTCAGAGGTGCAATAGGTTACACAGTAAGAAGGGGCGGAACTAGGATTTGCCAGGCTGTATGATTCTGGAGTTCCATTTGCTCCATAAACCCTAATATTTGAGGGTCAGCTAGGACCCTATGATGGGTCACTGAGATTGCTTTCCAGAAACCTGTTAGAGAAGCAAACTATCCTTTGGCAAGGAAACCTTTCTGGACCTCTTTTCCTGTGCCAGGTGCTCTGGTGGGCATGGGATACAAAATGAACAGCATTCACTTCCTCCAGGGATGGAACAACCTTCCTGCATTTGGTTCTACCAGAGGGAAAATATTCAGTATGGATTGTTTGAGTGAATAAGTTTGAAAGGCATAGAGCATCAGTCAGGCAAAGAATGCCTAATTTCAAATGAAGCATCAAGAATATTGCAGCCATGCTCACAGAAAGAGAAGTTGAAAGGATCAGAACACTCATTTTGATAGAAGTATAGATTTGTCTTTCGAATGATCTCTGCCTTAGGCAGTGCTAATGGCTGTTGGTTAGAAACCTAATCCAGGCTGAAAAAAGCCCTAGGGAACAATTGGGCCCAGAGCTGAGAGAGGCTGATCTGATCTGAGAAGGTTCTTTTATTCTTAACATCAATGAGGTAGTGATAAGGGAAGTCAGAGTCAGTGGCTCTCCTGCAGTGGCACTGTGATCAGAAGGGAGAACTCATTTCTGGAAACAGCACCCCTTTCTTGGCGTCCACAAAACTAAAAAAATAATTACTAAAGTGATTGATGTAGGTAGGAAATCTAGATCAGATTATAACTTCTATCACAACACACACACACCCTCAAAGACAGGAGATGCAACTAGGGTTCAGCTTCCTCTAAGGGAAAGAGGAGAGAACTAGTTCTAATCTCTAACCCTTTGTTAGGCCACAGGTAGTGACTTTGGTTGCCAGGCAGTGAGCATAGTCTTCCAATTCTCCGCTATTTTCTTGCTGGGTTGGCATGTCTATTCTGAAAGGAAGTGGTTGAAGCTATCTGAGGGCGTTAGGGGTCTTTGGTGGTTAGTAATAGTAATAGACACCAACTCTGATTAATTTAAATCAAAAGGGAGTTTACTGCAGCAATACAGGAGAGCCTGTAGGATAGAAGCAGTTGGCTCAGAAAACGTGAAATTGGGTTGCCCTGAAGATCTTGGGGCTGGAAGGGCTTCACATTTTGACTTCGGCACTGGGGTTGCTACCAGTGAATCCAGCCTCACTCACCCTTTCCCTCACTTTTTTCCTGATTCCACTGTAGAGTGGTGGGTTCCCTTTGGCCTGGGTTGGACTGGGTACCCAGCTCCTGGCCAGTGGAAGGCAAAACCTCTTAAGTCCCACAGACTAATCGATGAAGAAGATGAAGAAGAGGTAATTCCTCAAGGAAATACATAGAGGGTTTAAAAAAAAAGGTGTGGGGGGGGGGAGGCCACAGAGCCACCTGAGCCTCTTTGTTGGAAGAGCTCAGCTCTGTTGACTGCAGCACAGGTGTGGGCGTGGTCTTAACAAGCTTTTGTGATCCTGCTCTACCTTCCCTCCTGACATACCTGTGACAGCTCCTCCTGGTGACCCTGACACCTTCGTACATCATCTGTTTTCCCCAGGCCGACTTTCCCTTTCTGACTGACTGTCTTTGCTCCCTCTGTTGCTCACCAGGAGCTAACCGCTTCTTCTTGTGTATTCTCATAACACTTTTTGTTTTTGTGAATAATAATAATCCTCTTTTAATCCTCCTTTTCCCGGCCCAAAAATTTCCTCCCTACATTTTGCTGCCGCTATTGCAAATGCAGTTAATATGACCCAGGCCTTTCCTAAGCACCATCTGTGTATTAACTCATTTAATTCTACCAACTACCCTATGCAGCTCGAATCTTTGTTTCACAGCTGAGGACACTGGCAGGGGAAGTTGAGTAATTTGTCCAAGGTCAGACAACTGGAAGTAGCTGGAACAAAATATGAAGCTTGAACTTCATATTCTGGCATCCGTACCCTTGACTAGTCTTGACTGTTTCATGCCTTCTGCACCCTCCACATCCATCACTCATCTGTTCCACCTCTTAATAATTTTGTTTTTCACCCCATATTCCCACTGCCATGCTACCAGTCCCCATCCTTCCAGTGTCTGCCATTAGCATAAACCTATGCTTGAAAGGGGCTTACAAGGAGTCGCAAAAGATGCTCCTCTCTCTCGCCTCACTCACTCAGGAAATTCCAAGTGTTTTAGAAACTCCGAGCCTGGAACTGGGACTGTCGAATAAGTATGTCTTATTATATCACAGTATCACACATACCATAGTTGAGTGCTTCCTGATCTGTTTGGAGACAACTTAACACTGCACTCCTTCATGTGTATTCAGCACCCTGTTGCCAAAGAGACTTTACCAAAAAATTCAACATGATAATGTTGTTCATCTGCTTATAGTTAAAGATTTCCCATTACCTACTGCCCCAGCATAATTTGGGTCTAACTTTACTTTCCAGTTGTGCTGTCTACTTCTCAGCCCCATAGTCCTCTACATCTGAGCACCTTCTGTGTATCACTTAGGAGAGTACCTAGGACCTGCTGGGTGCTTTGGAATTTGGCAGCTCCACCAAATTGCTTGCCATTATTTCAACATCTATTTTTCATCCTTGGCGCCGTGTAAAAGGCCCTTTGCCTCTGACATCCCCGTGTGTCTGACAAAGGTCCTATTTATATTCCAAAACACTGTGCACATAGCATCACCTGTGGGAGGCCTTCCCCACTCATCGCAGGTACCGTTGTTTCTTCCAGGTTCTATAGCTATGTTAAAATACTTACATGGTATATAATTCTCCTAGGGCTCTTGAAACAAATTACCACAAACTGGGTAGCTTCAAGCAACAGAAACTTATTGTCTCATAGTTCTTAAGGCTAGAAGTCTGAAAACAAGGTGTCATAGGGCCATGATTCCTCTGAAACCTAGCGTCTGGTGGTTTTTTGGGCAATTTTTGGAATCCCTTGGCTTGCAGTCATTTCATCAAGGCCTTTGTAGCCATGTAGTGCTCTCCCTGGGTGTTTCTGTGTTCACATGGCTATTTTCTTGTAAGGACCAGATGTGCTGGGCTAGGGGTTCACCCTACTCCACTCTGACCTCATCTTAACTAGTTATTGCAATGACCCTATTGCCAAATCAGCTCACATTTTGAGATACTGGAGGCTGGATTGTCAGGGTGTCTTTTTTGGTGTGTCTGTGTATGTGTGTGTGTGTGTGTGTGTGTCCTAATTAAGCCCATAACATCTGTCTACATCATAAACTTTTGTAAATGTGTGGTCTCCCTTACTAGACTGTGGATCACACCTTATTCATCTTTCTGTCACTTCCTCCGTCCCATTATGGGCACTTGTTAAATATATGGTGCTTAACTCCTTTCATGCGATGAAAAATTGAAGGAAAGAGCGGAGTTGTATTTTCCTGAATAGGTTATGAATACAGTGGAAAGTGCGTTAAGATTTCTTCCCACTATCGTGTAAAATCCACCAGTGACAATGTCTGTTTCGTTGAGTAACATATCCTTAGTGCTTAGAACATGCCTCACATAGAGCAAGCGTTAAATAAATTTTGCTAAATATTTATATTTTTTGAGTTGGATATAAACAATTGAATGAGTGGGTTAAGATTATGGGAAGTAAGCCATAGATAATTTTAGAAACATTTTGTTGGTCATTGCCCTGACCAGGTCTTTGCTGTAGTTGTTAAGATGAGTTCAAAAGCTCATGCAAGTAAAGCTGATTCTTGCTAGCTTCTAGTTGAAGGGTAGAGGCCTAGTGTAAAGAATACCACTGCTGGGGTGCTGAAGGATTGGAATTTGCCTTTTACCTATAGGTCAGCATCCTCCTGAAGACTTTGAGGGCTTCCCTGTGTCCTTCAAGGGTATCACAATGGAGAAAGTTTTGCCAGTATAATTCCTGAGAGAAGCAGACCCTGCTTTTCTATTTCTGAAAATTCCTAATCACAGGACACTGAAATCCAGTTTTGCTCTGTGGATATTTATATCCCAAACTGGATATTTAGCTCAATCCTGTCCACCTACTGGCATTAACTGACATTACCTGGTCTCACTGGAACCACTCCTCCCTGGCTTTTCGCAAGGTCTCCTACTTCCATGGTTTTGTACTGTGGATGCCCTCAGTCATATCACATTTGGAACCTGATTTAAGACTATCAACTCTGAGGAGGTAAACATTTGTCTTGTCTCCTCCACTCTCCTGCTTTCCCACTGGAGTCCTTGTCTTTAGGTATATGGTCAGTTCCCCACACCATAACATGTTATGGAAGGTGGATGTCCACTTCCTTTTAGGGCTTCCTGAGGAACAGCTCAGTATAATGGGAAATGCCAATCTGGACTTCCCTTTATCTCAGAGGCAATGGAGGATTGGTTTTGGGTTCATGATTTTATGAAGTTTGTGTTTGTTAATAGTCACTTCATGTTAGGTTAAACTATTGTGAAGACCCTTGAGTGTTGGCTTTTTCTGACGTGAGTCAAGAGTCTTGGAAATGTAGTGTGTGGAGCTAATTTTCATCTCAGGATTAAGAACCAAAGCAGCCATTTTGCCTCTTTTCAGATGGCACGATTGGAATTTGTCTCTATCACTAAAACATACTCTTTCCATTTGCTGTGTCGTCATTTGAATGACTGGACACCATGATCCTACAGTTGTCATGACTTCAAATAAAGAGGAGCTGGTGGGAAAATACTAAATTCTGTGTGCCCTTTGAGTGCCTGTGCATGAATAGGTGGAATAGGTCAAGGTTTTGGGAATGTTCATTGACATATCACATTTTTCTCACTGGGCCTCTGGAGGTGATTGACTGAGGCTTTGGCCCACTTTTGTCACAGGTATTATATTTATGAACTTTTCCCTTTCCTAATTCTCATTACTATAATTAGCAGCTCTTCATCATAATTCATTTGAATATGCAGGACCACTGGGAAGTTAGAAACATAGCAATTATTGAAAGAAGGAGATCATTAAAAGTCACTTACAGGAGATGAAGGAATAATTATGAACACAATTTTCTTAAGTAGCCTATGACTTATGATTCCATCTAATTGCTTCTGTTACAGTTGGGGTTAAAGTGGAGTATCACATATTTACTTATCACCCACTTTGAAAACCTTCTCTTTACATTTCTTCTTTGTTCCTTCAGTGACCTAACATAGAGAACTTACCAGCCCTAACTTACGCCCAAGGGCCATAAAGATAAGTGAAAGCCAGTACTATCCTTAGATGCCTGGAGTGCTATCTAAACTACCCCTTTAGCTAAAAGTCTTGATTTCTGCTAACACATTTTCTTCTGGAGGTTTTAAGCTTTAAGTTGTTATCAAGTACTGATACTTTTGTATGAAGGAGTTACGTGAATGGGGATGTTAGCTGTCCTCCAGAGATTCACGTTTTCACTTCTAGTGCAGAGTGTTTGCATAGAGGGGGCTCTCTGGGCAGGGGGTGTATTTCCCAGCCCTTCTTGCATCTCTCTGGGGCGCTGTGATGGAGTTCTGGACAGCAGAATATGGGTGGAAGTGATGTAAACTATTTCTGGGCTTAGCCTATGACAACCTTTTCTGTAATTATTTACTTGCCCTTTTTCTCTACCTGCTGGGTGACTTTCCACACCCAGGAAGTCAAGAGTTGATGACAGCAGAGTCTTTATCCATTTAGGTCCCTAAATAACTATGTGAAACAGCTCCCCTCTGCCCTACATTCTACAGCAACTGGACTCCTATTGTGTTAAGCCACTGAGAATTGGGGTTTATCTATTACCACATCTAGTGTTACCCTAACTAATAAAGTAGTAAAACATTTTCTTAAAAACACACTTTGATAAGATACTTTGAGATAACCAAGTACCTCAGGGAAGAGGAAGAAGAGGTTGTGGTTTGGTGGGAGGTTAAGGTAGAAGGAATCTGGAATGGCAAGCCTTGGGTCACAAATTTTCTTACCTATTTATTCTTGTTAGCCTAGTATAACACGTGTAGCATATTGGTTAGAAGGGATTTCTCACTGAAATAACATTTAAGATTCTTCTTATACTTTTCAGTTTTCTTAGTATCATGTTTTCCTTCTCTTATTTTCATAGTCTTGGGCAAATATTTGTAAATCATCTTTTACAGTCCTAAGCATTAAAGCACAAGTATTTATTTTCCCCTCACTCATGGCTCCTGTGTCAAAATTTCAAACTTGATAAATAAGTATTGTATCAAATTAACTTGGGATCTTCCTTCTTTCTTTCCTTCTTCCCTCCCTCCTTTCCTCCATCTCTCCCTCCCACCCCATCCATCCATCCCATCCATCCATCCATCCATCCATCCATCCATCCATCCCTTGTATTCACCACCTATATGTGCTAGGAGCTCTGTAAGACTTCGAGGATGCAGTGATAAATGAGACACTCAGCACCTTCTGTCTCATGGAGCTGACATTTGAGCAATTAGAAACTGTTTTAGAAGTGAATTAGTATTTTAAATGCCTGTCATCTATACCCTATGCTAGATTTAAATTCTCCCAGCAAAGGAGAAGTGCATGTTTGTTTATGGCTTTTTTGTAAATATAAATGCAGTGATCTTTGGCTTTAAAAAATTCGTTCCTGTGAAAATGTTTGTTAATTAATCCAGCCAGTAGAGTTATTTACAGAAAAATTGAGCATGTCATAGTTCTTTATGTACAAGAATTGTTTTCCCTCCCAAAAACCTTAGTTACCTGAATTGTCCTAAGATTATTCGTAATAACTGAAATTCAGTGATTAAAGAGAAGTGAGAATTCTAAAAAAAAAAAAAAAAAAAAATTTGAACTTGTCAAAAAGAAAGATAATGTGAACCTTAAGAATCATAGGACTTTCGGATATGTATGTATCTTTAGTACATAGGTACTATATATTATTTGACTTTTAAGATATCTTTTAGTTTAATCATACTTGAATGGAACAAAGTAAAAACCTGTAAAATGTGCATTTGATAAATTGATTCTGAGATTCTTAAATGAAAATCTGCTTTGAAATTATCAAAAAGAAAGATAATGTGAACCTTAAGAATCATAGGACTTTCGGATATATATGTATCTGTAGTACACATGTACTATATATTATTTGTAAGATCATTACAGTATCATGTTATTAGATTATTATTGTAGACTAAATGGATATTAAAATAAAAAAGAAATAACTGAAAAAAATATCAGATATCAGTATACAGAGTTTCTTTTATTTTCATTTTTATTTATTTTTTCTCACCATAGCACATACCCTCCCCAGTGTCCATCACCCAGCTACCCCAACCCTCCTACCCCCTTTCCCTCCAGCAACTGTCAGTTTGTTTCCTGAGATTAAGAGTCTCTTATGGTTTATCTCCCTCTCTAGTTTCATCTTGTTTCATTTTTCCCTCCATTCCCCCTTGACCCCCCACCCTGCGTCTCACATTCCTCATATCAGAGAGATAAGATAATTGTCTTTCTTTGATTGACTTATTTCACTCAGCATAATATCCTCTAGTTCCATCCATGACCTTACAAATGGCAAGATTTTGTGGTTTTTTAATGGCTACATAGTATTTCATTGTATAGATATATACAATATCTTCTCTATCCATTCATCTTTTGATGGACATCTAGGCTCTTTCCACACTTTAGTTATTGTGGACATTGCTGCTATAAACATTAGAGTACATGTGCCCCTTTGGATCACTATATTTGTATCTTTAGGATAAATAGTCAGTATTGTGATTGCTGGGTCATGGGGTAGCTCTAGTTTCAACTTTTTGAGGAACCTCCATACTGTTTTCCAGAATGGCTGCATCAGCTTGCATTCCCACCAACAGTGTAGGAGAGTTCCACTTTCTCTGAATCCTTGCCAATACCTGTTGTCTCTTGACTAGTTAATTTTAGCCATTCTGACTGGTGTGAGGTGGTATCTCACTGTGGTTTTGATTTGTATTTCCCTGATGTCAAGTGATGTTGAGCACTTTTTCATGTGTCTGTTGGCCATTTGGATGTCTTCTTTGCTGAAATGTTGGTTCATGTCTTCTGCCCATTTCTTGATTGGATTATTTTTTCTTTCAGTGTTGAGTTTGATAAGTTCTTTATAGATTTTGGATATTAGCCCTTTATCTGATATCTCATTTGCAAATATCTTCTCCCATTCTGTTGGTTGTCTTTTGTTTTTGTTGACTGTTTCCTTTGCTGTGCAAAAGCTTTTGATTTTGATGAATTGCCAATAGTTTGTTTTTGCCCTTGCTTCTCTTACCTTTGGTGATGTTTATAGGAAGAAGTTGCTGCAGCTGAGGTCGAAGAGGTTGCTGCCTGGGTTCTCCTCAAGAATTTTGATGCATTCCTATCTCACATTGAGGTCTTTCCTCTATTTTGAGTCTATTTTTGTGTGGTGTAAGGAAATGGTCCAGTTTCATTTTTCTTCATGTGGCTGTCCAATTTTCCCAGCACTATTTTTGAAGAGACTGTCTTTTTTCCATTGGACATTCTTTCCTGCTTTGTCAAAGATCAGTTGGCCATAGAGTTGAGGGTCTATTTCTAGGCTCTCTATTCTGTTCCATTGATCTATGTGTCTGTTTTTGTGCCAGTACCATACTGTCTTGATGATGACAGATTTGTAATAGAGCTTGAGTCTGGAATTGTGATGCCACCAACTTTGGTTTTCATTTTCAACATTCATCTGGCTACTCGGGGTCTTTTCTGGTTCCATATAAATTTTAGGATTATTTGTTCAATTTCTTTGAAAAAAATGGATGGTTTTTTGATAGGGATTCATTAAATGTGTAGATTGCTTTAGGTAACATAGATATTTTCACAATATTTGTTCTTCCAATCCATGAGCATGGAAAGTTTCTCCATTTCTTTGTGTCTTCCTGAATTTCTTTCATGAGTATGTTATAGTTTTCTGAGTATAGATTCTTTGCCTCTTTGATTAGGTTTACTCCTAGGTATCTTATGGTTTTGGGTGCAATTGTAAATGAGATTGACCCCTTAATTTTTCTTTCTTCTGTCTTGCTGTTGGTGTATAGAAATGCAACTGATTTCTGTGCTTTGATTTTATATCCTGACATTTTATTGAATTCCTGTATGAGTTCTAGCAGTTTTGGAGTAGTGTCCTTTGGACATTCCACATAAAGTATCATATCATCTGCAAAGAATGAGAATTTGACTTCTTTGCTGATTTGGATGCATTTTATTTCATTTTGTTTTCTGATTGCTGAGGCTGTGACTTCTAGTACTATGTTGAATAGCACTGGTGATAGTGGATGTCACTGCTGTGTTCCTGACCTTAGGGGAAAAGCTGTCAGTTTTACCCCATTGGGAATGATATTCACTGTGGGTTTTTTCATAGATGGCTTTGATGATATTGAGGTATGTACCCTCTATCCCTACACTGTGAAGAGTTTTGATCAGGAAAGGATGCTGTAGTTTGTCTAATGCTTTTTCAGCATCTATTGAGCATATGATATGGTTCTTGTTCTTTCTTTTTATTAATGTATTATGTCACACTGATTGATTTGTGGATGTTGAACCAAACTTGCAGCTCAGGAATAAATCCCACTTGGTCATGGTGATAATCTTTTTAATGTACTGTTGGATCCTATTAGCAAGTATTTTGGTGAGAATTTTTGCATTCATGTTAATCAAGGATATTGGTCTGTAATTCTCCTCTTTTGATGGGGTCTTTGTCTGCTTTTGCCATCAAGGTAATGCTGGCCTCATAAAATGAGTTTGGAAGTTTTCCTTCCATTTCTGTTTTTTGGAGTAGTTTCAGGAGAATAGGTATTAATTCTTCTTTAAATGTTTGATAGAATTCCCAAGGGAAGCCATCTGGCCCTGGGCTCTTGTTTTTTGGGAGATTTTTGAGAACTGCTTCAATCTCCATACTGGTTATGGGTCTGTTCAGGTTTTCTATTTCTTCCTGGTTCAGTTGTGGTAGTTTACATGTCTCTAGAAATGCATCTGTTTGTCGCTCTCGCCAGCAAGAACGACCAGGAGACCTCAGCGAAGCAAGCTTTATTTCTGCGTAGCTGTTGGGATCTTTTTCTCCCCCTCCCGTGCATGTCTATATATACCAAGGTTGCACAACCAATCACTCGCAGCCACATAGATACAAAATCCTAAGTTCCGCCTACTGGCTTGCATCCAGCCGCCATCTTAATGGCGTGTTTACTTTTGGGCACCGAAAAAGTCGTGTGGCGCCCGGGGCCCCCCCGCAGGCCCAGCCGGAGCAGCTCCGCACCGTCGCCACCTGGCAGCAGCGATGGCTTGAGGCAGCGGCGGCCAAGGCATCACCCAGAAGCATCACCGCGCATGCGCTACAAGCCGCTCGGGCACCGACATCTGTTTCTTCCAGATTGTCAAATTTGCTGGCGTATAGTTGCTCATAATATGTTCTTATAATTGTTTGTATTTCTTTGGTGTTGGTTGTGATCTCTGCACTTTCATTCATGATTTTATTAATTTGGGTCCTTTCTCTTTTCTTTTTGATAAGTCTGGCCAGGGGTTTATCAATTTTATTAATTTTGAAGAACCAGCTCCTAGTTTTGTTGATTTGTTCTACTCTTCTTTTGGTTTCCGCTTTTATTGATTTCTGCTGTGATCTTTATTATTTCTCTTCTGCCACTGGGTTTAGGCTTTCTTTGCTGTTCTTTCTCCAGGTCCTTTAGGTGTAGGGTTAGGTTGTGTTCTTGAGACCTTTCTTGTTTCCTGAGAAAGGCTTGTATTGCTGAATACTTTCCTCTCAGGCCTGCCTTTGATATGTCCCACAGATTTTAAACAGTTGTGTTTTCATTTTCATTTGTTGCCATGAATTTTTTAAAATTCTTCAATTTCCTGGTTGACCCATTCATTCTTTAGTAGGATGCTCTTTAGCCTCCATGTATTTGGGTTTTTCCAAATTTCCTCTTGGGTTCAGTTCTAGTTTCAAAGCATTGTGGTCTGAAAATATTCAGGGAATGATCCCAATCTTTTTGTACTGTCTGAGACCTGATTTGTGGCCCAGGATGTGATCTATTCTGGAGACTGTTCCATGTACACTAGAGAAGAATGTGTATTCTCTTGCTTTGGGATGGAATGTTCTGAATATATCTGAATGTATCTGTGATGTCAGTATGGTCCAATGTGTCATTTAAAGCCTTTATTTCCTTATTGACCTTTTGGTTAGATGATCTGTCCATTTCAGTGAGGAGGGTGTTAAAGTCCCCTACTATTATTGTATTATTGTCAGTGTGTTTCTTTGATTTTGTTTTTAATTCATTTATATAGTTGGCTGGTCCCATGTAGGAGCATAGATATTTAAAATTGTTAGATCTTCTTGTTGAACAGATCCTTTGAATATGATATAGTGTCCTTCCTCATCTCATATTATAGTTTTTGGCTTAAAATCTAATCTGTGTGGTATAAGGATTGCCACCCCAGCTTTCTTTTGATGAGCATTAGCATGGTAAATGGTTTTCCACCTCCTCACTATAAATCTGAAGTTGTCTTTGGGTTTAAAATGAGTTTCTTGCAGACAGCATATCAGTGTGTCTTCTTTTTTTTTTTTTTTATCCATTCTGATAGCCTGTGTCTTTTGATTGGGGCATTTAGTCCATTTACATTCAGGCTAACTATTGAAAGATATGAATTTAGTCTCATTGTATTGCAAATAAGCTAACTGTTACTGTATATTGTCTCTGTTCCTTTTTAGGCTTTCTCTTTGCTTAGAGGACCCCTTTCAATATTTCTTGTAGGGCTCGTTTGGTGTTTGCAAATTCTTTGAGTTTTTATTTGTCCTAGAAGCTTTTTATCTCTCCTTCTCTTTTATTTCTCCAGAAAGGGATTCTCTAGTATCTTCTATGCTTTTTTAAGCCCAGCTAGCATATTTATAATCATCATTCTGAACTCTAGTTCTGATATCTTATTAATATTCATATTGATTAGTTCACCAGCAGTTGGTACAGCCTCTTGTTCTTTTTTTTTTTCCTTTGAGGTGAGTTTTTCCACCTTGTCATTTTTTCCAGAGAAGAACAGATGAATGAGATAACAAAATACTAAAAGGATAGCAATGACCGCCAAAAAATATACACTAATCAAATCAGAAGAGACCCAAAACCACTAGGAGAAGAAAGGGAAAAAAGAATGTATGATTAGGCTGGTGAAAGAACAGAGCCACACACTTGATTTTGGGTGTACTTTGGTCTAGGAGAAGAAACTGCCTCCCAAAATTTTAAAGAAAGAAAAACATATGTATACAAAAAATAAGGTTAAATATAATGAAGGGATAGAATATGACTATAAAAATGAAAATTTAAAAATATTTTTAAAAAGGTATTGAGAAGATAAAATAGTTAAAATAGGTTAAAATAGGAAAGAGGAAAGATTAAAAAATAGAAAAATATTGAAAAATTTAAAAATTTAACTATGAAAACTTAGGGAATCATGGGGAAAAAGCCACGAATTCTTTGTGCTGTATTCCTCTAGTGCTGCTGTTTTGTAGTTCTCATTGATCGGTAACCTTAGTCTTAGCTTGATGTTCTTATTGATCTTCTGGGGGAGGGGCCTGTTGCAATGATTCTTAAGTGTATTTGCCCAAGGAGGAATTGCACCACCCTTGCCAGGGGCCATGCTAAGTAATCTGCTCAGTTTTGCTCTTGGGGAGCTTTTATTCCCTGAATGCTTTCCTTACAGCTTTGGAGAAGGAGAAGGAAGATGGCGGCCTCCCATTTCTGACTCATAGGAGCAGAGAGCTGGGACCTCACTCCTCAGTGCTCCCTCAGAGAAAAGCAGTCAATCCCTCCTATCTCCCTGGTCTCCAGCCACACATTGTGCACACCCAGCCTATGACCAAGCATTTCTATCTCTGGCGCATAGCTGCATTTGGAGTCTCTAAGCCCAGTGGATTCCTGCAGTGTGCCCCTGCCCCTGCTACTCCTCCCAGTGGAAGAAGGGAGGTTTCTCCCCAGATCTGCTTCTCGTGGGGACCCTGCCTGACTGTGCCTTGGATCATGGTTTAAGGTAACCCAGAGGAGAGCCCACTCCTCAGCTCAGTCTCTGCAGCCGGCTTCCCCACTCTGATACCTGGAAGCTCTGCCACACTCGGACACCCCTGGTCTTTCTGTTACCCTGAGGGACCTGAGACCACACTGTTCCTGTAAGTGATCCCCCCCCCCCCCCCCAACCAATCCCACTTAGCCTCTGGACTGATGTCCCTCAGTGGAGCAGGCTTCTAAAAGTTCTAATTTTGTGCTCTGCTGCATACTGCTTGCCAGGAGCCAGACCTCCTGCTATGATCTATTTTCTAGTATATCCCCTCAGACTCACTTCTCCACATGTCCTACCTTCTAGAAAGTGGTTGCTTTTCTGTTTCTAGAATTGCTGCTCTTCTTCTCTTCAATCTCCTGTTGAGTTTGTAGGTGTTCAGAATGGTTTGATAGCTATCTAGCTGAACTCCTGGGACCTGACAAAATTTAAGTCTTCTACTCTTCCACCATCTTGCTCCTCCCCCTAGAATATAGAATTTCTGCACTAAAAGTCTGGTTGAGACAAAGATGGGCCTGATCACCCCTTTGTCCTTACAATGAACAGAACTGCACTATGTGTGAGGTGAACTGAGCAGAGTGGCTGTTCCCTCAATAGCCATTTGGAACATGGAAAGTTGAATTCCAGTCCATTGTACAAATGGCCTTTAAATATCTGACCATTTTATTCTTGCTCTTGAAAATACTCTTTGAGTATTTTCAGTAAAACACCTGTTAATGCTTCCTGAGACCTATACATTAACTTAGACTTGATGTTCTTATGAATGATTATTGTCAATGAAAATTTACTTCATTTATAGATGAAATTGCATTATGTATCTTTTGGCATGTAATAAATTACTCTATAAGCTGGCAGCTTAAAACAGCAAACATGTATTATTTTACAATTTCTCATGTCAGGATCCCAGGAGTGACTTAACTTTGTGGTTCTGGCTTAAGGTCTCTCATGAGACTGTGGTTAGAATGTCAACAGGGGCTATTATCATCCGAAGGCTTGACTGGGCCTGGAGGATCTACTTCCAAGCAAGCTTACTCATATGGCTTTTGGCTGGAGGCGACAGTTCCTCCTCTTTCCATAGAGCTGTTCATGGCATGACTACTCCTTTTCCCTATAGTGTGCAATCCAAAAGGGAGAGCAAGGCCACAATAAACGATTTAAATTAGTCTCAGAAGTCACATACTATCATCACCTTTTCCATAATCTATTGTCATACCTACATGGGGAGAGACTATAGAAAGTCATGACTACCAGGAAGTGGAGATCATGGGGGCCATCTTGAAGGCTGGTTGGCTGTCATAATATCCTTTCTTTTATATATATATATATATATATATATATATTCTTTATACTTGGAAATACCACTTTAATACACCATTAAAGTATTTCTACTTTTGCATATGGCCATATTCCTACAAAGATTCAGGCCATCTTAGGGATTTTAGGACCACATAAGAAGACATAAATGTATGAGGAACTTTTGTGCTTAGGTTTTGTAGATTTTTTTTTTTTTTTCAGATACATTCTGAATTTAAGACATTGTTGCTCATTTAATGTGAGCCCCTTTGTTTCATAAACCTCATTTGAGTAAGGTGGTGGGACAACTCTGTAGGATGTTGCTTACCTGTCTACAGCAAAGAAGTTTATGGCAAAACTACTTAGAACTGGTTGGGTGATGCTCTCTTCATAGTCTGGGCTCTGTAGTGCCTTCCAGCTGTGAGCATCTCTCCCTGATTAAAAATCTAGTGCTTAGAAATTTAGGATTAAAAAATATATATGAAACTCAAGCCAGCTTCTGCATCTGGTGCTCAACCAAGAAACAGCAATCCATTTCAAATACTGAAATCAAAATGAGCTATACTGGATATTTATGACTATACTTTCAGAGTAATACAAGGAATTTTCAAGGTAATTTAGACTATGCAATTTTTGTTTCATATGCTTACTTTAAAACCCCCAAAAGATGATTGTATACATGGTATATACTTCCTGTTTAGTTTCCTGTGGCCACCATAATACCTCAAACTTGGTGGCTTAGAACAAGAGACATTTATTCTTTTATAGTTATGGAGTCCAGAAGACCAAAATCAAGGTGTTGACAGGGGTGTGCTCCCACTGAGGGTTCTAGAGGAGAATCTTTCCTTGCCTCTTCCAACTTTGGGTGGGTCTAGGTGTTTCTTAGCTTGGGTTACATAAGTCTGATTTCTGTTTTTATGTGCCTTCCCCCTCTTCTCTTTGTGGGTCTCTCCTCTGTGTCTTCTAGAAGGACACTTGTCATTAGGGCTCACCTGCAGAATACAGAATGATATTATTTTGAGATCCTGAATTACCTCTACAAAGACTTTTTTTGGTAAGATCATATTCACAGGTCCTGGAGTTTAAGATATGAACGTATCTTTTTGGGAGCCACCACTCAACCTACTATGTGCTTCTTTACTATAAAACTGAAAACATTCGGGTGCATGTGTCCCTTTGGATGGAACTAGAGCGTATCATGCTTAGCGAAATAAGTCAAGCAGAGAAAGACAACTATCATATGATCTCCCTGATATGAGGAAGTGGTGATGCAACATGGAGGCTTAAGTGGGTAGAAGAAGAATAAATAAAACAAGATGGGATTGGGAGGGAGACAAACCATAAGTGACTCTTAATCTCACAAAACAAACTGAGGGTTGCCGGGGGGAGGGGGTTTGGGAGAAGGGGGTGGAATTATGGACATTGGGGAGGGTATGTGATTTGGTGAGTGCTGTGAAGTGTGTAAACCTGGTGATTCACAGACCTGTACCCCTGGGGATAAAAATATATGTTTATAAAAAATAAAAAATTAAAAAAAAAAAAACTGAAAACAAATTATATGTAATACAACTTGTAATGTCTGGAGATAACTATCAATTTTTCTTTATCAGAGTATTTGTGGAGCCTTTAGTCAAGAATGTCTAAGGTAGCATTTAACCCTGTTCTTCATCTTGTTCATACCTATGTCCTTTTTTCTTCTAACATGCCTGTGCATAGCTCTCTAGCATGCCTAGTCCATTTCTTTACTCCATGTTGAACTGTGTATCACAGTGGGTTTGTTGGTTTTTGACGCAGTGACTACTATACAATTAAGTCTTCAGTTTCTGTTTGCTTTCATTTAAAGTTCAGTCTTAAAGACAGGGGGGGTTCTGCCTGAAATTTGACAATGGTATTTTCATTATCATAGCTATTTCTCTTCTTACTTGCTATTGTATCTCTATAAATACAAGTGCTCTAGCTATTTATTATTTTTTCAAATCTGACATAATACTTTCTTAATAATTTCTGCAAAATATCCACTGTCTAAAGTTCTAAAACTTGAAGGTAGTTTTGATGAGATGAGGGAGTAAACCTCTATGTCCAATATTGAATGGTTTTCTACCATTTTTCAGAAGCTGTTTACCTGAATTTGTTTTCTATATTTCTATATTTGTTACCCTGAGCTGCTGTTTGTCTTTTGGCAACAACAGGCTGTTTCACTGGGATTTTGCTATTGAACAGTTTCTTGCCCATTTACTAACTGTAGGCAGTTCCTTAAATCTACCGACCTGGATTTAAAAAAATATATATAATTTTGTAAGGTATTTCCTCATACATATTTCTTTTATCCTGATGGACCACATTTCACAAGAATTCTAACTAGGTAACAGGATACCCCTATGGGTGCAGAGGTTGGATTTTGAAGAACTGGACACGGGCTAGAACCAAATGTGAAAATCTGTTACCAAAGATAGACACTTGCCAGAATGGTTCAAGACTGTTAGCTTAAACAGAAATTCAACCATAATATAGGTATTTTTACCAGAAATTCAACCATAATATAGGTATTTTTACTTTAGGTCTAGAAGTCAAAGTTTGGCCAATTTAGAAGGTAATTTACTTTCTTAGGGTTCTGGATTACATTACTCCAGAGTTGGAAAAGCAGGTGCTCTCCCAAGCCCATCCTCATTCAGTCAAATGATGGTTGTTTTCACTTGGAAAAAATCTACAAAAGAAGATGCCAGCTGATTTGCATCATTGAAATGAAAAAGCCAGGGCAGATGAATAAGAGGCTTAGAGGAGCTGTGTCCTACGTGTTTAAGAAAAAGCTGAAAGCAGAGCAGCTTAAAAAATTGAAAGCATTAAAATCAATATTTAAGAGGTTCATTTAACCATAACAAAAACACCTTAGCAACAGACTTTTTTTTTATAGTGCTTTGCAAAGGAAGTGGGGCTCTCTGAGCTAGGATTGGCTGCTCAGTGCAGTGAACCCATGAAAAAGGACTTGATGTTCCATTGAACTGGAAGCAAATTACGTTGCCAGGGAAACCAGCCCCTCTGTGCTTCTCAGGTGAAAGGATGTTTGATCTTTAAAACAACAGAAACAGGGGTTTACATGATGAATATTATCTGCATTGTCCAAAAAGTGCAGTTAGGGTGAAACAAATGTATTATTGCTGCAATTACTAAATGAGTATAGAGGCAGAAAATTGTTGCAAAGTCATTTGGTACGTACCTTACAAAGGATGCTGGCAAAAATTTAGCTGCAAATTCTTTAATGTCATGAACATTTTCAGTATGATGACAAGAGTAGTGTGTCTTGAGGTGTAATGCTATTTTATAACTAATCTTGCTCAACTAGATAGTATTCGGTGGTATTTCTCTGGGTGCATGACCCATCCTAGGAGACTGATTTATTAAACCTTGCCTCTAATTTGAAAAGGTTTCTCTAAGTACTAAGAAACACAGAGTTACAGTTGAAAAAGGGAATAGGGGGAAACTTTTAAAATTTGGGGATTGGATAGGATTAATAAACTCATTTTCATTTTGCTTTTGACATTTGGAGACTCTTGTCACATTGATAGCATTGCACAAGTATGACATGGTGTGTACTTATGACCAGTGAGTCACTTCTTGGGTTCAGTTTCAAGAGTCAGTTTGCATTATCCTGTGTTTGGGGAGCTGTTTGAATTATTGAGTTAAGACAAGGTTTATGGCCTTTATATTTGCTGTCTAGCAAAGACTGTTGAATAATGAACTACATTTTTAATCAAAGATTTCCTTTTACTCCAATCCCTTATTTCCCAATAGGCCTAACCTGATTTATTATGCTGAGTTACTCTCTAGGAGGAGTGTGTGTAACTTTGGCTTTCTTCTGAGAGAAGATGAACATTGGGGAAGCAGAAAGGGAAATAACAATTTTGACTTTTGGAAGTACTTGAGTTTTGGGGTAGCCATTTATTTATCCATCTATTCATCTCTCCATCAGAAGCTTTTTACTCCAAAATACAAAGTACTCAAAGGAGCTACAAAGACCTAGTTCTCATCATTGTAATGTCTTGGTAGGGACAGATAGAAACACAATAAGCTAAAGCTGCTATAGTGTTCCAGCAGTAGTGCCCGGGATGTGGTAGGCATTCAAGAAATAGTTGTCAGATGAATAGACATATAAAGTACAGTAGAAACATGAAGTAGGGGGTGATAGATTCTACTGGGGAATTTGGAGTGTTGGTTCTTCCTCATTTCATTTGGGTCTTGGCTCAATATGACATCCTTTTAATATCCTCTCCCTGTTGCCATCCCTGCCCTGCAGATAACTCGAATCCATCTTTTTTCCTTACCTCATTGTACTTTTCTTCTTAGTATTTGTCATGACTTGAAAAGATGACATACATTGATTTGTTTGTTAGTTTGTCTATTACTACCACTTGACTATGAACTCTTGCATATAAGGATGTTGTCTTGCTTGCTGCTGTACCCCAAGAGCCTCAGTGCCCAGCACATAGTGCATGCTCACCACATATTTGTTAAAAGGATAGGTGAATGAATGGATGATGACTTCTGGAAATACAATATATCACCCTGGAAAGATGAGAACTTATTGACTTTATATTTGAGTCTCCAAAGACATAGTCAGTGGCCTTGAGGAGACTGGTGGGCTGGCAAAAGATTTCTTTTTTGTCTTATACTTTATAATATTGCCATTAAGAAAAACAAATAATGTCATATAGTTAAGAGTAGAGAGGCATGGAATGCTGGTATATACTATGAGGTGTTATGCAACTACTGCCATTTTTCATGTCTTGAAATGAAACAATTTCTTGTTGTTAGAAATTAAAGAAAATATAATTTCTTGTTATGATTATGGACACTGGAGTTGATTTACCTTTCATTTAGCCTCAACTGAAGATGACAAAGAAAATCAGATTATCATTTTTAGGGCAGCACATTTTGGGCTGAAGAAAGGTTGTCGACCACAGAGCTGAAGGAAAGATCTTACATCTGTACATGTTGAAAATACACCAGGCAAAAAAATCAGAAACAAATCTATAAATACAGAGAACAAAGTGATGGCTGCTACAGGGGAGGTGGGTGGGGGGATGGACAAATTGAGTGAACAGGAATGGGAAGTACATACAGGCTTCCAGTTATGGAATGAATAAGTCACAAGGATAAAAAGCACAGCATAGGAACTATAATCAGTGGTATCTTAGTAGTGTTGTATGGTGACAGATGGTAGCTCCACTTGCAGTGAGCATAGCGTAACATATAGAGTTGTTGAATCACTAAGTTGTACCCCTGAAACTAATGTAATATTGTCAATTATACTTCAGTTAAAAAAATAACAAAGGCAAAATGGATCTTCATTATGAGAAGAGGGCAAAGCTTGGATTTATCCAATACAATATCTTTGTTTACAAACTTGCTTGTTGCAGTGGCAAGGAAAGGAAGCCACACAAGATTGGAGAAGTTCCAGGTTTACTGGCAAGTCTAATATTTTGAAGCAGCCCTTAGAGAAATCTGTTAGGTCACATCTCTTTAATATGCAGATGGATGAAATTACTCAGACATCTTGGGATAACCTCTCCTGTCTTTCCTATTTGGGACACCCTTTTGGAGAAACTTTAAAAGCTACTGATATCTTTGTCCATCAACAGATGAATGGATCAAGAAGATGTGGTATATATACACAATGGAATACTATGCAGCCATCAAAAGAAATGAAATCTTGCCATTTGCGACAACATGGATAGAACTAGAGCGTATCATGCTTAGTGAAATAAGTCAAGCAGAGAAAGACAACTGTCATATGATCTCCCTGATATGAGGAAGTGGTGATGCAACATGGGGGCTTAAGTGGGTAGGAGAAGAATCAATGAAACAAGATGGGATTGGGAGGGAGACAAACCATAAGTGACTCTTAATCTCACAAAACAAACTGAGGGTTGCTGGGGGGAGGGGGGTTGGGAGAAGGGGGGTGGGGTTATGGACATTGGGGAGGGTATGTGCTTTGGTGAGTGCTGTGAAGTGTGTAAACCTGGCGATTCACAGACCTGTACCCCTTGGGATAAAAATATATGTTTACAAAAAATAAAAAAAATTTTAAAAAAGCTACTGATATCTTTGAGATGATATAGGGAGTTTTATTCAATTTGGGAGAGCATTAATCCCTTTGTAATATTTTTTATATCACTTCAACATTGGAAAAACCTCACGATCTCTGAAGATCAGGGCCAAGTGAAGTTTTTTTGCCAGGCAAAACTCCAACTGGAAGGAAAAGCTTGGCCTCTGAACCCAGATGAAACAAGAGGAAATGTATCTATTTTTGTTTTGATGAAGCAAAAGCTCCACGTGTTGTGTTGTTGCTGAATCACGCTGTCTTTATGAAGGCATCTCATTCAGTCCCATGCATACTATTTTAGAACTCTTTTAAGACTCCCCATTTTTATCTCCAGTTTTGCCTTGAAATACGGACTTACTTACCCAAGTGACATCCTCACTTGGATGTCCAGTAAGCATCTCTGATTGAATGTGTATAAGAAAGACTGTTTTTAAAAAAATTTAAATTCAATTAGCCAACATGTAGTACATCATTAGTTTCAGATGAAGTGTTCAACAGTTCATCTTGCACACAACACCCAGTGCTCATCGCATTATGTGCCTTTCCCAATGCCCACCAGTTGTCCTATCTCCACACCCATTTCTCCTTCTGCAATGCTCAGCCTGTTTTCCAGCATCAAGAGTTTCTCATTAAAATTTCCCTCTCTTCCCCTATGATCCTCTGCTTTATTTCTTATATTCCACATATGAGTAAAACCGTATAATTGTCCTTCTCTGGTTGACTTATTTTGCTTAGTATAATACCCTCCAGTTCCATCCACATTGATGGAAATGGTAGATATTCATCCTTTCTTATGGCTGAGTAATAGTTCCATATATATATATATATATATATATATATATATATATATATATATGGTCTCATATATATGGGACTATACTATTACTCTCTATATTATATTTTACTATATATATTATATACATGCAAATATATATGTGTATATATATATATATATATTTTTTTTTTTTTTCTGCATGTGGCTGTCCAATTTTCCCAGCACCATTTGTTGAAAAGACCATCTGTTTTCCATTGGACTTTCTTTTCTGCTTTGTCAAAGATTAGTTGACCATAGAGTTGAGGGTTCATTCCTGGGTTCTCTATTCTATTAATTGATTGATGTGTTTGTTTTTGTGCCAGAACCATGCTATAAGACAGATTCTTGATTCCTCTTCACCACCTCTTGCTCCTAAAGCTTTTCCAGGTTATATGAATAATGCTGTCTGGTTTCTGGGGTCAAGAACTTGGAGATGTCCTTGACTCCTCCATTATCTTCAAACACCTCTAATCTATCAGCTGTATATTTTAGCTTGGCTCTATTTTCAAAATTGTATCTACATCTGCTGCTGTCACCAGGTACAAGCCACCATTATCTTTCTTTTAAACTACTGAGGGAGCCTCCAAACTAATCTATCTTTTTCCATCTGTGCTCCTTCTAGCCTCTTCTCTACACAGCACTAAAATGAGCTTGTTAAGCTGTAAGTCTGGTCTTGTTACACTTTGGCTCAAATCCTCTGATGGATTCTATCATATCTAGAATCAGATCCAAATTCTTACCATTGCCTAGAGGATCATACATGATCTGACCTAACCTCATTTCCTACTGTTCTTCTTGCTATGTTCCTGATCACTTAGTCTGGAAGAAAAGTCCATCACTCTCTGTGCCTAAACTTTAATTTTTCTTTATAGATTTGTGGTTTGGGGGAGATATTGAGCAATGCCCCTTCTTCTTGTCATGTTCTGAATTTTATAAATAGGGCATAAGGAAAGTCAGATGTTGAACAGAATATCAGCTTTTTTTTTTTTTTTATGAGAAAACTGATGGATGAACATGGCTTTAAATCTTTGACCAAGAGGGATATAGCAATAAAGAAAACAAAGACCCTGTTTTCATGGAACTTATCTTCCAAGGTGATTTTTTTTAAAGTTTAAAAACATTATCAAATATATATCATATATATGTTTGCATCTATGTGTGTGTGTGTGTGTATGTGTGTGTGTGTGTGTGTTATATCTTTGTTTCATGTATCTATGAAAGAGCCATGAAATAGGACCATAGCATGAAACTCTCTACAACTAGAAATTCAAACATCAAATTTCTGAAGCATCTGATAGGTATGAGTTTAAACTATTTTTTTTTTTTTTTGAGAGAAGTAAAAAACTTCCTTGGAACCTTTTGTCAAGGAGGAGTTAATTCTTGACTGAGCCACCCAGGTGCCCCTCTGCTCGGACTTTTATAGACCCCCCATGAAAGGCCTGAAACTATTTTGAAATAGCGTAAGTCTTTGCTAGTCCCCTCAAATCCCTGCTATTTTCTGTGTGCCTGGATTGCTGCAAGATGAGGACATGTTCCTAATCTTCTGTTAAGGACACTGGACTCTGCACCATGTCACTACAGCATCACTCTACCCTGTCTATAAATATGGATGCTATGTTAACAAGACTTATTGCTAATTTAATGGCAGTGGAGTAAAGGCTTATGAGCCTATACTCATGCACAAAGAATGGTATTGAAAACAGGAAAGATAATTAGAGTTTAATAAATGGTGATTTGCTCAAAAAAGGAGTTAATTCTTTATTTTTTTGGTAAATGTGTGTGTGTGTATGTGTATATACACACACACAAATAGCCAATTTGTAAATGTGTACACACATACACACACAAATAGCTAAGGATTAGGTATATATTTTTATTTCCCAGAGCACCATGATGGATGATTTTTTTTTTTTGATCAGGTTGCCACTATAAAGGAAATAGATACCTATAAGAATTCCACTGCTGGAAAATTGCTTCTGTGTCATGGAGTTCAGTGTGACTTTGCCCTGTCACTTGATCTTCCGATGGCCAGAAATGTACAGACCTTTGGGAACACTGCAGAATTTGTTTGAAGGTTGCTTTTACTTGGAAGACCTGTATATTAAAGCATGGATTATTAATCCTTTCCATGCTGACATCAGTGCATCAGTGATACAGTCTTTGCCAAAGATGATCTCATGGATTTGAGGACAAAGGAAATGGTACAACATGAATTCATCCAAATCTTGAAGCATTCTTCCTTGAAACAAGCCTGTCTGTCTGTCAAGGTGAAAGATGGGTGCTTTGATTCTTGGCTGCTGTTTGTCATTTATTTTTTAGGACTAGTTGCTATCAAAATGAAAAGTTGCTTAAATATTAAAGATGGCTTGAGTTCTATTTCAAAATCATTTCATAATTTCAACTTCTTATTTAAGTCAAACAATTTCAACCTTCACAGTGAAATTTACCTTTGAGCAGATTTTTTGGGGGAGACAAAATTTGGATTTATTTCAGTCATTGCTCAGAAAATACCCATTAATTTTTGCATGAAAATGAGAAACATGACTCTTTGTAAGCCTGCTTGTATTTTCTACCTATGTGAAGGAAAGAAATATCCAGTCTGCAAATGCATTGCATGCCAATGTGTGTGTGTGTGTGTGTGTGCTTTTGCTCATTTTCCTCTGCAGAGAGCTTAGATTCTCAGAGAGGTTTGGGACCCCAAAAAGTGAAGCTCACTATCCTAGAGAGTTCTGTTCATGCATGGAAGTCTATTGTATTGCTTACACAGCATCGATTTTCCTTCTTCTGGCAATTGTACCTAATGTCTTTGGCCATACTTAGTACATGGTATGGGAGACCTGTGACCTAGCTCTAATTAAGTCAATGAGTCTAACCATCCTCTGAACCACAGGGACAAGCAAATGACCCTAATCATCTAATCAGAGCCAGTGCCAAGATTTTCTTTCTTTCTTTCTTTCTTTTTTTTTTTTTTTTGAGATATTGAGGAAGGAAGCACTCTTCTACTGGACTTGGAGCTATAATGATCAAAACCTGGAAGTGGGTGCTGTCACTGTAGGGGAAAATCTTTCAACCTGAAAGTGAGACCAGCACAACTGACAACAGAGACAAGAGTTCAAGAATGACAGCTTCTTGGTATTGCCTGTCCATATGATGATATCTGATTTTAAGTTATGTGAAACAACTTGTTTTTTCACCTAAAGCTACCTGAGTTGGCTTTGTCACTTGAAAATAAGAGTCAGGACTACTATGTAGCAAGGCTCTCCTAATTATAAATAAACACAGAACTATAAACTATAAGTAATAACAAAGTCGGGAGTTTTTTAGTCTTAGTAACCAAAACTTTGGCACTGAAGAATTTTCAGACTGTTATATGTCATTGGTCATTATTAACATAATTGACCAAGTTTGAGTTTGTTGTTTTACATTAAATACATTTTTGCCTCCATATTACCCAGTCATCTTGGTAAGACAAGTCCAGGAGATCTGAGTAGTCAGATGAGGAAGATACGGCAGCTATCCAGAGCAGTTGTCAAAGTAGGAGCCATATACTGCAGCAAGGCTAACCTAAGGCAACCAGTGGTGATGTCTGGTAACACCTGGGTGTAAAGGAAAACAAGCCCAAATGTCCAGTGAAATTATGGCGTATGTCAGGAGGCTGAGAAAATAATGGCATATTCTTGTGTTGAGCTACCTAGTATTAATAATTATATTTCAAGTATTTGCTTATAGTCATAGAAAGATTCATGATCTACTATAAGAAATATGTGAAATTTTATTTTTTAATTTATTTTAAGAATTGTAATTCAGTGTAGTTAACATAGTATTATATTAATTTCAGGTGTACAATATATTGATTCAGTAATTCTATACATTACTCAGTGCTCATTATGAAAAGTATGCTCTTTATCCCCTTCACCTACTTCACTTTGGTAACCATCAGTTTGTTCTTTATAGTTAAGAGTCTGTTTTCTGGTTTGTATCTTTTGTTCTGTGTTTGTATGTTTTTTTTTTTTTTTTTGATTTACATATGAGTTTGATCATATGGTGTTTGTCTTTCTCTGACTGACTTATTTTGCTTAGCATTTTACCCTCTACTTCTCTCCATGTTATTGCAAATGGCAAAATTTCATTTTTATGTAATATGTTAATAATATTTTTAATGTACTATTTACATATATGTATGTATATATACATTTCCCATATCTTCTTTGTCCATTCATCTATCAATGGACACTTGGGCTGCTTCCATAATTCGGCTATTGTAAATAATACTGCAAAAAACATAAGGGTATATATATATATATATATATATATATATATATATATATACAC